>NC_041030.1:20533756-20891756 GCF_900634625.1 Parambassis ranga
CCCCTTATATTTAGTATGGACAGCTTCTTATTACTCCTCTCCTCCTCCCTTCCAGGTTGCCTTGAGGCGGCAGCAGGCTCAGGAGGAGGAGCTTGGGTTTTGTAGTCCGGTCTCTCTGCCCGGCCCCGAGGTGGTGGTGGTGAAGAATGAAGCCGGAGCCGACTGCATGTTCCCCGTGGATGGACGGTCTTCAACACCCATGAGCACCACTGCTCCTTCTCTGGCTGTCACAGGTGAAGCATGCAAACACGTTTACCATCAGTACATGTAACACGGCGGGTTCAAATAGTAAACACTCTTGATCAGTGAACTGATCAGCAGGGTCTTTGAATCACTTTTTAGTAAAATTACAAAAACAACAGAGAATTTTTTTGGCTGTAAACAGACAAATAATTGATGGATAAAATAAAAATGGCCTTCAGGTTTTTACATCACAGGCAGATTTCTTCCCCTTTCTTAAATCTGTGTGATTGTCTATTTTCAGGTTAGTGCAGAACTTTGCTCAGTCCCTCCACCTGCTTCATGTTAGTCAGCCTGAAAGGCTTTGGAGATGGTCCGCTATTGTTTTGGCAGTGAGAACACTTCTTACTGTTTCCATAGATTCTGCAAAAACCTGAGACATTTTCAGAGAAAATTGGAAGATGATCTGGTGGCAGCAGCATTAAAGGTTTCCCTTGATACAGTTCATGACGTGCGGTGGAAACAAACTCAGATAATGTGTTCCCTCTCAGCCTGATAGCACATTTTAGGAGTTGGAAAAAGACTGAGGTCAAGGCTGCCCGTGCTCTGACTCCTCTTTGTGCTTGTGGACGGGTGAACTTTGGGTCTCTGGCTTTGCAACAGTGAGGAGAACACTGAGGTGGAAATTAAGGAGTTTAGCACTCTATGATTCGCTGATGACAAGAGTTAGAACAGGGACAACATGTCATTATCTTTGGCTTCAGCCGTGCACAGTGTCTTCATTGTGTTAGAGTGAAAGATCGTGCCTGAGAAGAATTCGGCCTTGCTGATAAGAAGAGAACATCAGATGGTGAGTCATGATTTAACGTCCATATGTGTCGTGATAGAGTTCTATATTTTGTGTCTGCATACTTGTCGACAAACATAGCTGCTACCTGCAGAGGGTGCTGTTTGCAGCAGTTTGGTTTTTTGGTTTTTTCAACTGTAACCTGAAGTCATACAGTGTGACGGATGATGTGTGTTTTAGCATCAACATTTCACACATGTTAATCTCCGGATCATTTTATGTTAAACTTTCACCTAATGGTGTCCTTCCATGTGTGTTTTTGTGTCCAGGGACCCACTGGGCGGCATCCTCCAGCCCGTCCGCTGCTGCCCGAGCTCCTGCCGAGGGACCGTCTGACCTGCTGTTCGAAGCTCCCTATTACAATTTCTACCAGCAGTCACGCTACTCCACCTACTACGGAAACCTTTACAACTACCAGCAGTACCAGGTGACCCCCCTGACACAGAAACCACTTCATGCTCTGTCGGAAGCTTTTTGTTTAAGGGTTAATGGTATTTCACCGCAGCATTAACAGTGAGTGTGTATGGAAGTTGTTGATGCTCGTCCTGTGTGTGTGTGTGTGTGTGTGAGAGGGTTGTGGTGCCCCTGCACTGCACAGCAGAGGAGTGTGTGTGTGTGCTTTGTAAGCTACACTGCAGTTCCTAATCTGCTTCAGCTTCCTGAACCCTGACCTGAAACCAGCACTGTTACTGTGGGTCAGTTCATAATATCAATACTTTCCTGTTTAATGTGTGAGTCTCTGAACCATCACTGCTCTTAAGACACAATGACTGATAAACACATGAATCAAAAGAACTTCTTTAACATTAGAGCAAATAAATTAAAATGTGTTTTAAACGTAATCATAAACAGAACAAAACCGATGGTCCTGTCCACAGATAAATCGGTGTCCAAAGTGCAGTGAAAGGGTTTATTTTTCTTGTATAAATTACATTAAAAAAACCTGGAAAAAGGAGATGATGAATGAAAAGAAAACAAGGGGGAACAATGGTGACAATGGCAGCAAACACATTTTAAAACACTGCCTGTTAGATATGTGCTAATAAATGTACATTTGATTGACTCTTTGATTAGTCTAATTAAAGCTGTAGTTACCACAGGTTATGTGCACTGCTACCACACACAAATTAATATGAACGTTTATTTTCTTTTTTTAGTCTAGAGCAAAGAAGTGTTACCACAGTATTTCCATTCAGAAAGACAAACCAAAAACTCTGTATCAGCCCCTTAAGAACTTTAGGTCTTCTTTGTTTACCCATAGTTCATATCACTGCTATCAATGAATCTATGTAATGTAGAAAGTGAGGATTGGTATCTTGCAGCACACACCAGTGATGTTTTGTCTTAACATTTTAAGCATCATGAAAGTGAAAGAAATGAGTTCAGAGGCTGTTCATGCCTAAAAAGCAGGAGAAGAATCTAAAAGTTACAAGAACTGCTGTGAGAGACAGGACAGAGACGGGAAGAGAAACACGTGGAAGGTTCTGGAAATAAAACTAGTGAGAGATGAGTGTGAAGAGCCGAGAACGGCTGCAGAGACACTAGTGAAGGATTGAACCAGGTCTGGACCTGAAGAGTCAGAGAAGACCGTCACTAGAGTCCTGCACGGGAATGGACCGCCAATGTCAGATGCAGCCAAAGACTGAGGCTGAGAGATGCACTTTTCCAAATAAAATAATGTTTGGAAAAGTCTTTGCTTTATTAAATGAAATGTGGGCAGTGTTTGAAGAAGAATGACTTTTCCCATAGGGGGGCTGATCATTTTGTCTCCAGCTGTGTAGCAGACACACACACACACACCTCATTCATATCCACACTGATTTATCCCTGAATGTATCCCTGTTGTGTCGGATGAAATGAGATTTTGCACGAAGTAGATTAGATCTATAACTCTGCGCTCCTCTCTGATGAGATGGTTTGTTTTTTTTTTTTGTTTTATTTTATGAAGAACATTTGTCCCCCCCCCCCCCCCTCCCTTCGGTTCTTCGCCTCCCCTCAGTAGCAACATCTAGTTTTGGGGTCACTGCCTCCGCTAACCTGCCAGCGCACAGCAGAGCCTGAATTGCAAAGGTTAATGGTATTGTCTGTCGGCAGAAGAACAAACCGCCACGCCTCAGCGCTCGAAGGGGGAAAGTGAGCGCATTAATGCTAATCAGTTAGCGCTCTTTAGCATAATTTAGCCATCCTCCTTTTGTGATTTATGATATTTTCAGTGTGGCTGTCAGGTTGAAAGGGCTACGTGCCACAGTTATTCAAATCCAGGGAGCCCCTGTTTGTTTGAAGAGCTGATTATTTGGAGATAAATTTCACCTTCAGCGACACAGATAGTAACAGTTTGAGTATTTCAGACTTGGAATGATGATTTCACAAGATTTCACTTCTCTTGTCTTTACCTGTCCGAACCCTCCTCCTGTCTGATGTTATGCAGTAATTGTAAATTAATCATTTAGATGATCAGCTTCACTGATTTCTCAGCCAACTTCACTGAAATTGTTGCAAGTCACGTTCAAAGTAAAACGTGCATTTCCTTTAAATCGTTGTCCTAATCTGCCGTTAGCAGTTGTCATAATATATAGTTTTATAGTTCACACTAAAACCCAAACCCAGAGGAAACAATGTGGTTTTTATCAGTGTAAGGCCATCAGCCTCCTCCACCTCCTCCTCCTCCTCTCCTGTGCACTCAGTGGTGCTTGGCTGTCATGCAGGTGGATGATGATAATATAAGGGTGGTGCAGAGCTTCCAGACAGGAGATGGTGCCAGATAAGACAGGCCCTCTCAGGGAGGTAAGGAAGCCCCCCCAGGAGTCACAGGGGAGTTTACAGAGATGTGGCAGCTCTGACCTTAGACAAACTGTCTTAAAACTAAGTTTAAAGTCACTCCAGTTATGTGTCTTTGTGTTTTTGGAGTTTAATGTTCATCTTAGAGAGATAATACTAACCGTCTGCTTTATCACATCCTGTATACCATGATTCCTTTGCCTGCTGATGTTGAGATGTTTTATCGAGTCATCATCAGGCCCTCTTCGATCGTAACGGTTCATCTGAAGGTCTCAGTAGCTGAGGATGCTACAGTACATGTGTACCAGTATATATGCACTTCAGATGTTTACAGTTTGATGTAATGTTCGATCAGACATCGGACTAGGGCTGTGTGACCTGGAAGAACTAGCCTTTTATGCAACATATCGTGGCTTCCCCCTTTATCCCCCTCCTCTAAAATCGATAGTTATATTTGACTGAATCTGTTCTTGCATAATTAGGTATCATCAAACATGAATGCTGCACTGATCTGGTGTTTACTGCACAGAATGGCTCCAGCATCAGGCTGCTTTAAGCTGTTAAGGGCCTGAATCAGTCTTAAAACTGTAGTTAAATCCACCAGGATGCAGTGAGAAGCTTATCGATGGTTACTGTGTGTGCTTCATTCAGACAGGTTTGTTTGGTGCTCTGTGTGTCCCACCAGCTTAGTGCACTTTCAAGACTCCGGTCCAATCTCTATTGTATTTTTCACAGCCTAATACAAGAGCTGAGTGTAGCTTAAATAACAGTTTATAAAGCTGTCGCAGGACTGATGGTGTGGACAATACGGGTGACATATTACAGGCTGACAGAAATCAAATTCCATAAAAATGAAATTGAAAACCCTCGCCGAGGCGGCCTTGCTGCTGAGTAGACAGCTCGTTTTAAAGTTTGCAGAGGACTGGAGGAGAGCGGCGCCGGTCGCCGCCCACTTTTTAGCTGTGAAATCAAACACTACTAATTTAATGTCACATGTTATTTAATGTCTGCATTTATTTTGTGTCAGTTTAGGTTGTTAAAGTGTTGCCTGTGAACATCTGATGTATAATTTTACAGTCAGAACAGTGAGTAGAGTCATTTCATACATTAAATTTAATCATATTGACAACCATGACGAGTATTTTGTCTTTTTTTTTTTTCATTGTTCGTCACCTTTGTTTACTAAGTTGCCGGTTTTTGTGATTTCCTGAAGCAGATGCCCCACAGCGATGGCCGCCTCCCCAGCCACAACCTGCCCTCTCAGTACCGCATGCATTCCTACTACCCTGCAGCCACCTACCTGACTCAGGGCCTCAGCTCCAACACCTGTGTGCCGCCTTTCTTCAGTCTGGATGAAAACAACAACAACAACAACAACAACAACAGCTGCTCTGAGACCATGGAAGCCTGTGAGTGACACACAAATACACCCAGACACACACTCCTCAGGCCCCATAAAGCTTTACCCAGACTTTTATCAACAGTACATTGAAGGGAGGACTGCACTCAAGTCCAGAGAGCCATAAAATCTCCTTTTTTTTTTTTACTTTTACTATACTTTTTTACTTCATACTTCACTTTAAATGCAGTCCTGTGAATGTTGGTCTGACTCAGTTTCCAAACTGCTCAAAAAGGCATTAAATAAATGAATACTTTATATAATACCTTAAATATGCGAAACATTAACTAGTGTGTTAATTCCTACTCATACGCTCCTCATACTTCTTCTATAAAGTTTGGCCTTTTAACACTAGGGTTCTGTGTGGAAGAGCAGTGTTTGAGTTGCTAAAGTCATGTAAGCTGGCATCTACCCCTCATTTGACGCAGTCACACCCTTAATCCTGCAAAAACTCCCCTCATACTGCTCTGTAAAACGAAGTCATTATTAATCAAACATGTTTATTTCTGCTGTAACATGGGAATCTAAGGGGATTGACTCAGTTTTAGGGCCACCCTCAAGTGGCCACTTAAGGAACTGCAGTTTTGTTCCTCTGACAGTGTAAATACAGCAACGTGCTGCTTTATAACCAAAGAAGAGACAGATATTTCTTACTGTAGTATCTTACCTCTATAAATAAAGCCATCAGACATCAGAGTGCAGCTCTGTTTCTTTCAGTTTGAAGATGAGGCAGATTTGATCTCTTTATTTCTGCCTGATACGTCTCAGATGAGAATCTCAGCTGCTGACGGTGCTTGCCTGGATTTTCTGCCTTTCTCACTTACCTGTGAATGTGGGTAAATCTTGCTTTTGTGTGTTGCTTAATATGTTCAGTAAAGTATTTGTGGAACTTTGTCAAGAATGCATGTAAGTACACGATAAGACCTCGATAACATCCAGCAAAAAGCAGTGGAGGAGAGAGAGAGAGAGAGAGGAGGATGCTGGGCAGGTTAAAACTAAACAGACTTTTTGTCAGACATATGGTCAAGCTGTTGCATCACTGTTCAGTAATATGTTGGTCACATAGATGAATATGTTGAGTTCTTTTCTGGCTCAGTTCTGATGCAGTTGTTGCCCATTTGGTGTCCCAACAATGCTGTTTGCTGATGTTTAACACTCCTAAAACAGCTGTCACCGGCGACAGAAACTGACACGCGCTGTTCAAACTACCGTATCTCCGGTTATGTTCGCACTATTGGAAAAATCTCAATGTTTCTGAAAGCTGAGAAACGGCTCTTTCCATTGCTATGACAGTAATGACCACATTCCAGTGTGCCAGGGGCAGGAGTTTAGTGGAGCGTAGGAGAGTTGATGTAAAATAGTTTGAGTTTAATTTTTGTGTCTTGTCTCGTCTGCACATTTATAGAAATTTGATGAAAAGTCAAATCCGTTTTTTTTAACTTTCTTGTTATTACACGCTGTTCTGAGCATTTATAACATAATAGCAAATATGTGCCAGCTTCTGAAAGTTATATTTCACCTGTCAAGAAAAACAGGTAAAATAATTAATACAAAGAACATTCTGACAAAAAAAAAGAAAGGCGAAGTGTCATAATTATAGTATTGAAAGGGTTAATGTCTTCTCTACATGTATCAGCCTAGGTAACCCAAAAACCTGACCCTTAAAACTGTCGCTTTGTAAAAAGCATGTTATATCATATAAACTCCTGCTGTGATTCTCTGCCGACTGTGATGTTAAATCCGTGAGGGTGCCTGACTTCTTGTCTCAGTGTGGTTGGTGTAAATTGAAGTGTGTTGGGCGCAACAAAAAGTAGAAAATAGAACCGGCGCGTATCTCCGGCGGAGCAGTGCAGGGCTTCTGGGACTCTCTTTTTATAAAATAGGCGTTTCACAGTGGCTGCTGTGCCGCTATGTGTGTATATTATTATAATATAAGGACCAACAATAAAACATCACTTTCCTTCTTTTTAGCGATATAGACCACTGCCACCACCAGCATCGCTGGTCTTAAAGACCCCCACCTCCCCTCTATTTGTTTATGGCTTTCACCTGTCCTGTTGCTGTGAGGGTCCCACGTCAGCCTACCTGCTATGAATTGCCATGCTCCATTGCAAGATGGCAACACTCTCAGTGGGTGGTCCCACGCCTCAGTGGGTGTCGACTCCACTTTTCAGACCCTCTTCCAACAAAAGAACTAATATCTGTTGAAATCAAACCGAATTTCCTACATTTCAGTAAAAGGCCGCTGTTGTGTGTACAGCAAAAATAAATGCACGTCTCACACATTTATGTATTCTATAGATAGATAGATAGATAGATAGATAGATAGATAGATAGATAGATAGATAGATAGATAGATTATTGATCCTCAGCGGGACATTCATTAAAAAAAGTTAATTAAGTGGTTTGTTTTGATTCTGTGTGGTTAAATAGAGATAACAGGGCTGTTTCGGTGGACGGGGACTTCCTGACTTGACTCAGGTTTGATTCAGCATTTTGTTAGTCTAAACAAACTGCTGCTAAATCCACTGTGTGTGTGTGTGACTAGGACTTGCATGTCCTGAACTGTGCATTTGGTGTTTGGTCTGTGTTAATTCACGCATCATTTTTTATTTTTTGTCCTAAAAATGTCCGTATGATCAACAAATAATCACAATCAATTGATTTTGGATTGTTTGGAGGGTAAACAGCAATTTTAAGTGTTCAGAGAGGTGGGTTGGTAAGCAGGATTGTGTCCTCGTTGTGGATTCAGTTCTCAACATGTTGTGTACCTCCTGATGGGTGCATGAGGAGGGAATGGCGAAGCACCGTGCGCCTTCCTGCCCTCCCCTTCTACCTGACTGCCACGGCGCCCTGTCAGATTTATCTTCCTCCCAGGATAGGGCTAATCATTTGGCCAAATACAGAGATCCAAATAACCTTCAGGAGTGCCACGCTGTCCTTTCCCCTCCTCACCTTCTCCTCCTCCTCCTCCTCCTCCTCCTCCTCTTCCTCGCCCTCCCCCTTCGTGGGCCCCGCTGTCTCCGCAAAATTGCCTTCTGGAGTTAGTGAGCGGGAACAGTTAAGATTTACAAACAATGATGAAGCTTGTCATGCGTCTTTCTCCATCCGTCACGGCGGTCCGGGCGGAGCTGTGGGTAGAGCCGTCCCGGTGTTCTTCATAAAAGCCAGCTCGCTGTGAAATACGCCCCCGGTCGGCCTGTTTACTGCCCCATGCTCGTCAGCAGCCGCGCCGCCGTAAATCGCAGAGCGGGAGGTGACAGCGCAGTCCATCAAACTCCCACCCCACCTCGCCGCCCTCCCAACATCTCACCTCGCTGCCCCCCCCCCATACATATATATTTATATATATATATATATATATATATATATATCTATACACACACATACACACTGAGACACTCACACTGTTTCTCCACAAACACCCCGCCCCGCTTCCTCACTGTGATCTAACCAGGGAGGCTCAGATGAGCTGCCCCAAAAGAGTTATGGCTGTTTCAGTCTTACAGGAGACAGCTGCCGGCCGAGTCTGTCAGCGTTTATGTTCTTCTTCCTTTTTGTCCTTGTCGAGCTTTTTTTTTTTTTTTCTGAATTCACAACTACTGAAAGTTTGCAAGCTGTCAGCACAGCAACTTTCCTTTCACATATTTCTTACTTTTTTTAGATTTACACTGAAGTCAGACCTCGGAATTGAGCGTCTCTGTGCCGGGTGTTCGTTTGTCTGTTTTGTTATATTGGTGTCAGCGCGGAGCGTACAGTAATTTAAATGCAAATCAGATTGTTGAAGTATTGCAGATGTTAATCCTGCTAATCGATAGACCTGTGTGAGCCCATTAAGTTAGAAATCCATTACTATCTTTCAAGATGATATTCTATTGATTTTCCTCACTTCAATCTATACTGTACTGTACAACAAAGTGAGTTACTGCGTATAAAGTCTGTCGTTTTAGGTTCTAAGCCTCTGCTGGGAAAAAAAAAACGACTGTGAGATTGGCGTCAGTAAGTTTCTTTGTTTCGTGTGTAAAAATGGGCTTTACCTGCTTTCAGATCAGATTACTGCACACCCACACACTCTTTCCCACACACACACACACACACCCTCCACACACACACACACACACACACCCTCCACACACACACACACACACACACACACACTCATTCTGGAGATGTCAGAAAGGCCTCTCACTCCTCTGGATTTATTAAACCTGAAACAAATCGGTACCTTCAAACTAAGAGGTGACCTTTCAGAGGAAGTGCTGTTTCATGTCGTGTAGCAGCCAGAGTTCATTTCCCTGTTCACTGACATGCTGAGATCATCACTCACGTCAGAACATGTACACTGTGCGGTGTTTCATTACCCGAGGAGTTGAAACAATGATTGTTTATATAACCTAGTGTTTTTCAGCCAAATATAGACAGGCTGTAACCTAAAAGGTACGTTATCTACTAGATTACAATCTATATGTGTATTTATTATCTAATGAGGGCAGTAAACAGAAAATGTGTCTATTCAGTTGGATCTTTTATTCCTTCTAACCCTAGTTCGCCTGACCACAATTAGCTCCTATCACCCCAATTATAACTGTTCATCTAAGATGTGGCGGGCATTATGTGATGACTAGCTGCTTGTCTTATGCAAAAATATTTGCAGAGTTACTAATAACACCTTGGATTTTCACACCCATTGACCCGTCTACCTACTCCACTGCTTTGTTGCCCTATCTACATTACATGCTTTGTCTGTTGTTGTATGTTCATACAAATGTGTCCAGAGAAAATCCCCATCTGCCCCATCTTTATATCGAATAGAACCAAGAATTAGCATGGTTAGCCAGGTTAGGGTTAAGTGCTTGATGGGCCACTGATGGGTGATCGAATTACCAACAAAGAAATCATATTTGTATATGTTTAGTCCCGGAGTGCAAACCAACATTGCGGCTCATTGAAAAGGGGATTCAAGTTGCTTGAATGACTGATTATTTGCATCTCAACAAACTGATCTAAATGATGGAGCAGCCAACAATATACTGCATGGCTGCTTGCTCAGACAATGCCTGGGTTTCCATGTTTTTTTTTGAGATGGAAACTCATTTCCTGTGTTAGTTCTGATGTAGCAAACATTAATCTGACATACTAGAAGTGTGCAGAAGCAGCCATAAAAATAATAATGTTTTCCAAAATCTACAACCTCATTTTGTTTCGTGGTTGTAGGTGAGCAGTGTGCTGCCTTCTGATTGTTTCACTGCTGATGCTGCACCATCTGTCTGTCCATCTCATGCTCTATTTTTTAATATTAAGTGTGCAATATCTTAGAATTCTTCAGCAGGCTGGAAATGTTGGTATTTCTCTGCAGTTCTTCTGAAAATGAACACAAGGTATTGGTTCATTCAGTCTCTAACTAAGAACCAGCAGTGGAGAAAGTGTCCCTGCAGGGGGGACATCGGTGTCCCTGCAGGGGGACAGCAGTGTCCCTGCAGGGCATCATTGAGTGCAGCTGATTCACTGTCAGTCATAGCCTTTAGTTACCGAGGGCCCAGTCCTGTGTGGCCTGTCAGACTGTCTCTTCCTGTGCTGCTAAGTGCTCTGATAGCCTCTGGGGCTGGATGGGCTAAATACCAGTGTAATTGTCTGCTCAGGGCACAACCACCGCTGTAATGTGTTGTACAACACCACCATTAACGCGGGCCTGGGGCTGTGGAGACATTAAATGGCCGGGGCTGTGTAGTTTATGTCCTCTTCCCCTCACTCTCTTATTTCTCTTTCTCACTTACACACACACTCACACACTGTCCAGCTCAGAGGGCAATGAGAGGAAATGTGATCCTGCTGCCTGTCCTGTTTGTTTCAGCACATACAGTACATACTTTGTTGGAAGTGATGCTGTCCAGACAGGTGGCTGATGAGTGTGTCTAGACCTGTGCCTTTGATTGTTAAACTTAGGCTAGAATCCAGACCTGTCGATGCAACTTAGAGCTCGAATCTACTGGTCTTCATGTTTGGAGGACAAAAAAGCATACATTTTGCAGACAGACAATAAATAAAGATGGATGAATTTTCTGTGACATCATCTATTGGCACCTTCCTGTCAGTCCAAATATGGGCAAAGCGGTGAAGCGTCTTCCAAGCGGAGGTGGGTGGGTGGGGGTTGTCTTCAGCAGGGAGCACTTCTTCTCTTAAAATACACTGACCAGTTACTATTCTATGATGAACTTTACACTGGTTACATTTTAGAAAATCTAATTTAAATGTGTGGAGTTCTGTTGATGGTGTTTGACTCGTTTTTGTAGCCAGTCGACGGACTGCATCTCCACGTTTCATTGCTCTACTCTGCAAGACGCTGCTGTCCTTAAAAAAGCTCCTCTTTTATAATTAATGCTGTAATTTGTCCTTCGATTCAAGCAAAGACTAAATAAATGTTTTAAACTGATGTTAATGAACATGCGTTCTAACATATCTACATTATTCGGCTTGTATTCAAATGTAATCTACATTTAAAATTACTCGGCATTCAGTAGTTGCTGTTACATGTGCTCTTACCTCCTGTAGTCACTCTCTTTGTGTTGTTTCGAGAAGCAGCAGCGTGGATTGACGGATGATGTTACCTCGGCAGCTCTCCGAAACAGCTGAACGACTTGGATAAACACATTTGGCAGCTTTAGCACCCACGAGAGGCGTCCTCCTTTCCATAGCAATATATTTCCCTCCTCCTGTGTCCTTTACTTTGGCATTTTTCTTACCCTGTCTGCACACAATGAATCTCTTGTTTAAAATGTAGTGATAGGAGAGTCCCGCAAATGTATTGATCGGCCGCCTCAGCTCATTATGGCATATCCATAACTCTTAGATGGATCACGTCAGAAAGTGCAACCATAGACTGACATGCTATTTTGTGAGCTGATGGGGCGGCCGCCGAAATGGAGATTTAGCATAGGGATGAGGTCCGTGTCACGCCTCTCTGGCGGGGACAGATTGGTTAACAATGCAGGAGCAAAGGTTCCTCTCTGCTTAATTAGCCTTTGACCCCAGCACTTGATGCCTTCTGTCAGTCTGTGTTGGCCCTCACTCACAGCAGCTCCACAGCAACCCAATAATGAGCCTTTAAGTGTTTTCTGACCTCCTGTAATGGCTGCACGAGAGACTGCATCACTGTGAGCAATTGTCTCAACAGCTGGAGAAATACATGGACTGTTTAACTGCACACATAATGAAAGGAAGAGTCCTTATTCATGACGGTGCAAACGCTGTTATTGACTCACAGATTAAAGTGTTTGATGTGGCTTGAAATCAGTAAGAACTCCTCCGGACAGTGAAGACAGGCCAAAGCTCCGCACCTGCCCTGGAACAGACATCATAGGCCACACTGGAGAAAGTCATTCCAGCTAGAGTAGGATTGAGCCCAGACAGCCTTTAAGCTGGATGCGTTCAGACCTATTTTCAAATCTGGCTAGCACACACTTGTGTCCGCACTCAATCTGGCTTCATCCAGCATGTTTGCGGTCCTCCAAACCACTAGGTGGCGCCCTATAATATACAGAGTCCGTTCACGTAGGACCACGTGTGCGCATGCGTCATGCGGTTTTTTTGTCCCGTGTCACGCCCCGTAAACCGGAAGTAGCACATTGCTAACCGGAAGTAGCATGTCGCTAGCCGGATTCGCTCGCCACATTTGCGTTCACACCTGAGCCACATTTGAGCCAATCCGGCTAGATCCACCTCTCGTGGGTGGATGTAGATCTAGATTGAAATCAAACTGGATACAGCCGGATTCGAGGTGTTCACACTCACAAAAACACATCTGGATTGATCTGGATGCGGCCGAATCCTGCTTAAGCCACATTTTTTTCTCCAGTGTGAACGGGGTAATAGATAACAGATTATCAGTTCTGTGGTCAGTTTTATTAAGACTGAGGGTACAGATCAGTTGTCACCTTGATATTCAGAAAATGGAGGGGAAGCTTGCTCAGGTGATATCTGTTCCTGTCGACCACTACAGAAAGTCAGAAACCTTCTTAGTTGTTGTCTACTTGCTGCTTGCAGTGTTAGCAGTGGAGCAGAAGAGTTTGCTGTTAAAAGCAAAAACAATCTCTGTAGTTTGTTGTTGTTGGAGTGAGAGCATGCGGGTTAAGGGGGAGGTGGAGCTGTGTCGTCATCGTCCACACGTAGACGTGGAAACAGCATTTTCAAATTTATCCACCCTGGGGGCGAAACGCCTAAACGATACAAAACGTTAGCGGATTCGGTCATTTTCGTCTCTGTGTGGATGAGGCCTAAGGTTAGGCATTAGTAAAATACACAAATTCACAGGATTAAATAGGTTTTATTTCATTTATTTGTCTTTGTGGGGCGTAAGAGTCATTCCAAGAAGTCAGATCAGATCAGTGTTTTAAAACTGGAGGGTGAAGGTCTGCACTGTGAACACCCAGCAGGAGTGTCAGGAGCCTCCACCGGTCACTGCTCAGTATTTAAAGCCTGTCTGCTCTTTGACTGAGTTTTCTGGGCCATTAAGTCCCGCTGCTGGTCTGATGATGAGGAGCCAGACGCCCATATCATCTCCAGAGAGGTGCAGCGTCCATCTCTGCAAGGGCTGTCCTCAAATGGACACACATGGGACCCTCTCAAACTGGACAGGGTCAGTTTTTGTTTTTTTCATTTAGACACAGCTCGTATCATTTTAATGGCAGCCATTTAATCCCAGGTCAACCTTGTCATGTGACAGGCAACCCTTCATTCCAAAGATTGAATTTTCATTCCCTTGATAACAGCCTCCGATAAGTGCCGCTGTCCCTGGACAAGTGAAGACACTTTGAGGCGGTTGTTGTAGGCAACCTGCAGCTTAAGCTTTAAACAGTTTTACACTGTAGAGTGGTGTGAGTATACATAAGTACACAACAAAGGATTTAAAGTGTGTGAACCCTAAAGTCCTCACCCCAATCCCAATCAAACAAATGAAACGAGCTGGAATAAGGTCAGAACTTTGACTCGACCACTGCAGGAAATTTAACGGTTCTTTTGTAAAAGCAACTTGTGTGGTTGTTGTTGTTTTGCTACAGGACCCACTTTGCTTGGAGCTTGTAAACAGAAATCTGACATCTCCATGGCAATATCACTGGTATAATTTAGAATTGATTGTTTCATCAATGCTGCAGGTCATCCTGGATCAGGCCCAAACCATGATACCACCACCACCATGTTTAACAGATGGGATAGGCACATATATAGGAATAGTAGCTTAATTTTCATCATGTCCGATAATTACAGTAAAACATATGCAAATTATAACTTATGGATGCATAGCACCATGCTAACATTATAATTTTCATATCTAAAATTCAAATTGCATGATTAAAAGTCATATTCTTCATACATCAGCGCATTAAATGGGGAATTTGTTGATATTTGAGGAACTCACTGTTATCACAGTCGACAGCACAGTTCTAGCGTGTGTGTGTGTGTGTGTTTACTTAAGTGTTATCTACCACCATGACCCTTGTGTACGGAGGATGACTGTAGAGTATGAAACCCACAGAGAGAGCTTATCCTCGGTGGATCAGACTGAATTACCATCTCCTCTCACATCTGGGCTTTTGTTCCCCTCTTTGGCAGCAGCAGCAGCAGCAATGATTGCAGCTTCGCTCACACCCTCCCTTCTTCAGCTTTAACAGGACAAGAGGGAGGTTAAAAAAGCTTCCTTTTGTCATTGCACACAAAGACGGTTTAATAGTTTGGAAATCTTATATAGAGTGCTGAGAGACTGAGAAAAGGCCAAAAGTTCATTCAGGAGAATAAACTCTCTGTCAACATTGTCAACAGGAAAAATCTGTTGTTACAAAGTGCTGCTGAGCTGGAAGAAGTTATTACAGCTGTCATTTAAAACCCAGCGCTGTACAGGAAAGTTCAAAAAATGTCTGAGGGATATATTAATTTTATGTCTCTCAGAAACTGCTGTTAATAGATTAATTAACAATGTCAACAACACAAACTAAGAAGCACCTAAATAAGCCTGAAGTCTGTCATAAATTGACAGGATCGTGTCTAAAAATCGTAATAAGTTACATGTTTTACTAAGAAGATTTTTGAATTTCTCTTTTAAACTGCTTTTTATTTAAAGCAGCTAAAATTACCCCGACAAGTTGACGTGCACACAGGACGACACCGTTAAAATGTCAGTCATTTGAATATATGTTGTTAAAGTCGACATTTTTTTTGTGACCCGGAGCAAACATCGGTCCTTACATGTTTGCTAGATAACACTAGCTTAACTTAAGTTTCCCATATTTAAATTAAAAGTCATCACAATGCCATTTACTCTGTTAATAGTTGGTTAAAAACTCATTGAGAAACTGGTGCGGACTCATGCTTTGTTCAAAAATAGCACGAGTAGTTAGCTAGCTATCCGAGGCAGCACCAACCTGTCAATCAAAGCAGTCGTATCTTTAATTATCATTTTTATCTAAATTCAGATTTAGCAGCAGCTGAGTTCTATGAAACTTTTTTTCTGCATCTTAACATGGAAGTCTGAAGCGGTTGACTCTCCCGCGAAGCCAGCCTCCAGTGGACACAAGAGGAACTGCAGTAGGGGAATGCTGCCTGCATAGTTTTAAACTGGAAAATAACAATAGATTTTATGCTTCGGATTGTGCTGAATTTCCTTGGAATCCGTCCGTTAGTGGTTCAGATACTATCCAGTGACAGTGGAGGTAATTTGTTAATTGTTTAATTAGCCTCAGTGTCATTAACAGACGCTCTGTGGGTAATTGAGGAGAAGCTTTCTGCTGCTTCAGCGGCCCGACATCAATCTGTATTAAACAGCAGGCTGCAGCAGAGAACATGTGTACTACAGTGTGTCGTGATTTAACGTCCCCACTCAAACTAACACGTCCAGTTTCCTTCAGCATTTAATTACATCATAGATTTCCTGCTGATGAACAGGTAGAGGATTAACAGTGAGCGGGCTAATTCACAGCGCCCTCCCCCACTCCGCTGACTCTTATCGCTGCACAAGTTGACCTGAGCGATGAAGAGAGAAAAATAAATAAATTAAAGCGGCGGGCTGCACTTAGCTACACAAACATTAGTATTAACGATTGTGCTGCCAGTTCAGAACTGGTGACAAACTGCAGACGGGCAAAAATTGGACTCCGAAACCAATCAGGAAGTTAATGAGGAGAAAAATTACTCCTCTTTTCCCGTCCTGCTGAGGAGGTGGAGGAGGAGGAGGAGAGGAGAGAGAGAGGGAGAGAGGTAATTTAAAATGGTTTTGGCTTTGAATAAAATGTACATGTATCATCTGACAACATTTTTAAATTACAGTTTGCTTTACTCTTTTTTTTGGGAGATAATTCACCTTATAACATGTTTTCTAGTTTCCTTCCTGCACAACTCTTCATTCAAGGACCTGTATTTGCATTTCTGATGTGTGTGTAATTTATTTGATTTTTTGATTTGTTTTTTATATTATTCTTGTCTTTGATTAACAGCAAAGATTAGAGCTGAGATTTGGACCTGAATGTGTCCTCAGCGTCAGAATCTGGCCATGAATTAGAATGAAAAGTTTCTTCTTTGCTCTCTTACGCTCTGATTTGAATCATAATTTGGTCATTTAATTGTTGAACCGGTTACAGTAGCCACATGGTCTGCCTTTGTTTTTTAATCAGATCCTGTAGTCTCTGTGTGTTCATCATAATATTTAAAAAAATCATCTCACAGGCAACATTTATACATATTTTAACAGCATTAAAATAACACAATGAAAAAAATGTCTGATTTTTAACCTGTTAAAGCGACCTAAGGCCTAACGCTTCAGTTTCCCGTTCTCTGTCTTGACTCGGTTTGCTGTAAATCTGCGGCTTTGCTGAGAATCATTTTGCCTCACGGTCATATTTATATTTCCTCCAGCAGAGAGGGTCGTTGATTCTGCTCGGCTAAAGATCGGACCGTCCCGTTTTGTCTCACTGTAGAATCTCTGTCGTCCTTTTTTTTTATTTACTCTGCTCACAACCAGGAAGCAAAGAAGGCTACAAAAGCCTTGAAACTAAATATAGATGTCACGAAGTCAGGGCGTCATTGCTCTGTTTTCCTGAAACAAGCTGTTACTAGTAATGAATATTCATTTTCTGTCTTTGTACAGGAAATATACATGTTTTAACATTACTTAGAATTAGGGATGTCCCGATCCGATCACGTGATCAGAAATCGGGCCCGATTATTTTAGGGCTTATATATATATATTATATTTATTAGGGCTGTCAAAGTTTTCGCCTTCTGTGCAAGGTGGCTCTGTGTCCTGCAGTGTAGGGGTATGACAGTCGCTTTTGGTGCGAGCGGTCCTGGGTTCGAGGTCTCGATGAGCTGCTGCGTGTCTGAAATCTCCTAGCGTCGCGCTCTGGACACACACACGTACACATGTTTTGCTGCAACGAGTGAGTTGCTATTTGCCTTTATAGAGAATCCTGAAAGTATCAGATCTCGGACCCGAGGGCAGAAATACCTGATCGGGACATCCCTACTTAGAATGTCTGTGTACTGTTTATATTATATATTATAATAATAGACAACATTTAAATGTGTTAAGTAGAAACAAAAATGATTTTTGATGAAAAATAAATTAAAAATTAAAAAAAATAAAAATAAATGAAAGATGATAAAAGTTTCATAGACGAGTCGTCAATTTATTTTACTTTATTTTATTTTATCCAAATGGGTGTCGGGTACGTCAGACCGATGTTCCAGCTGCTGGATTCCAGCTGCTGGTCCACGGTGCGACCACAGTGACCTTTGTATTATGTGACGTCATGTTCAGACCTCAAGAGCCAAAAAAGTAACTTAACCTTGACTTTCTGATGTACTCTCATGTCTCTCTCTCTCTCTGCAGCCTTCTCATCCAGCAGCATCACCTCTGCTCCGAGCTCCACCATGATGTGCAGCTCTGTCAGCTCCATGGTGAACTCCGATGTAAAGGCTGAGTGTGAGGTCAGCAGCCAAACGGCCGACTTCGCTGTGGACTCCATCGATGGCGACGGCGGCAAATAAATGCAGCTAAGAACACAGTTACACCACAAGAGCGCTGTTAGAGCAGAGCAGATGCTGCTTGTTCACTGTTGCTACAGGTTCATTCCCATTGTTAATGTATGAAATTTAATAAGACGCTTGATTAGCATCAATCAATTTTCAACCAAATTTTAAAAAGCAGCTCTCAGATTGTTTAGTTTTGTTTTTACCAGCTAAAATGACGCCGCAGCAAAGTAGTAAGTAATATGAAATCCTTCCACCAGTGTTAACAGTAAACAGACGAGTTAGGGTTAATGTAGCTGCAGGACTGGACGCATTATTTCTGCACAACCTGTACACATTAGTACTGTTTGTTTGTACTTATTTTCTATGCTCTTGATTGCAATACATGCAGGCCTACATGTAGTATTCGCTTGTTTTGTTAGCTTTGCTGTGAATTTTACTGAAACGGAAATACAACAAATTCTCAACTCCAAATATCTGAGTACAAGTCGTGTCATTCTACCTGAGGCCACAGACTTATCAGTCAGAGACATGTATCTGAAGGAGCTCTTTTACGAGGCTGCATCGGTCGACCTGCACAGCTGGAGTCCACAGTTAGTAGTTGATGGTAATGAATGAATCAAAGTTCAGAGGACACTCGGAGAAATCCTGCTGTAGGACGAGGTGTGTGTGTGTCTGTGTGTGTGTGTAGTGAGGAAGAGGCAGGTCAGGCATGAATCATGGTTCCCTCTGCTGTGTTGGCCTGTGATGAGCATCGTGGCTGCTTATTTATGGCACAGATCCTGGGGCGTTGTTTATTCCAGAGAATTTGCATGTCTATTGTGTATATATATACTGTATATACTTAACCCCTTCAGGCCCAGACGTTTCCCTGTGTGTGGACACTCTGCACTTTTTTGTAGACACAGCGGTTAATCTCAGTAGTTTCAGCTTCACAAACCTTCAAAGTTGATGTTAAATTGTGGTTAATTGAACACGTTTGCATTTTGAAGCCCTTATAATCTGCACATTTGTGTTTTTAACTGATAAACTACCTGTTTGCCGGGTCCCCAAATCATATCTGTTGTTTTTCTTTACTCCGTCATCTGGTGAAAGTGTTCCGTGTAATTTGAAAAAATGCAACTCTCTTTTTTTTTTTTTTTTTTGCTGGTCCGCTCCTGGACTGTTCTGCCTTTGTGTTTTATAGAGGTTCATTCCAAACTGCACGCTTTCAGCATGTGTATTTGTGTGTTGTGTTTGAATAAGGCGGCTACAAAAGTAATTTGGAGCTTCGGAGTTTATGTCGCTACAAGTTTTTAGGGAAATAAAAGCGCTCTGGGTGATGGAGTGTAAATGCGATGGTGTGGTGGAGAACAACAATATACGTAAAACAGACGGAGAAAATTACTTTTCTTTCTGCTGCGCTGTGGGAACATTCATTGGATTCTGCCCCATCTGTTGTAATCAATAACGTGAGCGTCTTGTTTTTTTATGAAACGCACTTACTCTTAATTTCATCCACCAGTGGTTTTAGAGAGAAGAATGTGGAGTTACCTATAAGGCTTTGACGTTATAAATCACCGCTTGAGACCAGATTGTGCGGCAGTATCGATTGATCCTGATATATCACAGAAATTTACTGTCACTTCTGTTTTCAATTAAAGATACAATCAGTCAGATAATGACTTAATTGGATTTTACAGAAGATTGAGTTTTATCGCCCCGTGCTTTACGAGTTTAGTTAAGGAAGGCCATTTTATCACTGTTGTCAGGGGCGACCGGCTGCTGCTGATGCTGCCGCCGCCTCGTCCTTCTGTAGCTGCTGCCCTGTGTGTACGGCTCAGGGGAGGAAAAGTGTCACAGGATTGGTTTTCCTTGAGCTGCCTCCGCCTCCATGAATCACGCCCTCCCGTAATGGATAAAAATCTGCCGGGATCCCGCCGTGACACCTAACGGTGGAGCGATGGCAGCTCGGCACAGACAGGAAGTGTCGGAGAGGACGCCGTAAGCTCTTCGGACTTAATCTGATTGTTTTGAGCTGGTCAGCCGTGGGTGTCAGTGATGTTAGAAAGCTTCATAGGAGTTTGTTTCTGCAGCTCTCTTTTTTTCTTCATCCTTTTTAGCACCAATAGTTTTTGATCTTTTCTTTTTTTAGAGTGAAAAAATATTGAATTCATGTATCTTATGTTAAAAGTTAAATCACACCAATCACCCCTAAAAATCACTTAAAATAGTTCTTTAGGTGCAGAAACATTTCTTGTATTTAGTCAACATACAACAGGCCTCCTGTTTTCATTTCACCCTCTGATCAGTGTTCTGACAAAACCACAGAATCCTCCTGATCGGGGCCAATATTCAATCTGGAATAAGGTTAAAGGTGGAATATTAGTGTCTGGCTTATAACCAACATAACAGTTGTCAGATTATTCTGGATGTTTGCAGAGCTTTCTGTGTTGGTAAGGGTCTGGTAGGGGAACAGAACACAGTCAGTGTTGATTCCCAGCTGTGTCTGGCTAATTCAGATGTCCGGCTAATTCCCCTGCAGGAGTTCAGTGCCCCGCCTCCCCAGGGAAACTTAAATCAGCGTCTCTGTGACAGGACTTCTGAGTGGCAGTAACGCCCCCAATCAGCACCTAATAATGGCCGACACTCAGCAGAGGTCAGCTCCTCCTCCTCCTCCTCCTCTTCCTCTTCCTCTGCCTTTGAAGGGGCCCTGCAGGACGAGGGTTCCTCTGCTAATATAAACATGAGGCCTGAGGTGATTGAAGTGCACAGTGACTGCACAAACTGATGCTAACACAACTTACATCAGGTTGGACTGAGTGTCAGGTGCTCCGTCCTCTGGCTTCAGACCCCACAGTGACCATGCTAACAATGTTCCAAACGCTGCAGTTCATCAAGTGGCCACTAGAGGTCGGCTACAAAAGTGAGTCAATCCCCATAGACTTCAATTTAAAAATGTCCAATTTAATATCAGAACGAACACGTTGACAGCCTCTTTTGGTCTGTGGACATCATTTCGATAACTTTGTGCCTGTTAGCTCAAGAGTCGTTATCCTGACTCGCCTTTTTTTTTGTATTGTTTACCTTATAGTTCCATCCCTGTGTGAATAACGACATGATGACATAGAGCGTCGGCCTACCTTCATTTACATTTGTGTGCATCTGTTCTTCTGCCCATTGTCCTGTTGGCATCAAACAAGGTTAATAGACTGCTAGCATTAACATTTAGCTCAAAACATTCTGTTAAAAAGAACTTAGAGATCACACGTACAATTATAGTAGAAATAATTATTCTCATTTTGCAACAAATTATCAGTTATTTTTAAAATGTATGAATATGCATAACTATATATATCTATCTATATATATACTGTATATATATATATATATATTTTTTTAACTTAAAAACTTAAATAATGAAAATGGTTAGAGGTGGATACTGTATGGTCGCCTCTGCATGACAGGTTAGGACAGTGGCTTATTTCATTTAGTTGTCATCCTTTAAGCATACTTTTGCCGTAACATCCAGTTTCTTTAATTGATCCAGCAGTGTGTAGTGAAGAGGATGTATTTCACATCAGTTCAAACCTGCCTGTCTTGTATACATGTGGGTCTGCAGGCCCTCTGCACCTTTAACATGCAGAGCATCAGAGTAGAATTAAAGCTCAGGCCTCGCGCTGCAGCCTGCAGTATAAACTTTTATCCCCGTGTGTGTTTTACTCTTTATCCAGGAACAACATGAATAAATTTATTATGCGTTCACCCGCAGCCTCCCACTCCCACAAATCTACTCGGCCGGCACAAACTGCAAAGCCACTCTAGTCACCTTGAAATTTCCTCTGCTATTTTCCAATTAAAAGCTTAATAGCCCTGGAGACGGGGCTTCATGTGGGGAAGTTTACCGTGCTCTTATTCGCTGTAAGCCTGTGCTGCTCGGATCCCATTATTTGCTTGAATAAACCTTTTTTACGGTCAGAAATGGGCCCCGGCTTTGTCCGGTGTTATGTTTCAATGCCCTCTATTAGTCCAGCAGAAGGGACGTATCGGCATCCTCGACATAGTTCCCAAAGGGCTTTTACACATGTAGAGAGCTAATCATCTAAGTTATGTACGATTGTGTAAAAGGTGCAAGAAGGCAGCGTGTGTTTTGTCTGAATTAAGCTGTGAAGGGCCTGAAGGCAGCACAGGAGGAAACGCAGATTAATGCAGCAATTTTTCAAAATACATGCAAACAGACGCGTTTTTAATGTTGAGTAACATCTTAAAAATGAGACTTTTCTATCAGAATTTCTTAAAATCTCAGTTTAGATTTTCCCATATTTAATACTCTAAAACTGTATAAATCTTTATTTGTGTAATGATGGATTTTGGTGATTTATCCTCGACACCTTTTTGTTTAAATTTTAAAAAACTACAGAAGTATTATTTGATTTTTTTTTTTAAATTATTGTTGCTGATACTTAGTTATTTGATTTTCTGCTTCATGTTATTTGCTATTTTAATGCTGAGCCAGGCTCTTTAGGAATTTAATCTGCTCAGATTATTTCAGCATATTAACTGAATTCTGGATTATTTGTAGGCCTGCTCTGTTTTGCATCATATTTTTTTGGAGATTTTGTTGCAGCATCTTTTGAAAAAGCAGCTCACATTTTCCCCACTGTTGCACACTCGTGTTCTTCACAGTGAGAGGGTCTGAAGCCTCGCAGGGACCCTGGGCTGGGCTGGTCCGGCCCTCCCTGTCAGGTTCTTTTCCTCCTCCTCAGCCGGTCCTGGACTTTTTTTTTCTTTCTTTTTTGACGCGAGTGACAGCGTTTGGTTACTCCTCTCCATAAGTGCGTGTCTGATGCATATCTGTGCTGTCAGCCGGAGGAAAGGTGGATCCTCCACTAGCAGCCCACACCTCTTATCCCCGTGCTGTCATGCGTGCAGCTCCATCTCTCTGACTGCTGCTGCAGCTGCTGCTGACAACAACACTCCCGCCGCGCTTCCTCTCTCTCCACACATGCGTCTGTGCGTCCTGGAAAGCGCGCTCTCAGAATGAATGGCTACGGGTCCCCCTACCTTTACATGGGGGCTCCGGTGTCCCAACCCCGGGCTCCGCTCCAGAGGACCCCCAAGTGCGCGCGGTGTCGAAACCACGGCGTGTTGTCGTGGCTCAAAGGTCACAAGCGCTACTGTCGCTTCAAGGACTGCACCTGCGAGAAATGCATCCTCATCATCGAGCGGCAGCGCGTCATGGCGGCGCAGGTGGCGCTCCGCAGGCAGCAGGCCAACGAGAGCCTGGAAAGCCTCATCCCGGAGTCCCTCAGAGTGCTGCCCAGCATCGGAATACCCGGAGCCGGCGACGGGAACCAGGCAGCTCCGACGAAGACGGAGGAGCTGGAGCTGCGGTGGAGCAGCACGGAGCCGGCGCAGGCCGCAGCGCAGACACGCACAGGTAGGCTGGAGGTTCAGGTCTCCGTGTTTCACTTTGTTGTTTTTTTTATTACGGGTCTGTGTTGGAACGATTCCCGAACTGTCTCCCAACAAAACCACATTTTTACGATTTAAAAAACTGTCTTGAATTTTTAACAGAAATATAGAAAATAAAATAATGAAGCAGAAATAATAATAATAATAAAGATTACATTTTAATCTGATGTGATAATCTGTGCAGATTTTAAAAAAATTGACATCAGAATAAACATTTCCACTCTTTCCTGCACCTGGATTTTTGAAATGACAGAAAGATAAGAGGTGATTTTATCTGCAGTGGAGACAATACAGAACTCAGATGATAACATCATTATTTATAAGCTGTTTATAGGTTTTTTCCCATAAAATGTAAACAAAATGGTTTTGATATATAATTTAGTTTATGTGGATATAGTAATAAATTATTGTTCTTCATATATTTTGATTTAATCATTATATTTTAGCCTTGGCTGTGTTAAATTGTTTTTATTGCATTTGTGTAAATGTATTTTTATTTTCTTGATAACTACATAATAATTTTTAAATTATTGCATTTAAAGGGCTTTTTTTTGTTTTTTCTATTTATCTGACTTAACACTATTTTTTAAAACTAAAACATTGATTTGGACCCTGCAGCATATTTTTATTTTCTTTTATCTCCACGTTCGGCCGAGCCGAGTGCTTTTAGAGGGTCACAGTGATCAGCAGGGGACAGGACCAGAGAATATTTGCAGCAGGTCAACTTTAGAATAAATGTTACCGAGCAACCGGAGCAAAAGGCGTCAGACTCCTCAGCCGAGACACAGTCAGCACTTTGTGTTTAGAGCTTTAGAGACAAAATAGAAATAAATCCTCATACCAGGCCGAGTGGCAGCAGGCTGACAGGCTGATGGGTGATTTAATGTCCGTTCATCCAGAGCTGGTTTAAGTTTCGGCTCTTTTTAAACGTGCTTCTCTGTTTTTCTGCAGATTTGAACGTGCACAGTAAACTCTGACAGTCTAAGCTTTGCACCGTGTCTGTTGGTAACTTGCTGATGTGGTGTTTGAAGCAGCCTGGTGTGATTCTGACTCTGTCCCTTTGGCCTGCAGAGCCCACGGAGGACGGACCAGAGGAGGGTTCAGGAGGCGAGAACGGAGGCAGCTCCAGCGAGAAGGAGCAGGACGCCGTCAGCTCCCCTGAGGGCTCCAAGCCAAACTCCTGCTACACCCCCGACCCACCCGGAACCCCCTCCCACCCGGAAGAGAGCCGCTACATCCTCCCCAAGGCCAACAGTGCTGAGAAGGAAGCCAAAGCCGAGAGTCCTCAGAAGTACCCGGTCAGCCCGGGAGAGCAGAGCGTGCTGATCGAAGGCCTTGGCGGGTCCATCAACCTGCCCTTCAGCCTCCGAGCCAACCGGCCGCCGCTGGAGGTCCTCAAGAAGATCTTCCCCACCCACAAGCCTCCTGTCCTGGAGCTGATCCTGCGGGGCTGTGGAGGGGACCTGGTTGGGGCCATTGAGGTCTTGCTCTCCAGCCGGAACCCTGAGGGGAGTGCGCACCCCCAATCTGACCCGCACCCGGACGCCCTGGTGCTGCCCTCAAATGGACACCTGTTCGAGCACACGCTGGGCTCCTACCACCCGGTGACCTCCTCGGCCAAGTGGTCGGTGGGCTCTGCTTTCCGGGTCCCCGACTCCCTCCGTTTCGCCTCTGATTCCGCCTCGGGCATGGTGTCCACCGGGGCGTTGGGTGTCCCCCTGCAGCACCCGTCCTTCCCGCAGCCCACACGTTACCCACTTATGCTGCGCAACTCTCTGACGCGCAGCCAGGCCAGCCCCTTCGTGCACAATGACGTAACTCTGTGGAATACCATGGCCCTGCAGCAGCAGTACCAGCTCCGCTCGGCGGCGCAGTACGTGTCTCCTTTCTCCACGGGCGCCCCCGCCGGGCCCGGGGGCTCCGTGTTCCGCAGCTCGCCCCTCCTCCCCTCCAGACCCTCTGAGGAACAGCGCATCAGCATCCAGGAGGAGAGCTGCCCGCTGGGAGCCAAACCTGGCCTCTACTCCCCCGACGAGGAGTACGAGGAGCGCTCAGACTCCTCAGACTCCCGCATCCTGAACTCCTCCACCTGAACCCGGTGACGGGCTTTCAGCCAAACACGTGTTATTGTGCGTTTTTGTGTCTCGTTTGAATTGAACTGTGTGAAGCAATCGCCCTGTGTAAGGTGACGCCGCTCACCGCCTTCCTCACGCTCCCGAGCTGTCAGTGGACAAACGGATGAATGTAACAGGTCGCCCATTATTCTGAAAGCCCTCCAGCTGTTTCCTGTAAGCATGTTTAGTACTGTGAACGCTCCGCTGTGAGGGGCGCCGCTGCATGTCGAGTATGCCAAATAAACCTGAGTAGTCCAAATGGATCAGGCTGTGTTCTTTAAGTGTTCCAGGCTTTAAACGATGTTTGTTGTTTCCTCATGGACGAGATTTATTAACTCAATGATTATATTGTTAAATTTGTGGCTTTATTTAATGATGCATTATTCCAAAATAAATTACAAATCAAAACATGCCACAGTTCATAACATGTCTTATCATTATTACTATGAAATATACACATTTATGATTTAAAATATTCAATAAATTGTTTGTAACCAATAAGATTTATTGAGTATTTTAATATACAGTATTTGTCAATCATTTAATTTAATTTAATATACTTTAATACACAGCGTTTAGTTATGGCTGCCCAGACAAAGCTCACTAAATGACTAAATGATGGTGTACTCATTAACTACATATAAAAATATATATTAAGGTGTAGAAAATATTACATCAATTTAATTACCATTTAAAGTGAGTTGTGTGAAATAATTGTGTTCAAGAATAAATTAGTGTTAATTTAGTTTTCATACACAGATAAATTATAATAATACTCCACACTGTAATGTCTTTAGGCCAAAAAAACATATGCAGCCTTAGATACACAGGCATTGATCAGTGATCAATAACGAGCTCTGTGTGATCTGACCTGACCTCAGCAGTAAGGCTGCAGTAGGCAAAAAGTTTTCACAACACAAGAAATGCAAAGACCAGAAAATACGACAAACATAAAACAAAAATACATTAAATAATCTTTCACTTCATCAGTGATACATTTAAGACCATAAAACACACACACACACACACTGAGGGAAAGTGTGACTACAAACCTGAAGCGTGTCGTGGGTCACCCACTGATTTATAATGCACAGACATCCACTCATGCTTCCTAACCAGTGTAAACAGCGTCTCTTCCTCTACCTCAGCTGTTCAAACCTGTCCAATGCTGCCATCTAGTGGTGAAACTCTTCCAACGACAGGCCGCAGTGACTGAAGGAAGCGAGGTTCAAATGAACTGGTGTCTGCAGCTGATTAACAACAGTGTGAAAATGCAAGATATTTACACTGTTATTAATCAGCTTAATCAATATTGAAGGAAAATGCTTGAAGTTTGAGAGAATATTGTTCAGGATGGTGGCGCCTGAAGCACCTCAACAAGAACCTTAGTTTATAGAACTGCGATATAAGTACATTCACTCCAATACTGACATTTTCAGCAGAGAATATTAAACTAATATTAAACCGACAGCTTCACTAGATCAGATTTATGGATTCATAACTAGCACATAGAATGTTCTTTATTATTGATGAATCCGTTCAACAGTAAATTCAAACAAAGATGAAACTAAAGGTGGAGAACAGAGAAAAATGAATTTAAAGCTACATTTATTCAAAATACGCTCAAAATTATGTTTTTTCTTCCAAGAGCACATGACTGTTTACTTTTACGGTAACATTTTAATACCGTATTTGACCTTTAGTACCTTTCTTTTTTTTTCTTCTCATGCAATATCTTTAACATTTTTACAATATTTTCTGAATACCACTGGATCATAAGTGAAAGCCTTTTCTCAATTTTGAGCATCTACTTTACATTTTCCATTTTATGCTACTTTACATGTGTTTTTAAATATTTTAATATATATACTATTAATGTCATAGAAATATATATTAAACCAGGACCTTAAGTATCAGAATACGTCTTCGACTTTGCTCATTTACTCTATTTAATTAGTTAAATTTAAACAATTTGAACTAAATCAGCAGCACGCTGCAGCAGCATGAGCATGTCTGATTTTTTTTTTTTTTTTTTATATTGATCTAGTCACAGAGTTCATCGAGGAGACCGTCCTCCTGTTTTGTTGCTGCAGTCTGCCCCCTTGTGGACAAAGGAAGAACATCAGGTTATTAAACATGAAGCCTGCAGTGTAATGTGGGGCTGTGCTGTTCATGGACATCTTGACTGACAGGTCAACCTAGGATCAGTTTGTTTAACTGATAATCTGCTCTGATAATCTGATAAAGAATAAACGAGGAGTTAAATACTCCTAATGGACTTTTTGTTAATTGTCTCATTACACCCAGTGACAGGCAGATTAGAGTCCAGCAAACGGTGGACAGCGTCCGACAGCTGTAGGACACGTCCTCCTGTTTGTTGCACATTAGACCTGAGAGGTCGAGGTGTCAGAGCCCCTCAGACAGAGACAAATGCCGCCCCGCCTGGGATTCCATTCAGCCGCATGTGTTGCGGGTCCATCAGAGGCTAATTAACATAACAGGGTCCCACGCTGCTCCTCTGCTGATACACAGCTCCTGTTACAGTTTACGGCCGGCACAGCAGGACACTTCCAACAAGATGCTGTTGTTTCAATCAGCCTCCAAAGTAAACTGGACGGCGTGTGACGGAGTGTTTTTATCTGTGAAGCTTTCTGCACGTCACAGAACATCTGGTCTGTACAAACCTTAGAAATCACTCCATTCTCTTTTTTAAAATGTAAATATTTAATTTCTTCTAACACAGAACGAGGTCTGTGGGGTTCAGGAGCTCCTCTGAAAGACACATGGAACTTTTTCAAAGGGTTTTACAGGCCAGCAACACCTGGAAAGTCAGAAATCCGTTCCAGGATCATGGAAAACTACTCAAAGATCCCTGCAGTGAACCTGTTCAGGGATCCACAGAAAGCTTTCTGATGTCCCTGTTCGTTCCCCGATAATCCCCACAATCCTTTAAAGATCAGACATCCCATTAAACATTCAGAGATTTGAGCTTAATCAGTGCACAGGCTGCCTCTAAGGATCAAAGATTAATTACCAAATTAGCCTTCATGGATTCCTGACAGAAATCAGTAACACCTGGAATTCCATTTAGGATCATCAGGCCCTAAGAGTCAGAGAATAAAATCTGGAGATTTCCTCAAAGATCTTATGAACATCTCCATGATATCCTGATCATGTAGTGCAGTCGCTCATAACACACGGGAATATGTCAAGAACTGTGATGATCCTTCTGAAATAATCCCAATTTATTCCAGGATTCTTGGATTTTACAGACCCATCCAAAAACGGCAGGAACTACAAACTTTTAAGAATCCTAAAGGAAGCCTTGCTGACTGTATTCACATCTCCACTGAAGCCTGAAAAACCTTTAAAGAGTCCTCCCATCCCATAATCCATAAACACCTCAGGATCCACAAGAAACCCTGAATAATTTCCCCATAATCCCTTAAATGTAACATAATCTATGATGCGTTCAAGCACTTTTTTTTTTATTAGAGCGAAGCTGAAACTTCTAAGATCGATTAAAGACACTGCGGATGCTTTTATGACCCCTGCAAATCCATCAGATTAAAAATCTGCATGGATTAAATTATTGTTTTAAAATGAAAATAACAAAAGTTATAAATAATCCAGCAGAAGTCTTTCAGGATTCCCTGAACATTAGATCCATAACTCTAGAACAGGTCTGGAATTCTTACATTTATTTAAGGACATTTTCCATTTAATTTTACGTTTTTAACCCCATGATGCCAGATTTCCCTTTAAAAAAAAACCTGGATCTTCCTCATTTTAAATGATCCACTCCCTGAAACCTGGACCTATATAACCTGGAATTCCTCCGGAGGCCCCACACTGCTCCTCCGTAATGAGCCCCGCGGACACAGACAACACGTTTCACCTGGAGGGTCTGCGTGGATCCGATCGTCCGGCCTTCCACTTCAAAGCATTCCTGGCGTGGACACGGCAGCCCGGGGTGGCTGCTGCGCAACCTCCGTAATAAATTAAGACGAAGTGGCAAATAAAGCTGCACCTGCAGGCCTGACGTCTTCACCTCCAACACATGGAGGAGCCGTTAGGAGCCGGTGTCCATGTGCAAGGGCCGAAAAAACCAGGAGCAGGGACGAGTTCTACCAAGAACATGACGAACCAGAAGAAAGATGTGCGCTTTTTAATATAGTAGAAAACGAATTACTAAAATAAAATATTAAATTATATAAAATTAATAAAAACTAAAATACATAATAATTATTATTATTAAAATGAAAAAGCTGATGCAATTCAGCCCCAGTAATAATTATAATTAATATTAATTTAAAATAAGCATAACAATAATAACATCGAATAATATAATAATAATAATAATCCTATTAATTATAGTAAATCATAATAATAATAATAGAAAACGCGATCTGAAATTATAACAGCATCATTTTTATTTGAATTTAATCTTTGTATTTTAAACCACATTAAAATCCCGCAGACTGTGACACATATGAATCTATTCATAACCGCCATATTCATTTTTTTTTCTTCGCTGAAGGACAGAACCCCTGAACGCCTCACCAGGCCTGTGTGTGTGTGTGTGTGTCTTTGTCTTGTTGTCAGTTCGTGGGAAGCCGTTGACACTGAGTATACAAGTCTTTTCTTTTTCTGTTGGTCTTTTAAAGTCAAAGAGCCAAACACAGAAAAAGCTTCACACACACACACACACACACACCACGTTTCTTTCACATCATCGGTCACACCCTGACATAAAAATCCACATTTAATGTAATCTTTCTGTGCTCCTGCACATCAGTAGTTAAAAGTTAAAACGTGTGTGTGAAGGTGTCTCTCCACATGCTGACTGAGCGTTTTTCTCTTCAGGTGTGATTGTTGTGAAAACACTGGAATCGGGCTCAGTTATTTCAGCCTGCAGGACGGACTGTAGCAACCTGCAGGACACATTATCACCTGTGTATCTGCGCATGTGCGCCATAACAGTAAACACACACAGCCTAATGGGATGGAAGCGGCAGGAATTATATGAATTATAAAAATAACATAAAAAAATAAAATAAAAACAAAGGTGGGTTGTTTTTTTAAATAGTTTCATTTTAGTTGACAAGCTGATGGTAATCAATCCTTTTAATCAATAACGGATCAATAACAGTAAGTATTTAATACTATTGGGAAAATAAAGGACATAACTGGCAGAGCACCCATCTCCTCCATCGATCATTGATCAGGTTATTAATAATAATAATGAGCGTCACTAAATCTCTAATGAGCCATTTTTCCCTTCATGCGGAAGCCACGCCCACTTGGAAATAACTAGCTCGCAACCCTATTGGTCAGTGCGTGTTTTGGTAGCAGCCAATCAGAAGCCGCGCTGCCGCCGTTCATAGGCGCGCCGCTGAGAGTGTGTGCAGTCAGAGGGAAGCTGGATGCGTTCACGGCCCGAGTCCGTTTATCAGACAAAAACAAGGCTGGAGCGCGGACTGAGTGCGCCGTTTAGCACAGTTAAGCACGGAACCAGAGCGGCTCCACTCTGCTGGACCTGCGGAGGTAAATTTAACTCTTTGTTTATTTGTTTGTTTGTTTGTTTTTTAAATAAATGTGTTAGTTTACACCGAGTCCTAAACGCACCGCAGTTTATTCAGTAAATGATAAAGTTCAAGGCTGATATTAGGCTGAGAAACTCTGCGGCTGGGAGTGATCATGTGATTTATTTTAACCTTTTTAACGACAGAATCAATAGCCTGTTTTATCGCTCAATATTAAATGCAGCCCAAATAATACAGCCCCTATTGATATTAGAATGAAACCATTTTTGAGATTAAGATTATTATTATTATTGTACACTCGATTTGTTTTTGTATTTGTATTAAGGCTACACTTCTAAATACCAATGTGGAGGACAAAGATAAAATGTGTAGGATTAACTGTAAAATGTTAAATAAAATATTTAGTAAGTATTTAATAAGTTTATTAAAATGAGCTGGTTTCCACGGGGCTGATCTGTGTTTGTGTTTATTCCACAGGTGTAACACTTGACGCTCTCCTGCTGTGAAGACATGTCGGACAGCGCCGGCTGCGAGTTTGAGATCGACGTGGAGAGTCTGGAGACGGAGAGCGACGACCTGGCGGACTGCTCCAGCCGACCCGGCTCGGCTCCTCTCGGCCTTGCTGCTGCCGCCGCCGCCGCCACTGAGGAGGACGGAGACGGCAGCAAGTGCGAAGACAAGCCGGGAAGCAGCAGCAGCAGCGGCGGCGGCGGCGGCGGCCTGTGCTCAGGTGACCAGAGGAAGCTGAGCCGGACGCCCAAATGCGCACGCTGCCGTAACCACGGCGTGGTGTCCTGCCTGAAAGGCCACAAGCGCTTCTGCCGCTGGAGGGACTGCCAGTGCGCCAACTGCCTGCTGGTGGTGGAGAGGCAGCGGGTGATGGCGGCGCAGGTGGCCCTGAGGAGGCAGCAAGCTACGGAGGTAGGCCCGGAGAGATCCTGGTGTGTGTGTGTGTGCATCAGTGCAGCTACTCACTGCTGCATGCTTAACAGATCAATCAGTTATTACCAATAATGATCATCAGCTTTAGCTCCCATACCTGCACTAGTGCTTTAATTTCTAATTATAATAACACGTGGCCTGGTGTGGACGCTTCTTCTCAGTCACATCATTTTCTCCTGTGTCAGATAAACACATAAAATCATATTTTTTTTAATTTATATTTAGCTGTGATTGTGATGCTATTTTCCATCTTTTGCATGTTTCCTGGCAGGAGGTTGGAGCCTTCAGGGTCTGTGTTTTGTGTGGTTTATGTTCGGGCCTGTAGCTGATCAGATTAAAGTTCAGGTTCAGTGTGCAGCCATGAATGTTGTGATTCAGCCTGTGCTTACTGTCTCTTTGTTTGTTTCACTGAATGGGAGGCTTTTTTGGAGCCCTCAGGGGGTCAGGACTTAGACTAAAAAAAACACTTATCCTTCAAAATAAAAGCCTGTGAAAAGAATTTTCCACTAATTTGGCCCTTTGCTTGTTTATGTTGAATCATTTGTGACATGCAGATGTTAGAGAGCGGCCGCTGTAAAGACAGTGACTGATCTGATCGCACAGACGTTTTTGCCGGTCTGTGTGCTGGGTGTGTCAGCTGTTGTTTGTACTTGTTTTATTCTTTTAAATGAGATGAATGTGTGCTTAGCATCCACATTTTACAGAATGTTTTCACAGGATCAGAGAACCATTTTACAATCCATCATTCAGACGGATTATCATAAAGATGTTGGCTTAGATTATCCAAACACAGTCAGCTGTGTCAAATCAGTTACAGCTCGAGCATCAGGGAAAAAAAGCGTCCTGACGGCCCACTAATGTGTGTGTTTTTCTTTTCCGTGTCTCTCAGGATAAGAAGGGAGTATCTGGGAAACAACTTCCAGCAGAGAGGAGGACGATCTACCAGCGGCACATTCGACCGTCCACCATGCTCGCCAAAAGCATCCTCGAAGGTAACGGAGCAGAAATGTTTCTCTGTCTTCAGATTAATTCAGCCCCGCTGCTTCATTTGAAGATGGATTCTGAACAGGATATGACTAAAGTCAGGCTGCATGTTTGTCTGATGACAGGTTACCGCCCGGTGCAGCCTGATCCGTTCCTGGCAGCCAACCCGTCCCTTCCCCCGCCGCTCAGCGATCGCATGAGGAAGAGAAGGGCCTTCGCCGACAAGGAGCTGGAGACCATCATGCTGGAGCGGGAGTACAAAGAAAGAGAGCTGATAGAAAACAACCAGGCAGCCGCAGGTCCACTGCTCTTCCCCAACAGCATGGTCCACCACGCCGCCGAGTACAACTCCTACAAGTCGGCCTACTCGCCGGCCGCTCAGGTGGAGCCGCAGCCCAAAGAGCTGTGCAACTTCCTGAGCCCCAACTGCCTGGATCTGACCATGCAGTACCCCGCCGGCTCCGCCAATGTCGAGCTCATCTCCTCCAACGTCAGCGTGGCCACCACGTACCGCCATTACCCGCTGCAGCCATCCCGGAGCGGCTTCATGATGTGGCCCCGCGGCGCAGCCAACCTGGGCGACGCTCTGCTGTATCAGCAGTGCCTCTTCAACGCCACGGCGGTGCAGAACATGAAGCCCGGCGCCGTGTGGGAGCCCAAAGTGATGCCTGCAGAGAGTCAGCCGCCGGAGCAGGAGGCCGCAGCTGCTCTGGCCGCCAAACTGGAGGGATCCCGAGCCGCCGCTCTGCAGGACTCATTAGACCCTCAGCGGGGCGATCCAAAGCCTCCTGTGGGGACTCCGGCAGGGCAGAGGGAGTGCTCGGCCTTCTCTCCACCTAAGAGGAGCTTTGGACAATCCTTTCCCAGCAACCCCCATTCCCAGAACTCCAGTCAGGTCCTGAACAAGCTGAGCAAGGACAATGCAAAGCTTTCCATGAAACTCAACTCCTTCCACTCCCTCATCCAGCACTCGCTGAGCGACAAAGCCAGCGGGCCGGAGCTCAGGGCTCCGTACTGCAAGGAGCTCCTAGAGGAGGCCGCCCGCAAGTTCAGGGAGGGCTCAGCCAAGGACATGCACGCCGTGAAGCTCACAGACAGGTACGCCAAAGACTGTCTGTCCAAGCCCGTGGGGACCAAGATGGCATCCGGCGAATCTTTGTCCTTCTCGGTGGAGGCCATCCTGAAGCGGCCCGCGCCCGCCGTGAGCCGAGCATTCCATTAACTCCCATTCTGTCTTTTCTTGCACTACAAACGTCAGGTTGGTCTCAGAGTGAGGGCGACTCTCAAACAGGCACTGCAGCAGAAAATCGACCATTTTCTCCGTGTAATATTTGTGTACAGGATATTTTATTTTACATGTGCATGTTTTTTGTGTAGAGTATTTAAACATTGTCCCCATGTTTTCCTCATGTCAATAAACTTTATAAGAACTGAACTCTTTTCATAAAACGTCTCACATTTCATTTTACGCCACGAGAAGGTTTTTGTTTAGGTCAGAAGTTAGTGTAGTAAATCCCAGCTGGAAACAAACACAGCTTCAGATTATATGTATTTTAATATTTTCAGAATCACAAAGACTTTTATCCAAAGTGTGACAAAAAAATTAACCTTAATTTTAAAAAGACAAATTACAATATTTAATAAAAAAATAACAGGTAAATAACAAAGTAGTGTATTTTTAACTGACAATCTAATGATGATATTATTTTTAAACATTTAAAATATTTTTTGTGTGTATTTAATTGATTTCTTAATATTTTTGGATGAATTTTCAGTAATTTCATGTTAATTTACTGCAAATTCTTTTGCTGAAATGTGACATTTGTATTTAAATTTAACAGTAGTCCTGCAATAATTCACATCAGAGCCAATATTTATTATCACAACTGTAAATGAAAGAGAGACATTGATGCATTTTGCATAAACACACATCACACAAACACATAAATTAAGCGTGGACAGAGTGAAACGTGAGCCCGGCCCATAAATCTGCGAGCAGCATCATCTCATGTGTTCAAGATGCTGTTTCTGCACTCATTCCTTTCCAGTTACGGCCGTGTCTGTGTGTGTGTCTCTACGTGTGTGTGTGTCTGTGTGTGTCTGTGTGTGTCTGTGTGTGTGTGTGTGTGTGTGTGTTGAAAGACAGCTCCAAACACAGGTTTCACATGAGCTGCAGAACACTGATCCGTGCCATAATGAAGAGGTTAAAGAACGTCTCTAATCTGTTCTTTCTTCCTCAAACGTTCACATTTCATCGACGTGAATCTGCAGCCAAACCGCTGCGCTCTCTGATGAAAGTGTTTTTTTCTGTCACTTCAGACTTCTGTCACTTTTTTTTATTCCTTCTTCACTCTTGCAGCCGGCTGAGAATCGTCCCATCAGCAGACGCCTGTGATGGTTTTAAAGAGCCCTCTTGTTGCTGCTGTAATTGGATTTGGCCTGATGATGACATTTTGTGTCATCAGAGCTGACGTCACACTCAGTAGCACTTTTCTTCTCGCTGTGTGTGTGTGTGGGGACGCTTGTCCAGCTGTCTTTGTGAGGACCATCGTGGTGATTGTGCGTTGTGAGGACTTTTTGAACCGGTGTGCTCAGAGTACAGACTGACAGCCATAACTTATGAGTGTGAACTATTCAGATGGCCAGAATCTGGTTCAGTTATGGTTCTCATCAGAAGAAAACAATAGGGTCAGTGTCTCTTTTAATTGCATATAAAATCTGATTTGAAATTCCTTTTGAAGATGTGATGAGTTTGAAATGTGTGCAGATGCCTGAAAGTTTTTGTCACCACCTGATTATGAATTTGTCAGCATCCACTGAACATCATGAGTGGCCTCATGATGCATATACGAATCTGTGATGTCATAACTTACACTTAGTGTTTAATGCTAGCCTCTATATTTAAATGTAGTTTGCTACGTTTCATGTTGCTCTATGAGACAGTGGAGTTTGAGTTTTTAAGGTCGTGGCGTTCCCTCCTGTGGTCGTGTGAATAAATGTTTAAAATCTTCCAATCAGGTTTGAACAAGCTAACAAAATGACAGAGAAGCTTGTCGCAGATGGGAAAGGTTTGGCCCTGTAACATGTGTTTAACATCAAGCCGTGGAAATAGAAGCCAAAGATCCCGGCCTGTAAGGTTAGAGAGTTATGAAGGACTTGATTCTGACTGATGTCATGAGCTGGATTTTTAAATGTTGCACATTATTCAGGCAAGTTTTCAAAAGCACCAACAATATATCTGAATTTTTGTAAAAGAATATGCATTAAAAAAAATGAAAAACACTTGAGCAGAAATGTCAGTCAGTAAAAACATCATGAAGCCTCAGAGAACATGAAGCATGTGATGACACGTGTGGAATCAGATGATTTTTAAACAGCGATTAAATGGAAAAAAAGGGATTATGGATCATTTCAAGCACACAAGTATCAAAGCCTGAGATATAAGCACAGCACAATGAGGATATTGTTTTGTCTATGAGCTGTGTGTGTGTGTGTGTGTGACAGCAGTTGGCTGCTGAGCAGAAGGTGACAGTGTTTGTCTGCACTAACTGCCACTGATAAGTATCTGCTGAAGTCCTTACTCAGGTCTCATTCCCAAAGTGTGAGATTTAACATGTCAGCAGAGTGAACTACTCACCCCTCCTCACCCCCCCCCCCCCATCTCCCCCCTCCTCCACCTTGTTCTTATCAACAGTTGTAGTTCACACAGTAGCATTTTGTTTAGGGAACGCAGGTGTCGTTTGCCATTTAGAGACTTCGATGACTTTCCTTCATGCTGTGATGCTGGGAGAAGAAAAACACACACACGCACGCACACACACACACACACAGAGAGGGAGTCTGGGAATTCAGTCCTTTGTGGGTCTTGTTTCAGGACTCAGAAAGACAGCAGAGGTCAGTGAGTGTTTGTTGTTGCTGACACACACACTCACGCCGTGTTAAATGTCACGAAGCTGCACTTATTCTACACATGAATCCTGTTTACAATAAATTCGGGGCATTGTTGTCATATGTGCAGTGTATACAGACCGATTTAAAAAGAAATGCAAACAAAGCAACACTTAGTCTTAATAATCACATTCTGAAGGTGTGTTTTTATCCCATAAGCAGAGTTATTGACAAGGTCAGAGAGTTCAGATGATTCCACATTAACAGTAACATTCATCGTTTCAGCAGCCAAAATACCATCATGAATGTTAATATATGTATGAGTGTTTTTTAGCTTTAAGGCCATGACTGCACAGATATGAGGTGCTTTTTTTTAAACATAATGAAGTGGTCCATCTGCCTTTTAATACTAAATAAATATACACACTGTCAGCTGAGCTCTGATTGGTCACAGAACATGGACTGTCTGTGGTTAGAAATAGAAATGTGACTGTTTTGAGTGGTCTGAGCGACATGCTAGCACCTCTGTAAGAATTATTTTTGACCATAGACTTTAAATAAAGATGGCTGAACTTTGTTTGGAAGAACGGTGCTGCTCTGGTCTAACAACACGATAACACAGCTGTCACCTGATGCTCTCACTGCCTTTATTTATGCACAGTTTTAGCTTCTATTGTTGTCTTGAGTGGACGTAATCAACAGTTACCAGAACAGTTGTTGTACCAGGCCGTAAACTGCTGCTGTAACGTCGGACATTTTAACATGGAGGTCAAGTGGACATAATGGCTCGGTTCTCTGAGGCCCCGTTCACACTGGAGAAAGTCATTCCAGCTAGAGTAGGATTGAGTCCAGACAGCGTTTAAGCTGGATGCGTTCAGACCTATTTTCAAATCTGGCTAGCATACACTTGTGTCCGCACTCAATCCGGCTTCATCCAGCATGTTTGCTGTCCTCCAAACCACTAGGTGGCGCCTCGTAATATACAGAGTCCGTTCAGGCCGCGGTAGGACCGTGTGTGCGCATGCGTCATGTGGTTTTCTGAGGCAAAAAACTCCACCATGATCTAATAAACTCGACTCAGCAGCACAGAAACTGCAGCATCAACCACCGCTTTGGTGGTGTGATACCTACAGAGCTACAGAGAGATGTACCCACTGCAGAGAGAGGTTTATCAGTGCTCATGTAACAGGAGCTGCAGGACAGTAGTTTAAGAATCAATGGCGCTTAAATATATGTGGGAAATATTAAATATTGAATATATACGGGATGCTGTTTGGACTTTCCCGGCTCTGACACAACAGCCCCATTCTTCTCCTGCCCATACAGCATTTGGCTGCCCCACCACTGGCTGTGTGGTTGGTTTATTGCTTTATCACCACTACAGTCCTCTCAAACAGTAACACACACACACACACACCTATGAACCCTTCTCCAGGTGTTAAACCAAGCCATCCGTCCCACTGTTGCTCTTGTCACGCCATTAACTCTCAGCCCGTCTGATACGCTACAATACTTTGCACATTAAGAATCTATTAAACACCACAAACACAGAAAAATCACACGCTGGCTTATTTTGACTCTGGAAATAAATGGTACATGCCGTATTTTGCATTAGCGGTCAGCGGGCGTGAAGGGAAAAGGGTTGGCTCTCCATTCATTCTCAGCCTCTACCAGCAGCGGAGGCGAGGGACACCGGCCGGGTCCTGCATTCCTTCCCAGCACCTTGTAATCCAATAAGAAATGTGTAGCACTGCTGCTTTTTTGACAAGGTGCTCCCACTTAATTACCGTGTTGTCGGGGCTGACAGGCGTAGGGGGGAGGGCGATAGGGGCAACAAGGCTGGTGGGAATATACCCTGAAAACACAGACAGACATGTGGAGGCAGAACAGTCTTCATGGATTTATTATTGTTTAATAGAGACGTGATCGTAGAAACGTCCATGAAAAGATGTTTTCAGGCCTTTAGGTGTGTCTCTATAAGTCAGATGTGTTGTTTGAGGGACAACTTGTCACCATGGTAACTGAGGATGGTGCAGAGGGATGGAACAGTTTAAGCCATAAATGTGTTACATGTTGTTAAAGTATGTGTTTAACCTGCAACAATGCCAAAGGAAGTTATCATTAGAGGCTGTTCCAGGCTGTAAACACTCTGTCTACGCTCAGTGCTAAACTGGATTTTGTGACTGCCCTCCTCATGTCACAACAACAACAACGATGACGATGCCACACCGGTTTGGTGGACGGCAAAGACGCCGGATTGGGCGGCGAAGCGTGTGTGCAATAGGCGGATTTGAAAATAGAAATAATGTTAACATGGAGGTCTATGGGAATTCAAGTTGCTTTTGGAGCTAGGCCCCCTAGAGGCTGCATGGGGAACTGCAGTTTTGCCACTTCAAATTTCTTTTTAGTGTTAATTTATCAGAATCAGAATCCCTTTATTTATCCCAGAGGGGAAATTCTTTTTTGTTACAGACAAATAGAAATCAAAGATAAATTGAAATATGAATTAAATATCTAGATAGCATTTAAATCCCTGAGTTGTATCTAAAGAAGAAGAAACAAATTTACTACTGTATAAAAACCTTTACATAGTAAAGAGCCTGACATGAATGTCCCAGTATGAATGTACAGTGTCTGAGTGACTGTTACAGTTCAGAGTTCAGTAGTTTGATTGAGACAGGCAGGAATGACTTCCTGTGTCTCTCAGTGGTGCATCGTGGGAGTCGGAGTCTGTTGCTGAACGAGCTCCTGTAGCTGGTCAGCACAGTGTGGAGCGGGTGAGAGGGACAGTCCAGCATGGTCTTTATTTTGGACAACATCCTCCTCTGACACACCTCTGTCAGAGAGTCCGGGTCCTCTCCCACAACATGGCCGCCCTTCCTGATGATTCTGTTGAGTCTGTTTATGTCCCTCACCCTCAGACTGCTGCCCCAGCAGACACCAGCATACATGATGGCACTGGCCACCACAGACTCATAGAACATCCTCAGCATAACCAAGTGCTTTTGATGCTGAGGCCTAAGTGAAGACGACAAAGTGATTCCATATTGACTGGCTGCTTAAAATCTGAGTGTTTTCTTTGTGTTTTAGCATTAAGTGACATTTTATGAATATTTAAACAGTAAGAATGTGTCTGCTGTCTGACTTCAGACCGTTAGGTGGTTTAATAGTGTGATAATTTGTGCTGTCAGCTGTGTTTACACACACTGACACACTGGGCCCATTGTGCTGTGACGGGGTGGAGAACAGTGACACCTTGTTGTTCCAGCAGCCTCCCTCCACTAAAAATCTGTTTGTTTGTTTTTAACACAAACTGACATTTAAAGCACCGAAAAGACAAACAACTGAGCTCCGTCAGTGTCTGAAAGTGAACAGCAGGTCTGTAAAACAATTAGTCCTCCTCAGCCGCCCCCCCCCCGAGGGACAGATAACAGCGAGGAGAGTTGTGTTCAGTGAAACAGCGGCAGCAGCAGCAGCTCTTTGTCTCTGTAACGACCGGTGATCGTTCCCATGGGAGCACATTTGCAAACCGAAGCTCCTTGAAGGTTCGTCTCTGGAAGAATTTTGAAACATTCACGCAAGTATCAGGGAGAAAGGCAAATCCAGCCACTTCACATACAGATGATAGCCACATTTGCAAGTTTATGCAAATAGTTGTAAATCTTGCATGTGTCTGGAGGTGAAGCTCCAGACAAACATCTGCGACTGAATCCAGCCTCTGTGGTCGGAGGTCGTTTCATCTCCCTTTGAAGGGTTTTTTAATTTTCTTCATTTTTTTAATTGGAAGACAATTGCCTTTATTTGGTGACTTATGCAAACAGGAGCATCTTCTCCACCTGCTCAGCTTCTCCAGGGAATTTGCCAGTCTAAACCTCCATGTAAATGCTATGGAAAAACGCTTTGTGTCGCATTGTCACCCAAAGAAAATATCACGATGCTCTGCTGTCTCACACTTCATACACGTGTTGTTTCTGGCGGCCTTGTTGTCTTTGCAGCGCTTTGACATGACTCTGTAGGTGTGAATGGGACAAAAATAAGGGGGGACATCAGTTGTGACTGTTGCCTCCTGAGCAGCAGCAGCAGCAGCAGCCGAAGCGCTGAGGTCTGTGCAGATGGCCCAGATGTAATTATACAGAGATAAATGACCTCCGCACCTGGCTCATGCTAACTAGAGTAAACACAACGATTGACACTTAAAGGTTCTGATTTGCATAGAGCCTATAAGCGTGTATTCAAATGTACACTCCCTGCACACTGCCCACAGGCAAACAGCGGGTCTATGTATAGAAAGAGGCCTGTGCTGTTTGTTTGGTGTTTTACTGCAAATAAGGATATTTAAATCACGTTTTAACAATGTGGTCATAAAATATGAATATTGAGTATTATTACAGTCAACAAAAATATTAAATAAACCTTTAGTTTCATTGTCATTAGGATAAAAACATGGAGCTGTACATATATAACTCTTTACAGCCACAGAACTCCTGCAGATCAGCCAAATACTCACTGATTTTTTGTCATGTGACTGTTGGTCACATGTGAGTCAATCATGGCTTCCCAGATGCAATGAAAAGTGCATAATTTTTTGTTTTTAATCAAATGTTTTTTTAAAACATTTATTTTTTTGCATCTAATCCATTTGTGTGAACAAATTAGTATTGTTACTGACAGGGCGCATGAGCGGAGCAGGCTGCCCGGCCAGGGAGCACCTTTCCCGGGGAGCAGGGAGCAGTCAGTGTCCCTCTCTGGGGAAATGTGCTGGATCACGGGGAAGCTCCAAGAGCGCATTGGAGCGGGTGCCCAGCCAGGATGCATGCCTCCCCGGGCAGCAGGGAGCAATGATCGTCCCTCTCCCTGTCCATCGTGTCACTTTAACTCCTCTAATGGCTCTCCCGGGGAGGCATGCATCCTGGCTGGGCACCCCGCTCCCCTGCGCCCTTTGAGCTCTTTAGCGCTCCAGCACATTTCCCCAGAGAGGGACGCTCATTGCTGTCTGGCCCAGCCCTTTTTCTTCTTTCAGCTGCTTGAGGAAACAGAGTTTGATCAGTTAAAGTGGAGCTTTTATGCAAAACATGCAGCACACTCGCCTGATTTTTCAGTAATTATACTGTTGCTTGATGAGTTCTGACCATGTGCAATGCAAAATGGAGATCTCGGTGTTTCTGGTTGGTGAGTTTGTAGCAGACGGAGCTTCTGTGTTGGGATTCCTCTTGGTCCGCTGACATCAGCGTGTGGACGGAGACGTCTGATGGCCGCCAGCTGCCTGTGCTGTAGAATGTATTTCCACTGGGAAAAGATGGATTTAATCATCTGTCCTCAAAACCAGCAATTAAAACTCCAGACTGGAACTTCCTGCGTCTGCATGGACAAAGAGTGACACTTTTACTGGGCCCATCAAAGTCTGCTCATCTGGAGGAGCTGGTGGTGCTCATGTGTGAACGGAGGCAGCGCCTCCATGAACGCTGTGCTGACAGTATGTGACGTGTTGAAAAGGCAATTATCACAAAACACATTCTGAAGATTCGTTTTTTTCATTCATGTCGCAGCCCCTGACACAGCGGGGTTAAAGTGGGAGCAGCCAGAGTTGGACATTTTAACATGGAGGTCTGTGGAGATTGACTCACTTCAGGTGTCAGCCCCTACAGGCCACAGGGGGGAATTGCAGTTTTTTTTAAGGGGTTGCCACAATTCTTTTAGGACAGATCTTTACTTTGTAGAAATTGTCCATGCTGGCTTTCACTCTGTGATGCTAATGCTGTGCAACATACTGCAGCAATGGTGCAGAAATGAATGCTAATGCTAAGCTAATTGCTGTTAGAAGAGAAAATATGCAAGGTGCTGAGGTGTTCGATTAGCAGCGATATGTTTAGTATCATGACCCACCTCACTGTGTGAGTGTGTCCTTGTTTTCTGATGTACACACACACACACACACACACACACACACACACACACACACAGACTGGCACCCAGCAGCCCTGCCTTCCAGGTTTTTTTACCTAAAAGGGAATTAACATCAGAAGAAACCTGCTGAACCCTGAAGGTGCAGACGAAGCTTTCACCTTGGCGTTGATCTGACAGAACCTGTTGCCACTGTGACACTTTGGCCCTGTTTAGTCAACACAGCCTGTGCTATTCTCTGTGTTTTCCCATCAACACATTTTGTTTCCTGTACAGTACAGTGAGAAGAAACTGGTTTCCATTTCTTATCTGTTTGAAGAAGCTGTTTATGCTGCGGCTCATGGATTTTATGTCGCACAGAAGTCGGGCTGTAGCGCCTCTGAAGCTGGGATTCTTCTTATCTGATGGATCTATTTGTCATTTTGCTGTTGGTGCTTTTTTTTTCTTAATCTGACACCTGAATAACACAGAGTCTACTCGCTCTGTGAGAAGATCAGCAAAGAGTCAGAGCAGCTGTTTCTCTTTGCGACCTGCTACATAAACACAACCTTTGAGCGTGTGACACAGCAGCTTAGCTTCAGTGATCAGGAGGCCTGTATTTATAATAACCACAAAAATGTTTATGTTGAAGTCAAAGCTGTCAAGTAATGAAGACTACGTGCTCAAAGGTCTAAAAATAGAATAACAAACACCCTTATGCCCGTGGTGTGAATGCATCAGCACACACATGAGGTGTGTTTATTTCAACAGGAATTGGAGGTGTTGGACGAGGCGTGGACAGTCAGTGCGTAACTATGCGCCCCCCCTGTGGTCATGGGGAAAACTGCATGTTGAGATCTCTAACTTGGGTGCTATTAGTTTGTGTCCCTGCACAAATCCATCCACCCAGGCTACATCCTGTGAGGAGGGACTGGCAGCTGTGTGATGATGGCAAGAAGCAAGTGTTGTGTGTTTTTATACAGATAAAAAAAAAATCATACATGAGCATGCTTACTGAGAGAGACTGTTTGGAAAGTGTCTGTTTGGACTTGTAAAACAGCCAGCATCACCTCCTGGTGGAAGCTGAAGTGTGATGCGTTCAGGGCCAGTGGTGAAAATGAATTACGAAATAGTTTGCACTAGAAACTCCTGTCTTTGAGTTAGAGAAGCTGAGGAAATGAAATATAAAGCCAGCAGAAGGAAACGCCTCCATCTTTGAGCACTTTTTTTTTATCTGGAAGTGTTTTATGGGCAGCCTGCGTGACACGAGGGGGATCCCACCTCTGAGGTGGAGTTTAGACGCTCGGCTCATCAAATACATCCCCTGTAAGTCTATCTGTGGGAGAAACAGTCAGCCTGCCTTTGATCAGAGCTGCGTTCAGGGCCCGGTACTACAGTACTGTGCAGCGCAAATCACACATGTCACATGTTGACTGAGTGTGGACTGTGAATGTTTACATTTACACATCTCACTGTGAACTTTGATGGTTTCTTTTAACTTTAATAATAAAACACTGATCATCAGCACTTTAAAGGCATTGAGTTATATGGACAGAACTGAATTATGGGAACTTTGTTCAGTATTTGTCTTTACACTTTGCTCCACAGGGTGGCGCTGTTTCTTGTTTCATTACCCTTCTACATATTAAAGTCATTGCAGTGATACAGCATAGAAATAATCCAACAACCAACCAGTTGTATGCAGGACCACACTGCTAGCACGTCTGCTAGTTGCTAACCAAAAGCTTAAGCTAATAACATTCAAGAGAAGCAATGACTCGGTTTACCTCTTGTGGTATAAATTGGTATTGCATGTTATTGTTTGGGCTGAAACAAGCCAACGTTATGAAGTTCTTTCATCGCATTCTACTGAGGACTTTCATTTCTTACATAAACAGACAGTCTTACCAAAGTTTTAGTACCTAATATGCTAATTAGCATTTCTGTTCGCCCCCCCCCCCCCCCCCCCCCCCCCCCCCCATTGACGGGGAACCACGCCCCTCTTTCCCATGGGGTCTCTGTCCAGGCTGGATATTTGATCCAGCTGCAACGGACGATCGTTGCCAGATCGTCTTGACAGTTTCCAAGCGGTCCAGCAATTTAACCCAGCGTTCTACCCGTGTATATTTATTCCGTTATCTGTCTCCTGTCTGACCCCTGTTTGTACTGTCGCCATTTTGGATTGTCTTTTGGATTGGACTTTGCTACAGACTTGGTTTACGAGCTTGCCCTGCCCCTGTTTGTACCTTCTTTGGTGGACTTCTGTTTGGACCTGGTTTGTCTAATCCCTGTCGGTACCTCTGACTGCCCTGGTCAAGCCCCTCTCTACCTTCGTCCCCTGGAGCTGATATTCTGTGTACCGACTCTGGACTGTCCTGGATCTGATTACCCTGCCCGTGCCCGTATTCTGCACTGGGAGTCCAGAAGCAGTCCAAGACAACATTTTAACAGTAAAGAGCTGTGTCCATAGTAACAGTCCGTGTAACAGTCTGTCTGTCATTAGAAATATCCGACTGCAGAATCTGTTGTGCATTATGATCACGCAGGATTCATTAATAGTAGGTAAAAAGGTTCAGTTTTTGTCTTAAAAATGAACAACTACATATAAAACTCTTCTTTTTATTGATCACAACTTGTGTTATTGGACAGTCTTGTCTAGTGAGAGCATCATAAAACATTTACTTACTATAAAACTTTGGACCAAACACCCACTAAAGACAAGGGAAATGAGAGTATACACAGCCTGCATTAAATAATCAGCACACTGCAGAATATTAACACTGAAACGGGAGCCTGAGTTTCCTGTGCAGCTCTGTGTTTAACAGGCGGTTTGATGTGGATTCATACTGCAGGACTCATTATTAAGAACCAATGAGGCCTGAAATATTCTCAGCTGCAGAGAGAGAGAGAGAGAAAAAAAAGTTCCCAATGCACTGTGACAACTCTGACCGGAGTCATTTCCCTGCAGAGTGAAAACTTATATCACCACGGAGACATGAAAGGACCCAACCTGACAAGGAAGCAGAGGGGTCAGGGTAAACATGGAGTTTACGTCCGTCCTCTGAAACGTCACATCGAGTGCGTTTTTCTGCGTCGGACTTAAACTGCTCCACCTGCAGGAGATTTATCTTTGGTAGGCGGCAGGAGGTCTTTTCACATGTGCGACTCAGCTGCTTCACAGAGGAAACCCGCTCAATAATGGAAGCAGAGATTTACGCCCCTACTCTTAAAAAAAACACACCGTCCAGGCCACGTTTCCTCAGCTGTGATTATTGCTCCCACTCAAGGGGGTGGGGGGGTGGTCTGTGACACTAATGACTCCGCTGGTTTCTGGTCCCAAAGTCCTGAAGCTCTCAGGTAGCTGCGGTGGAGGTGCAGCTCTGCTTCAGCCTCATCAGGACTGACGTGTGAATAAAGGCCGACCCGAGCGGTCACACACAGAACGTCCACTTCCTGTGGGCCTGAGAGCGACGTGTCGACAGCTGAAGGCTCTGCTGCGGCTCCTGGTTCTCATGTTGAAGACTTTTAGACCCGCAGAGGTAAAATTATCCATGTTGAAAAAAACCTGTCATAATTTCCAGGTGAACACATGTTGATACGCTTAATAACTCATCGTCATTTAAATTGGCTTCGAAGGGCCTTGAATACAAATGAAGAGCAGAATCAGCCGGGCTGCCGTCACTGAGTCTTCATCCATGTGGTTCGCATTTGCTACAAAGACCTGATGGGTGCACAGTTAGCACCACAGCTGATTAAATACATTGATTAATCTACACTCTTAGACTCTTGATTACACACACAGACTACATGCTAACAAGACAAAGGAGAAGAGGGAGGAGAGGAGGGAGAAGTGAGGAGGAGGAGTGCCTGAGGAGAGATACTGTGGCAGCATTTATTTAACTATAAAACAGGCCTGAGCTCATAAAAGTTGTGTTAAGTCCTTGTTATAGTGACACCTGTGGACGTTCAGTGAATTGCAGTCAGCATGTTGCTGCTTGTGTGTGTGTGTGTGTCCTGGTCGTTCAGTCAGCGTACACAAAACAACACATTTATTCAGAATCAAGGATTCATCACAGCCAGGTCATAAGTTCCTGTCTGTTAATGATCATTTAAAGGTAGGAGATTTCATTCTCATGCACTTTTTGTTAAATTAGTGTAACTTCTCTTTACAACCCGATAGCAGCCAATTAGTTTGGCAGTTTCGCATTAAAACGAAGGATATGAATCATCTGTGGAAGATATAAAACACTAAAAACATCAGCCAATCCTCCGGGTGGACCCTGCGCGGAGTATTGGCTGGTTGTCACTCTCTTCCTGCTCTGCGTGCACCAGAGAGGTACGTGCATGATGGCCGAAGTCACAGACCGCAGCTCATCTTCAGGTGATGCACATCCATGTGATTGGAGGCGTGGCTTCAGGGTGAGCTCTGAGAGAAAGGGGCGTGTGTTTACTTTTCAAATCTGGCAGACTCTCACTGAGTTTTCAAAATCTCCTAACCTACCTTTAACATTGATGCATGAATGTGTGTGTGTGTGTGCGTGTGTACACAATGTTTCAGCTTTTCTTTTTTTCTTTTGTTTTGTTGTAAAAAGCAGGAACCTTCCAATATCTTCCAATAATAAAAAAATAAATAAAAAACAATAATAAAAAGGGGCAGCAGGGTCTCAGTGGTAGAGCAGGGTTGTCCAATAACCAGAAGGTTGGTGGTTCGATCCCAACTCCTCCCTAGTCACTGTTGTGTGTCCTTGGGCACTTTACCTGCAAATAATTTTATGATGACTGAGAATTTGAGTATTAAAATTATGTTTTCTGCAGCAGCTGCTCGGCTTTCCTGAACATATTATTGATCGTATTTGCAGTTGGAGGTGTAGTGTTCCTGTTTCGGTGTAACGATGGAGGTGGATCATTTAAATGAGCGATGTTAGCTCCTTGTATTACTCGAGGAAATGGCCGCGGCCATGCGTTTACTTATCTGTGTGTATCTGCAGCTGTTGTGTTGGAATACGGTGGCTACATGAAACTAGAAATGTTTAATACAGCCGAGCATCATGGCTGCCAGGAGCTCGGGTTTCTGTATGAGCGTTACCTTCCAGGTGAGCGGCGCTCGGCTCCACAGCCATGTCCTGCCTCTGCTGCACGCTCACGACAGCTGCAGGATTCATGTACGAACATTTGATATGAAATTGGAAATAATCTGATCTGACCATCATCGGTAAAAAATCCCCATCAGTGCAATAAAGACTGCCAGTGTGGAACCAGTGAGATTTACCTGGATTAGGAATGAGCTGTAATGGTATTTATATTAGTCTACAGTAGCACATGCTGATCGGCTGTGCCAGCACAGGGAACAATGCAACATGACAGACCTCAGCAAGAGCTGCTGCACAGAACATTGTGAATTTAAAGTCAGTGGTATGAGAGCCTGTGTGGATGTTGTCCTTCTTCCAGCAGAGACAGGTTCACAGCGGCTGAGAAGCCACTGACTGGTGTCCTCATTAGGGTGATAACACATCCCCCAGGTCAGACACATGGTTGTGTTCATGCTAGCGGTGCATGTGATGGTGGAACCGATACAGCCACAAAAGTCTTCAAAGGTGGTAGGTGGTAGGTGGTGACGGTGCACACCTGCACCCAGGAGTCTGGGGACACCAGGAGCTGTTTTGTTGTTGCTCGCTGCAAAAAAAGTTTCCCACAGTAGAAACAAAAGTAATGACACACCTGAATCTGTCGGTTATCAGGTAGTAAGGCGTGGCCATGACTTTAAAGGTAGGAGATTTCATTCTGATGCACTTTTTGTTAAATTAGTGTAACTTCTCTTTACAATCCGATAGCAACAAGCAGTTTCACATTAAAACGAAGAATATGAATCATCTGTGGAAGCTATAAAACGCTAAAAACATCAGCCAATCCTCCGGGTGGACCCTGCGCGGAGTATTGGCTGGTTGTCACTCTCTTCCTGCTCTGCGTGCAACAGAGAGGTACGTGCATGATGGCCGAAGTCACAGACCGCAGCTCGTCTTCAGGTGATGCGCATCCATGTGATTGGGAGGCGTGGCTTCGGGGAGAGCTCTGAGAGAAAGGGGCGTGTGAAATCTGGCTGACTCTCACTGAGTTTTCAAAATCTCCTACCCTACCTTTAAGTCAACGACTTCACCCGTTCCTCTGCACCCTTAATGCACTTCTTCTGCACATAAGACCTCACTATGTTACCCAGAATCCCCGGAGTGTCATGATGTCCTTAACAGCTAGCAAACCTGCTATCACACAAAGCTCAGGGCAGAGAATGAGGACTGCTGCTGGAAACACACTGTTATCAACAACATGACTACAGCAGCCGCCATGTTTCCTCTCCTGATCAGACCTGATCAGCTCAGAACTGTCCTGATTCTTTAACTTCACGCTCTGACGAGCCCTTCATGACACAGTGTGGTCTGCCTGCTGTGGAGCTCCATGACTGCATATGTCGATAAAGGACGACGTGAAGCCACCTGAGCCACGCCCGGTCCGTCTGCAGGGCTGATGGGAAAGCCAGACAGCATGTGCAGCGTTTTTACTGAGCCGCTCTTCACATCCATGAAGCGAACAGGAAGGGCTATAGCATGACATGTGTAAGCAGATCTAGCTGCATTTGAAGTTTTAAAAGCTTCTGCCTGACAGATTTAGGATTAAGAGGGGGAACTGTATACGACACCCTTGCAGGACCCCTTATAAATTGGAATCAATTTTTCAAAGGAAATCATAAAAGCACCCCCCCCCCCCCTCTCTCTCTCTCTCTTGCTGTGCCATGCTGATGGCTCCATTTAAAGCGGGCCCATCCACATTCTTCCACCATTACTGCTAAGTATCGAGCACCAGCATCAGTGACAGAAGGTTTAAAGTGAGGTTACAGCTTTTAATGGGCCAATTTGAGCCATTTTTACATTACATCAGGATGTGTTGTGGTATTGTTTGGAAAAAAGGCAAAGAATAATACTGGGCCGGGGAGAACGACAAAGCCAGGCACTTCCTACAAACTGACCCGCTGATGAGAAAAGCAAAGTGTGTGTGTAACGGCTTGGACGACTCCTAAAAGAGCCCACATGTTTTAAAGAGGACGGGGAAGCGCTGCGAGTCCTGTCACGCTTCACTGCGAGAGCTTGTAACAAAGAGCGGAGGCTCTCCGGAGGTACCGCTGACGCAAGCGGAGGCCGCAGGCTCCCGTTCGCTCTTCATCCTGGTCATCAGCGCTTTCATCAGCATCCACGGAGCTCGTCCAATAAAGGCCCATGACAACGTTTTATCGCTGCGCTTTATTGTTTCGCGATTCCTTGTTGAGAAAATGTCACAGGCCGCATAAAATCTCAGATGAAAGGCGTTTCTGGGAGATCAGACGACCCCTAAACCTGCTTCAGTTTCACTGCTCGCAGCGCTCGTGTACTGTGGGACGTCCTGTGAACAGAAGTGTCAGCTTTCCTCTGTAAAATAAAGAAAAAGACAAACAATCAGAAAAATTGAGTCATAAAATTTAAACATATTTTTTAAATAATGCAACAAAATCACAAATTTATGAGAAACAACTGATATTCAAATATGGTTTTTTTCAATTTATGAGTTCTAAATTGTAAAGAAGGATTTTTTTTATATGTAAATTTTAAAGTACATATTTTTGCCATAAGAATATCATTCACCCTGGGCTCTGAATTTTTACAAATATATGTTCACACACATATCCTCCTCTCCGTCCTCTCCGTCCTCTCCGTCTGCTCTTCCCTCCCTCCCTCCCTCCCTCTCTCCCACTGGGATGTAACGGTTAAATGAGGCAGACGATGAGCTTCACCTCCTGTAAAGTGTGTTAGTGAGATGGCTTGATCCGGGTGGTCTGTGCTGGGCCGAGTCCTTGTAAAGACGAGGACCTCCCCGTCTGGACCCCTCGGGCCCTCTCTCTCTCTCTCTCTCTCTGGGTCTGGGTCTGGGTCTGATGGGGCCCCTCTCTCTCTCAGCTTGATGACCCCCCCAGCTGGAGCTCCAAGACTCCAGAGAGCAGATATTCACTTTTACAGCAGAGCGTTGAATTCCCTCTGCTGAGCACAGGTGGATGAAGATTTCAGGAGTCTGTCACAGACTTTGAGGAACTGTTGACATCTTGTGGAGCTGCAGCGGTTTTATTAAGTCAAACAACCGTCGGAGCTGAACCCTGTCCTGCAGTGAATATATAATATAACCAAGATTTGTTGTCACAAAACCAAACCTCCTGTGTGAAGCCTGCAGGTGTTGGTGCCACCATCCATCCCTCCATCCATCTATCCCTCCATCCATCCATCCATCCCTCCATCCATCCCTCCATCCATCCATCCCTCCCTCCATCCATCCATCCCTCCATCCCTCCATCCCTCCCTCCATCCATCCATCCCTCCATCCATCCATCCCTCCATCCCATCCATCCCTCCATCCTCCGTCTGTGGACCTGTGATGCAGCATGAATGTCACTGTGTCTTGTTTCTGGTTGATTATTGACTGAATATGGAGTTTATTCACCAGGATGTGTTTACACACAATCTCTGAAAAGTGAGTGAACACTCACATAAAAACTGTGAGATTTAGGCGACCCTGTGCGACCCTGCAGCTTGTCTTTGACCCGCATCTTTCACTGGTGTTGTGTGTCGCTCACCCTCTGAGTTTGTAAGCGTGTGTGTGTGTGTGTGAGCTTCCCCGGTGTGCAGCCGGTTGTCTGAGCGTCCTCCCGCTCTGCTGGTGCACACAGAAGAAGTCTTGGTCCCTCCTTTAGACCACGTCCTGCTGATCAGTATCCTCAGCTGCTGTGTAAACAGACACGTGCAGCGACCACAAATCACAGCTCACACACTTTCACTCTGAAGTTAAGACGAAGAAAGCTGACGCTGTTTTTACAGTGTTGACACAATGATTTGTAAGCACATTTCTCAGAACTTATTTTGACAAACTTAAAGAAAAATCCCAGAATTTGTTGTGAATGACTCTTAAAATGTCTTAAAAAAAGTATTAAAACGGATTTATGGGCATTGATTGTGAGTATTGATCCTGTGAATCTGACGCCTCCAAGTGAGTCTCTGATACTCAGATGAAGTTTGCAGTGTTAGATCATCTCATGTCATGTGTGTGTGTGTGTGTGATTTATGGGGAATCTTAGAAAAGGTTGTGTTCATAGTTTCAGTCTCTTTGAAGCCAGAGAAAATATCTTCATGCTGAGCTGTGACAGCAAGTTGTTGGTCAGACTGAAAGCTGACGGGCAGCCTGGTCTGATTTGGGATTTTATGCCGTTGCATTCATGAGATTGAGCTGGATTACGCCAGGATTAGTGAAGAGTCTTTGTTTGTTTGTTTGTTTGTTTGTTTTTATGAAACATTCCTCACGTCTGTCCACTGTTCATAAATTAGCATGTTAGCATTTCTTTTTGTTTCCTTGTTTTTGGATTAGAAACAAAAAAAAGAAAATTTAAGCTTCCTGGATTTTACAGGAGTTTCAGTTTTTACCAGCGGACCAGATCTGGGCCTCAGAAAGCCCTGTGAGTGTGAACCGGCTGCTGCTGCTGCTGAACAATAAAGTCTGAAACAGAATAAAGTGTGCAGAGATGTGAGGAGCAAGGAAAACAGATCGTACAGGACCAAACAAGATACATTTCCATCAGACACATGTGTCCCCTCAACCCTACATAAAAGCAAGGTGTAAGTCGATGTGCATGACCTTGCATAAACACTTGCCATAAAAGTTAACACAGAGGATTTGGACTGCTTCAGCGCCTTGATGTGGGTTCGCTGATGACCTGCCCAGATCTGCTCCTTTTGGCGGAGGCCAGCTGCTCCTATACAGCTACTTCAAATCATCGCGTTCGGCAAGTATGACGCAGCTATTTCCGTGCAGAGCAGGTTACAATAGGAACAGGAATGCTCGCAAACGGGATCTGGAAACTAGATTGGAACTTATAAAGCAGCGCAGTCACCTCTGCTGGAGGTTTTCCTGCGGTGATCTGGAAGTCGTTTGTTCCTGCAGAGCGATGACCTCCTCGACTGTCCGACTCCAGGTTTAACAAGCGGCCTCGACCCTTCGCCTCCTCTGATTGGCTCGTTGGATTCGTCGTATGCAGCTGGTTGATGTGGAGCTTTTTATAGATAACCACGATGATCTCTGAGACATCTGAAATGTGACAAATGTCCACAGCCAGACATTTAAACCTGGGTTAAAACGCTGGAGTTGTTGGTCGTCTTTATGCTGTTCGGATCGGCGCTATATAGGCGGGTGATTGGATGACTGTCAGCGACTGTCAGAGCAAAACATCACACCATCAGCTGGCTGAGTGTCCTCACAGGAAGCTGACGGATCCAAATCACAGATTTCAAAAAATCTAAACAAACAAATGGCGTCATCCTTCAGCCTGAAGAGCAGTTCAGAGAAAACGGATGTAGGAGGCTCTAAATATGTTTAGTTGGACATTTTAACATGGAGGTCTCATTTTAAAACCAAGCCAGCCCCCAGAGGCTACAGGGGGAAGTGCAGTTTTAGCATGTTTGTTTCTCCAGTCTTCATGTTCAGGAAGAGATGTTTGGGCTAAAATACATCTACACAAAAACCAACCAGCATTTTTTTTCTACACCCGCATGAAGCTGGAACCCGTCTGTTGCCAGGCCATCATAGACAGACAAGCAACCATTCACACTCACACTTAGGGGTTAACTTAAAACTCTGAATCAACCTAAGATGCACATCTTTAGTATGTGTGAGGAAGCCGGAGAAAACCCACCCATGGCACAGCAGGACCTGCAAACCTTTTAACATGAGGCCTAGGGGGATTTGCTCAGGCCCCTAGAGGCTGTGTGGAGAATTGCAGTTCACATTTATTCAAATAACTTGTGTTTTTTTTGTTGTTGCTGGAAGTTTGACTGTTCATCAGCTGAAATGAGCCAGAATTGTTGGAAAGTATGAAATTAATCACATTTTATTAGACATATGTTTCATTTCAAATATGAATCTGGATCTGAATAGTGCTGTCCTAAGCTACTTTCCATCCATAGTGTAAGGTGGGGCGGCTGAGGCCGGATGAAAATCTGTAAAGGATGTAGGGTGATGTGATCTACTGAACTGATCATGTTCTCGGATACACAAGCCCTGAAACTAAAGAGAATAAATCAGGAGCGGCTCCCCTCTGCCCTCCTCCCCTCTGAAGGCTCCATTTCTTTTTTTTTTCTTCTCCTCTCTTTTCATTCCAGGATCCCACATGTGCCCAATATATCACTTAGGCTGTATCACCTTCTCCCTTTGTTTATCATCTCCTTGGATAAGCATGTGGAATCCCCATCTCATCCCCTCTGCCTTGTCTCCAGGACTTCCAAACGTATTTTACAAGCCACCAGTTACTGAGCCTAATGGTTTGCAGCAGCAGAGCTGGTAGCGCACATGATATCTTCAATGTAACAATCAAAGAGGCATGCAAGATTTTGGTATTTCCGCTGGCTACAGATGTGCAGCGGCTTCCAGCTCCAGAAGCTGTAATCTAAGTTAAAGACAAGGAGGGAAAGAGGGGAAAAAAATACTTCAAACAGGCAAACATCTTATTGCCATGTGTCACTATCAGAGATAAGAGACAGTATATAGACAGGGCGCATCATAAACCTCAGCAGCCTGCTGTGATCAGATGAATACAACACAACACTTACAAGACAGAGCTGATACACAAACAACATGTCACTAATGAGGAAATAATTAATGTGCAACACAGGGCCGGAGCAAGAATCTCTGGGGCCTCTGGGCAGGACATGGGAGCCCCCACAGGAAAACATGAAGTGACATCAAAATAACCTGTGATAACCTGGTGAATAATCTAGTGAAGAGCGGCAACCAGGACCCCACCGTTGGTATCTTTTATTGTTGTTGATTACATGAATAAAACGTTCCGATCCCTGCCAGCTAGGTCGCTAGTGATTATAATTTTTGCCATTATAGCTTTAATTATTAAATAAATGTTTAAAAAACAAACTTCACACATCATCTTGCTTTAGTTAAATAGATCATTATATTTGTATGCTCCTGTTTCCATCGCTGCTCGGCCATTTCCCTTTCAGTGGATGGTGGTACATGTTGCTAATTTAGTGGTTGTCGCTTGTACGCTGCTTTTCATGATGCATTGTGGGATGCACTGAGGGCACTGTCTAAAAGCTCTCACTAATGCTAATAGTGCAGACGCTACATAGCGCCCACAGCCAAGGTTACGCTAACTCCACACTATCATGTACTGGTTCACCTCGAGGCCCTTTATTGGTTAGCAGCATCTGCACTAGCTTGGCCTAAATGCATTGTATAGCTAAGGCTAGCTTCTCCTCAGATGTGGTTATTGTTACACCTAATGCTAACATGCTACATTGTCAGTGCTAACAGTAGTGGCAGCAGCTGTTTGTTGTTTGTTGATACAGTTTTCTCTCTGACAGGATTAAATAATGATCATTTTAAGCGCTTTGTGCTGGCCGCCTGCTGCCGGTGTGGACGAGCCATCCCTTTGTTGATACCTCTGCTGCAGCACGTGTCTTTAATATGAAGCATACTGCACCTCCTTGTGTTGATTTCTTTCATATGGCTCTACAGTGTCTGAACACAGGGTTTTCATTACTGTGTTTAAGGCACATTGAAGTCCAAAATCAATCTTGAGTGTAATTTCACACTTATACAGTACATGTATTTTAGAAAATGCTATAAATAGATGAACAATATAGAGCTTCTGTTCATGGAACATGTTTAGACCTTTTAGCTTTTACATTTATCCATCTATTTATTTAAAAAAATTCAACAGAAAAATAAATAATTTGAGGTCAACGTGTCCTCATAAATAAAGAACATTTCGTAACAGCGTCTGCACTGCACAGATGTTGGTGCTTTTAATAGCTGTGACAGTTAAGAGTTTCAACAACTTGAGCTGGAATACCTGGAAATATTCTGTTAATACCAAAAGAAAGCAGAGATCGTCTCTGACCTTCAGTGGACGGTTTGGACATCACACTCAGACTACGGGTGGAAAAACCAACCGTTCCCCAAACTTTCTAATTCACTGTTTGTGTAATTGTTCTTGGAAATCCAGTGTTTTGTCCTTTTGTGTTTTGTTACAAACTGGATCTTATTTTTGTCGTTCTCGCCATCATACCTGTCTGTTGTGATAACATTTTAAAATAATTGCTGAGCTTCAAAAAAAGAAGTGATGATTCCATGAGGGATCAGAGAGGCAATAAAAACAAACCCATCATTATATTGGAGGTCAAAGATGAAGCAGGAACAGGAAGGTGCATCATTTTCCCGGTGAAACATGGCAGAGGAAGTCCTCTCACCTTCGCACACAGCAGACCAAAGAGAGAGAGAGAGAGTCCAGGTAGTGGAGGCGGCGCAGTAAAGAGTCGAGGTCTCTGTCAGTAAATCATCCAGCTCAAAGCGAGCAGCGCTTGGCCTGATCTCAGTGGAAAGCTGCGGGTCAGTTTGACTCCTTGCCAGCCCTGACAAATAAATATGCTTTGTGCTTCCAGCATAAAGAGATCTCTCACTGCTCGGTTCATCTCTGAAGCTGCTCATGGAGCAGGAGTTCTGCTGGATGCACCGTGATTACACTGTGAGTGAGTGTAGCATCCACACAGCTGCAGGCAGTGTGCAGGTAGCTAGCTCAGAATCAGCCATAGACTAAAAGTAAGAATTATTTTAGGTTTATTTCTGCTGACATTTCAACATGAAGGTCTGTGGGGATTGACTCACTTTTAAAGCCACCCCCCAGAGGGGGGTGGTGAACTGCATGGGCTTCGTTTGTCAGCTCCCGGAGGTCTTCACCTCTGAACGCCTGCTGAATGTTGATGTTGTTCCAGGATGGCAGCCTGATGTTTGGTCTCACTTTTGTACAATAGGCAGAGGCTGAGTCGTGTTGTCCATCTTTATATAGAGTCTATGATATGAGCCTTCGGAGCAAGTAGATGTGAGCACAGGAGGACATTACCTTTCCTTTGTTGTCTTTTAGTTTTCTTTTCTTCTTTCCTCTCCCTCCGCCTTCTCCTCCCTGCTGCTCTTTGGCCTCGTCTGATTCGTTCAGGGCTTGAACAGAGGCGATAGAGGGGAAAAGCTCAGAATTATAAAGTTGTTTTCTGTACTTTACTGGACAATAAAGAGTCTGACCGCCCAGGACTCTGAGAGGAGGACGGGCCGTCAGTCTGACTGGAAGTCTAACAGACATTTTTTCGACATCTGTGTTTCACCAGCTGAAGAAGTTGCCCTCCTGTTTTTTGCTTTGGAAACAAACTTCACTGATGAGCTTCACACTCAGCATAGTGGCCTCATCTAATATGACACATGCTGTTTGAAATACCAACACCGCTTGTCAATGTTTCCACTGTAACAAGAAATGCTTGTCTCATGGAAACAAGCCTGAAAGTAGCCAAATTCATGGAAAGTCCCCGCCAGCCGCCCGGGCTCTGCATCTGTTCGTTACCGGCCGTCAACTTGTGTTTTCCCCCAAACAACCAGGATGTCGGCTTCAAAACAAAACACACACCCAAAAAAATCTACAACTTGAGTCTGCGCACACAGAACTGGAGGGAAGAGGGGTCTGCTGGGGTCAGAAACATGAGAAGCGGTTGGCTTTTGTCTGCTGAGCGTTGAGTAACACAAGCCGGTGGGAGAGTACAGAAGCATTTGCGTGTAAAGTATTAAAATTAATATGCGTTTCCTGCTTCCATTAGCACCACAGAGTGTGTATGTGTGTGTGTGTGTGTGTGACCTCCTTTCTTTCTTCTTTCACTCACTGTTTTGACTCCTCTCTCCAATGAAGGGATCACACCAAGCGTCCGTTTCACATGTCAACAGAGCGCTGAGGGTAAAATACCACCCGGTTAGTCAGGACTTCATTTATTATTGTTCACATCAAAAGTCACAAGTGTGTCAAAGTTCACTTCACTGTCTGGAAAAAGCCTTTTCACTGTCAGCAGCTGCACTCTGCTCTGATCTTTAATATAAGAGACGTTTCAATCTGAACCAATAGTCAGGTCCAAAATGAAGTGCAAACCTTTGTAGTAATGCACCAAAACAGTCCTGAAGCCAACAGGAAGTCCTCCATTTTGGATTTAATGTTTATTGTGGTGCTGCTTCTGCACTTATTAGTGAACTCCATTATTTGTCCATCATCAGGTGGGAGTCAGGTCCTCAAAGCTTCATCTGGTTGTACAGCTATGAGCTACAGTAGGTGTTAGAATGTGTCGTCTCTGCGTCGTTGTTGTTGTAGTACGTGGAGGTTTTGTCGTGTTCTTGTTTGTTTATTTGTGTGTGTGTCTGTCTGGCTCCAAGAGGAACAGCCTTTGTGTATGCTGGTGCTAATGGACATCCTAATATTAACGTGAGTGCATGCACAGGAATCCAGGCAGAAACTCTCCTTTAGCTTCAGCCGGAGATTCGATGGCAGCTTCACTTTGTTTCGGAATAAAAGTTGATTCACATGCAGACATGATTGGACACTTCAACACCTGCTGAAAGCATTCGTGTTGCCTTCCAGAGCTGAATCAAAGAAATGCTGACAGTCCTCATATAACTTAATCCTGAGCAGGAGGAAATAAAACAGCTCTGTGGTTTGAGAGTAGATGCAGAATGACCCAACCTGGTCAAGTGTAACTGAGAAGGCCATGTCTGGTAAGCCCAGGTGCAGCAGAGGCCTTACATGAAGTGAGGAAATCAGCAGTAACTGCTGTGTGTATGTGTGTGAGTGTGTGTTTTAGAAGCCTGTGTCAGGGCTGATAAGCATCCAGTGGAGGCAGCAGCGAGCAGCTGGAAACACAGAGGAGCTCTGAGAGCAGAGCTACAAAACCCGCTTCACATCCAGCAGGTTAAAGACGTGCTTTGTTGATTTTTCTGCACGTGTTGGTGCGTATCACACTGAACAAAAAATTTCACAAACATCATCCAGAGGTTGAACGGCACGAGTCCCTGTGTGAGTCCATCTAAACCCAATCCACAAACAGGAAAAGAGGGGCAGCTACAAGACACACACACTTATTTACACATTTATTTCTACTGTAAAGTCTGACTTTAGGGAATTGACTTTGTTTTGGAGCCCCTAGGGGGCACAGAAGGAAATGCAGCCACAGAGACTTGTTTCAGACACGTCACTATAAATATTGAGTCACGTTAAGACCTCAAGTGGCCACTAAAGGAACTGCAGGGAAAACATATCCTTGCACTCACATTAACATCATTATTCTGGTAGAATGTATATTGAGCTCACACAGCTGATATGTTCCTGTCATGATTCTGCAGTCATGAAGCTCCCTTTGATCTCTCAGATCAAAGGGAGCTTCTCTCTCAGATCAAAATCAGATGGAACACGACACCTTATTCTACCATCACACACTTTAATGAGCCTACACAGCATTTAATAGTGAAACCATAGTAACAGATTGAGTCAGTATGAAGACACCTTTTATGACCACTGATGTCATTTTGGAGAAAACTGGCGAAGGCTTTTTACGCGGGGAATAAAACATGAGATTAGCACAGATGTTTTTTAATCTAAAGGCCGAGCGCTGTGGTCACAGGGAGGCGTTCTATATTTAAAGGAGGTTTTTACACCAGGACGACAGCTCCAGATACACAGACAGATCCATAACAGGCCGCTGGATTTTAACAGCTTCATACGGCCGTAAAATGTCGAGTTTTTAGTGCACACGCTGTTTTTAAACTGTTAATATGGGGGAACCAGTGTTTGCAGTGGACGTGCTCCGGAGCCTGACATTGGATTACAGCTGTTATTTTTGTCACCATCTTATTGGCTGAAAAATAACCTGGCGCTGTTGAACTTAATTTTGGGGTTTTAAAGAAATGCTTTCTTTTTTGGTCCCAAAGACAAGTATGTGTTGTTTGTGTGTGTGTGTGTGTGTCAGCATAATAGCAGCATAATAGTTGTGTTATGTATGTTTTACATGATAGAGTCACAAAGGAGCATGAGTGGAGGACCCAGGATGGAGCCCTGAGGTACCCCACGTGGCACGTTTGACAGCTGAAACAAAATAGAAACACCTCAGCAATGATGACAGTGACAGTTTGAATTGTGCAAAATGAAATGGTTACGTGTGTGTGTGTGTGTGTGTGTGTGTGTGTGTGTGTGTGTGTGTCAGAAAGAGAGAGAGAGTGTATACTTTCCCCCCTGCAGATGGAAAACACATAGGAAGCAATTAAAAGCTTCTCACCTCGACACTTGAGGAGCAGGAGGATGCCTGCTAAACAGATAAAGCTTCTCTTTCTTGAGCTTCTGTTACAAAGCGACCCCCCCACCCCACCCCACCCCACTCCCTCCACCCTGCTCCACCCAGTGACCCTCCTTAACGGATGGCTATTTATTTGCTTACACAGCTTTACAATGGCTCATTCAGCCTGCAAAGGTCAACAAGCACGCAACACCTGTCTCAGTCAACACATAATTGGAACAAAGTCTGCTTCTTCTTTTGTTTGGGGGATGTGTGTTGTTTTTTCTAAGTTTCTCTGCATGCACACATGCACACACACACACACACACACACACACACACACGCACACACACAACCTGTCTGCTTCTGTGCAGTATTTATGGTGGGGACGCATTGGGAACCCGACACCACATTTACAGCCAATTGCTGTGTGATGATGAAGTGGCCCATTTGGTTCAGATTCTCTGTTTGTCCGGGGCGGGCTTTGTTCTTCTGGGCCTGCAGATCCATCATGTGCAGCAGTCAGCGGGTCGTCCCAACACCCCCTTCCCCAGGCGACACACAAACCACCTGCAATCACCTCGGAGATCAGTGCCTATTTACTTAATGTCCATCCTGTCTTTGTGCACTGTAAAAAGTTCTTTATTCGGCCCATGAGGGGACATTTTTAAAGTACAAAGACAAGAAACAGAGAAATCACTGAAAACAAACGTCTCATTCTGACTTCTGTAGCAAATTACTCCACACTCCGAGGAGCACAATGACATCTAAATCACCGGGACTCAGCAACTGCAGTTGTTTTAACTGGTGCCTGCTTCTGGTTTTACTGCCAGGCAGATTTTGGCTCTCGCCTTCCTCTCTGCTGAGGCCTACAATCCGCACCAAATGTTTCACATTACCCGGTGTGAAAACCCTCCTACTCCTCAGATTCTTTTTTACAAGTCCATGCATCCACAGAAACCTGATATTTCATATTTCATTCTGGTTTGTGGATGTCATTGCAAGTGGACGCCGGTTCACATGCAACCGCCCGACCGCCGCCTTTGATCAGCCTGACCGAGACTAATTGTGGACGGAGAACAAATGAAAGAAATATCGGGAGATTTCATGGGAATTGGCACTCTGGCCCGCACTGCCCGAGCTGCCCGGCGCTGCTATTAGCAGTTAAAATAAGCGACTAGCGCTTGGAGAGAGTCAGCCCGCTTCCTCCTGCAGTTACACAAAGATAATGTGGAGGATGTGGACGTGACGTACCCCTCTCAGCAGATGGAAACATAACATTTACACTGCGCTGCTTTTAAAAGCTTTAACAGCGTGAGCATAAGTCAGAGTGACCTATTTCACATGTCCTGTTTGAGTCTGTAATAAATTGCATTTAGAAACATAAAACCACAACCACAAAATCCCCACATGTTCTTAAAAGGTATTCACAATAGAGAGCTGAACGGTTCTGGCAAACAAAATTCATTCCACGGACCAAATATCAAGGGAAAGAAAAAAAAAATTTAAAGCAGCATAAATGTTCCAAATGTTTAAGAGTGGCCAGTGGATCCCGAGGGGCTCGTTCACGTTCGCTCTTTGTTCCTCGTACAGGATGTAACTTTGCAAGCTGGTTTTCATTCAGTCTGGAGCGCCAACAAACCAACAGCTCACTCTCTCTGCTCACATTAGCATGCTACAGAGTGTCTCTCTTTTCTTAAAGACAAGCAGCTCTGGTGCACAAACATGTCAGACAGTAAAGGTATGTATGTGTCCGAGCTGCACGTTGGTGGAAAAAGGCGGCTGATTTTCCGGTTAGGAGGGCAGGTTAGCCACGGTCCCAGCAGCAGGTGACTGGAATGAGGTCATGATGTGGTCATGGGAGGGGTGTGTGTGTGTGTGTGTGTGTGTGAACCCTCTGAATAACTGCTGTGCTGGAGGTGAAACACATCAGACCCTGCGAGCTGCAGCCGTGTGTTTTCCTCCCCCCCTTCAGCTCAAGGTGTTGTTTCACTCGCCGCTGTGGAATCCCCAGAGTGACAGCGGCGGATTGATTTGCTTATCCATGAAAAAGATGGACTGCTACTACGAGCCCCAGGAGATAACAGGGTAGAGGACCACAACACACACACACCATAGAGCCACCTGTGTTGCATTTGGGCCACTCTGTCTTATATCCTGACTCATCACGGCTCCTTAAATCAGGGAAATATTCTACTTCAATAACACAATAATACTTATGTAAATACAACTCTTCTTAAAGTGTACCCAGACGTCTGCTAATCAGCCCTCAAATTTATGTGTAAGTCAGATAAGTGTTATTTTTGTCAGTGGACATGGATTCTTCCACATGTTTCCCTTAGTTCCAGTTTCAGCTGTGTCTCTTGGCCTTAAAATCAGAACCTGAGTCCAGCGTTTCCAAAAATACGCTGATTTCTGTACTATTTAAAATGACTGTTTAAAAAATAAAAGCAGCAGCAAAGTATTTCTCACAGGACTAAAATAAATAAATGTTAATGAATTAACTGAGCAACTTGTTGAGGGGGTGTTGGACCCCACGGTGTGTCTGAGGAACTGCTAGTGTGTGTGAGGTGTGTGTAGCTGTCAGCGCTCACAGGGATGTAAAAACCTGAGCTGACTGTACTGTACCATTTATAATCAGTACAAACGATTAAGCAAGAAAATTAAAATACAAAAAAAAAGTATAAATGAAGGACAATTTTCTGAAATTTTTTCTGACATTTATTAAAAAAAACACAAATAAATACAAATAAACTTACAAATTAATAAAAGATAAAAGGCTAATAAAATATATAATAGTTTTATAAAGAAAACTTTTCATCTTGGTTTATGATCACATGCTGACCTCCTCTCAGGCCCGGAGCCTCGTACTGTACATGGCAGCGGTGGCGGCGGCCCTGCTTCAGCAGCAGAGGTGGCCCTGCTGCAGCGGCGGCGGCCCTGCTGTGTCCTCGCTGACTCCGCTGGGCACCCGGGCAGATTGGCATGTTTCAGCAGGTCTTCACTGAGTGAGGAGTCGCCTTTCACTTTTTCCCCGCCTGCTGTGCGGTGAGGGGGCAACAAACCCACACAAACCTGCAGAAGTACCTGTTTGATAGTCGGCCGAGGTGTCTGCTGCCTGACCCGACACAGGCCTGGATCTCATGGTGTCTCGTAATGAGGTGGAATAACAGGAGAAGCCAAGGTAATTATGGAGTATCTGTACATTCTCAGCTGCTTTAAAATGCAACCTGTTATCTGATCTGATTCATAGTGTGTTGGGAAAGATGAGTGAGTGTGAAATCTCCTCCGCTTGGCGTTCTCGGCCTTCAGATCCGACAAGATGAATGAGCTTGATGAGCTCTTCAGTTTCCGTCTCCTCGCATTTGGCCTTCACGGTTTCTTTCCCTCCCTCGCCGCGGAGCCGCTTTTTACGGGAGTCATGAGAAATGCCGCCATCAAAGAATGACTTTGTTAGGATATTATGAGCTGATGTGAAGTCAGAGAGGGGAAAGAAAGAAAACACTGGTAATGGATCATAAATTACACTTTTTACGGAACGATGCGATTTGATCTGGGTGTCAGCTCTTCTTAACCGATCGGAGCGAGCAGAGCCAGCCAGGTTTCCTCAGGCTGTTTGTGCTCCAGAGGATGTAAAAAAAAAAAAGTGAGAAGAAGGAGGACAGTAAGACCGAAACAATTAGTCTCTACGGAGCAATAGGGCGGCGGCGTGCCAAAGCCCGGCAGAAACGAGAAACTCAGATGTTCTCTCGGACCAAATGTCAGATCAGATTGACTCATTTGTGGACCTGGTTCAAATGTGTACGCATCTCTGTCTGGGAAGAGCTCAGACTCTATAAAAGAAGTCCCTCAGGTCTCTGCAATATCTAATGGTATCGAGCAGGAAATGATTAGATTCACTGCGAAGAGGCAGAACTAATCGATCCCAGAGAGCCAACAAATGGACGAATACATCTTTATGCAAAAACTACTGATGAAAAGACGCTTCAGATGTTTTCACGCATCACATCTCTGCTCTTATAAAACGACAGTAGAATGATCGTCTGTCCGTAACATGCATGAATGTTATGGATGTAAGAAAAATCTCCTTTAAGCTCCTTAAGTTTCTTGTCTTAAGATTTAGCTGCGACCGATCTTCACCAGACACACGTGGCATGTGCAGATCTACTGCCCTCCTGTGGCCACATGTGTTGTTGTTGTTGTTGTTGGAGCTGGTAGCCAAATAAAATAGCAGCGAAGCTTGTTGCAGAGGGAAGAATTCTGCCTCAGCCTCTCTCCATGTACAGATGTGGGACGATATGGCGCCGTTCACACAGGAGAAAGTCAATCCAGCTAGAGTAGGATTGAATCCAGATAGCCTTTAAGCTGGATACGTTCAGACCTATTTTCAAATCTGGCTATCACACACACGTGTCCGTACTCAATCCAGCTTAACCTGGCTTGTTTGTTGTCCTCCAAAACGCATTCGTGTTCAGGCCTAAGCCAGCTGTAAGCTAATCAGGCAAGATCCACCTCCGAGAGGTGGACTGAAATCAATCCAGATATATCCGGAGTTGCACTGTTCAGACTCAGATCAAAACTATCCAGATATATTCATATACGAATCCTGCTCTAGCTGGATTGATTTCCCCAGTGTGAACGGGGTCTATGATAATATGACATGTTTAGTGTCTTTCAGCTCATTGTTTTGTTTTCTGGTCATGTGTCTGTAGAAAAAGACAATGTTAGCAGCTAGCTTAGCATAGCACAACATTAAATGCATTTTTCTTTAAAGGTCTGTTTCTAAAAGTGGATTCTAATGTGTGCTTCTCTTTAAATAAGATGGACACATCACACATTGACTCCCTGCATGGGGTGTGGGTGTTGGGGGGGAGAAAAAGCACTGAAGCCATTTTCCCACTTTCGAAACCTCGGACTGGCTGACAGCCCTGTGTAATTCACTGCCAGCACATTTTTTATGCTGCACAGTTTTTGATACACTGAAGAAAATTGATGTGCGTTTGTTGTGTTAAACACCTGACTTGGATATTTTGGAGTTTACATTCGTCTTCTTGCGCTGTCAATCCACACCGGGGCTCGGCCAAAAACCTCCGGCCTCAAAGGGAAATTTACAAGTTTATTTGCTCCAGAAAATGTTGCTTTTCTGCTCTTTTGATGTGACAGACAGGTGAAAAGGCTCAAACTGCTCAGCTGTAACTCGAGCTAAGCTTAAGTGCAGAAATGTATTTTCCACTCTAAATAATTTTTTTTTTGACTTTCTGCACATTTTCCACATTCTTACTGTCGCGCTCCCTCCACACAGACGGTGTCATGTCCTCCTGAAGTGAAGAACAAAACATCAGGCGGCTCAGGAAGAGTCCCGGCAAGTGCAGCCGCCACATACCACGTTTTAACAAGTATCTCACCACACTCACGCTGTAACCAAGTCGAACCATATGGAGCGAAGGAAGGAGGTGGTGGGTGTCTCAGCTCAGGGTCCAGCCATAAGTCATGTGGAAATACCTTCAGAGGACAACAACATGTGGACAGTTATCATCCCAGGGGTGGAAAACAGAAAGCAGACAGAGCTAACAAACATTATTGTCTTAATGTTCTGTGTCCTCCAGAGCTTTGTTTTTATTGAACATCATCACATGTTCGTCTGCATAAATTGCACAATTGATTTTTTTTAATCTCCAAAACAATAAAAGTAAACAAAGAATAACAGAATGATAAAAAAATAATTGTAAAACTGTGAGAATGGGCGCTGCCATCTTCATTTGCAGCCTGTCGTGACCAGATGTGGACACCACACACACACGTTGAACTTCACTTTTCCCAGCCGCCATCTTGGCTGCTGGTATGAATGTGACAGCTCGGGATGCTTGTTGAGCAGCAGCGCTGTGTTAAAAACAGAATCTGCCGGCTGAACATTTCCTGTAAATAAGTGAAAATTCATTATTAGTAACATCAATTTTGTTTCAGGGAAAAAAGAGCAGTGATCCCCTCCACCCCCGACTACAGCTGACGTCTTTATTTACTCTGCTTCCTGTATTTTCCTGGCATCGATAGCAGGTATAATATAAATGTCAGGAAACATGTCAGTGTTTATGAACCGCTGCTTCTTCTGTGAGTCCAGCTGCCTTTAATTTAAGCAGATAATCATCAGTTTGACTTCAGTTTCAGTGCTGAGAGCATGATGCTTGATCTTTGTGTGTCATTTTTTTATTTTTATTGATAAAAAGTTGTGTTTCATTTCATTTTCATTGACGTCTGCATTTTTGTTTACACTCTACGGTCCACATTTGTCTTGCATAGCAGGTCGCAGGGAGCAACCTCCAGTCCCCTATCATCTGATCTGAGCCTAAATGCTTCTCTGCCTCAGTTTGTTTTGGGGAAAAAGCTTCTCATGTTGCTTATGGAGATGAAGAATGGGTCGTCCCATGTGACAGCGAGCAGCTCCATGAAAAACGGCGCCTCTGCTGACAACCCCAGTTAAAAGTATCTGTGGCAGAGAGTAAAAAAATGACCTGGCTCTAAAACATTCCTGCTACAGAGACACGCAGAACGCTTTAGTTCTACACAGCGTGTGCACATGACGCCCGGCCACCTGGCCCTGCCAGGGTTTTTTGTTGTTTTTTTTTTTATGTGGGAATTTTAGACTAATTCAGCCAGGAATGTCAGATGTGTTCTCAAGATGATGCACCTGATACTAAAAAGCACTTCACAAGAGCTCCACTACAAGACGAATGGCTCCCCGAGGAGAGTCGCTCTTCTTCTTTCCACTCCACTTTTTTTTTTTTTTTTTTGACAGCTTCCTATCATGTCATTTGAATTTCAAAGTAAGAGCTGCAGGAAGGAATCTCACTTCATCTGCAAACATGCATGAGAAGGTTGCAGCTCTGTGTGTTTTGGACCTTGAGGAGGATGATGAGCTGAGGCACGGACCAGCCTGCACTCAGTGGGGGAGGGTGGGGGGGGGATCGCCGTGGCAGGGGGTCTGGAAGGGGGGAGTTTTTGGCAGGAACTTCAGAGAGGATGGGACACCTCGAGATCGGGCCGATTAGGGTTTGCGTGCCTGTGTCCAGGTTTATGGTGGCTTTGCACTGGAACAGATCTGAGGGGTGAGGCAGGTGTTTTCTCCCCCCCACCCCCCCCCCCCTGCTCTGTCATGCTGGATGATCCACTCACTGTCCTCCTGTTTAACCTCGAAACAGTGCAGAGCTCAGAGACACATCTTAAAACCACACAGTGGGAAGTCCTGAGCTGCCACAAGTTACATTCCTGTAATCACTGTACTAAATAAGTAAGATTTTAAAGACGAGAGTTTTTCATCTCTCTAATGTTATGGTGACCCACTGACCTGTTGATGAATAACATGTAAAGATGGAGCATATTTGACATAATTAAATGAATCCCTTTGTCATTTAAACTATAGTGTGTGTGTGACATAAGTACCTGCCTGCAGGGGTATGTAGAAAAACTGCAGTTCCTCCTGTGACCTCTAGGGGCTTCCTATTGGCCTCCATGTAAAATATCCCAACATGTTTAGAGTCCGATTTACAAAAAAAAAAACGTCTAAGCGTCCCAGTCACATGATCGGAAATCGGGCCCGATTACGTGATTTCAGACTCGATCGGAATCGGACATTACCTCCCGATCAGGACTCGGATATATATTTCTTAGGGCTCTCAAAGTTAACGCCTTCTGTGCAGGGTGGCTCTGTGTCCTGTAGTGTAGGGGTATGGGTAGGGGTGTGAGAGGTCCTGGTTTGAGACCTCGATGAGCTGCTGCGTGTGTGAAATCTCCTAGCGTGGCGCTTTGGACACACAGACACAGGTTTTGCTGCAACGAGTGAGAATCGGATTGGGACTCGGTATCGGCAGATACTCAAAATCAAACGACTCGGACTCGAGGGCAAAAAAACCTGATCGGGACATCCCTAGTTGTTAGCCTTCATTTAGTTCGAATGGTTTCTCACTGCAGACAAAAGCCAGATGTTAATGTCATTTTCAGGTATGAACAGGCTCCACCAGTTTTATTTCTTTTTATTTAACCCCCCTTTTCTTTAGTCTCCCGTCATTTTTTAACTTCCCATGTGCACTTTGAAATGATTTTACTTCCACTGCCAAAAAAACATGACATAAAGAAATAATTCATGTTGGCAGCAGGTCCTGGAAAACACCAGTTGTCACCATCATGTCAGAGGAGAAAACTGATCAAAGTGTTTATGCAAATGAGTCTGAGTGAGGGAGCACCGTGATGGTTATCTCCTCCATCCTTTATGCAAAAAGTTGCAGAAATGGGCCTCAGGCCTGGAGCCGAGTCAAAAACAATGTAGCATTTATCTCAACAGTTACTGTTCAGTTTGTCCCGTCCTGTTGTCCGTTTATGTTAACTCCTCAATGAGTTTTGCATGTGAGGATTGGTGGGGGGGGGGGGGGTTCCATTTGGGTGGCCATATGGTGAGCGAGGTGTGATCCGAGAGAGAGAGAGAGAGAGAGAAACATCAAGAATGTGTACGTCCTTCATGTGTAGAAATACCAAACTATCCGTCACACAGCGGGGGGGCACGTCCTCTCTGAACATGTGTGTTCAGAATGGGCCACTCCTCTCTCCTCTCTCACTCTCTCACTCTCAGCCCTGACTGGAAGTGCTGTCCGTGCAGACTATAAATCACATTTAACCAATTCCTCTTTGTGTTTCATCCTTTGAAAGTATAAAAAAAAAAGTTCGACTGAGTGTCGGCTGGCACCAAAACATTGATGTTAAGTAATGCTGCTGCGATGTATGTATTGATCCTTTGAGCAAAAAGACAAAAGTCTGAATATGTAAAAACACTGGTCGTCTGTCCTTAACGTCCTTTCACATGCAAATCACTCAAACCTCCTTCTGGGTGTGTTATTAGCTGTTAGCATGACAGTGTTTTTGAACTGTATTTATTATTTATTTGCATCTCCACATGTAAAGCCACAGGGCTTTAACATACACATGTATGAATGTACAGAAATACATTCAGTGTCTGGAGAGCGGAGCATATCACTGAGGAGAGGAGTGTAAAGAACCCGGCTGAGGAACGTCCATTCAGGGTCCACAGAGCAAAGTGTTCCTCGGTTTTTAGGTCAAATCAGACATGACGCATCACACTTAGTGGAACATGTGATTGTATGATGTGTTATCATGAGGCTGATGCTGCCATGATCTGGAGCCTGGTTGTTGTGGTTTTTCAGAACTCTTCTCGGTTCTGTTGTCTGTTGTCCTTCTCTTTCCTGTTTTATTTTGAAAGTCTCGTCCTCCCTGTGTGTTCCTGAGTTTTGCTGCCTCCTTGTTGATTGCGGGCCCCTCCCTGAGTGGTTTCACCTGCGCCTTGTTTCTTGTGTGTTGGTCTTGGTCTTTGTCAGTCTGTTCCTGTGTCTTCACTGTGTCTTGGTTGGTTTTCAGGTTGGTATCAGGTGTATATATCGCGAAATTTCCCAGCTTGGGATAAATAAAGTATTTCTATTCTATTATTCTTAGTTTGGATTTTGTATTTCTCAGGTTTGGTGTCCAGCTTCTTGTTTTTTTTCCCTCTGCAGCCACACTCACGTTCTGTTTTCGAGGACTGAAATGTTGACCTCTTGTTACATGTTGATGAAGATTCTCAGTCATCCAGGTCATAATACATAGAGAAGACGTTTCGTTGCCCATCCAAGCAGCTTCACCAGTTAGAACTGACTCATCACCAGGGAAGCGTAACAGGAGGTCGAGAAGATTGAAGCAAGGCGTCTGGACGAGGATGAGCAGTAAAACGTCTTCAAGAAACTTCTTCAATCTTCTCGACCTCCTGTTACGTTTCCCTGGTGATGATGGGCTGGTCTCACCTCCCTGCACTGCCAGAAGGGGGAGACAAAGAGGAAGCAGTGTCTCTTTAAGACATGTTGATGAAGATTCTCAGTCATATGTCTCTTTAAGCTTGATTTAATGACTGTGAGCTCTGTATTACTGCTCGTACTTCTTTAGAGTTATTATTTTAATGTATGTCGTCTGTTTAGGACTGTCATTTTTTGTGTAGCATGAACACACATGATGTCACTACAGCTTGTAATAGCACCGTTTGAGTGCAGAAAATGATGAAGGAACATTTGATGCAGTGCAACAGTGAAGCTCTTATATCAACAAACGTCAACAAATGTAACCGCTCTGCGCCTTCTATCATTTCTGTTTTAAAATCAAGTCTTTGTTTTGGTTTTTCACGGCTGAAAAGTTGCATCCACTGATAATCTATTTCTCTGTGAACCTGCAGAATAAACCCGAGGCTTTTGTGCTACTGTAGTCCACACATGCAGGGCATGCAGGTATTTGGATTGCACGTGATAAACGATTGTCATAAACCACCACCAAGCAAGATATGAGTGAGGGGACCAGAAGAATGGAGGACTGTGGCCGGGCTGATAACAGCTCCACACAAAGGGCCTGGCTCTGATAGAGGAGATAGCAGCAGAGATGGATCCATGACTCTCAGAGCAGGTGAGATGTGATGCTTTATTTTACACGCTTACGTGAGTAGAACTGTGTTAATGTTTTGATGGACGACCGCGATCTTTATCTGACTTGCAAACTATCCAAATGCCATCATCCTAATAATTTTACCATGAACTGGCTCGTTGGTTAGCAGATGGGAGAACCCCCCCCTCTTTGGTCAGGGTCTTCACTTTGATCACGACGTCAGCAAAGATGGCTGCTCAGATCTCACATGCACAGCTCCAACACCTGCATCCATGTTGTTTGGCCATGCTTCATTGGCTGTCCATCATCAGCAGGGCTGATAGACTGCCAAGGTCTGCCTGCAAAATAAATGACCAACAAACCTGCAGGGTGCACACACACACACACACACACACACACAGCACACACACACACAGAGAACACACACACACAGAACCCACGTAGGGAGGTAGGACTCTGTGAGTGAGACGTGTTCAGCTGCTGATACATCGGAGTTCCAGAGGTGTGACGTCTGCTTTAAATAGTCCCAGACAGAGTTAATCTAACGTGACTAATGGTGAGAGTGCAACAATATTTTAAAGCTAAACTCATATAGAAACAACATTTTGTGTAAAAAATATGATATGATGTGTGTGTCTATTGTGTTGTATTATTTAAAATATTGTGGACTATTTATACATAAGACATTAGAATACACATAAATCAAAGGAAAAAATAATTACACCTAAACATTTTTTTATTGTATTTGTTTATTTTGCTGGCTGTAAACAGTTAACACTGACGACACACAGTGTGTGTTAGGATGTTGTACTGTTTTGTCATCACACATTGAAAAGTGCTTATTGTGTTAACCAGTCTGAAAAGTAGAAAACAAGATGGAGGTGACGGCCACAACACAAGGTCATGAAGCGCCTTGTTTAAACACAGCAACAGGACCATGGGGGGGTGTTTACAGCAATACTCACATGGTGTGTAGGGATTAATAATCTGACTCTGAGCAGAGGCAACAAAATCCATTAGCAGCACATGTACAACATCTTAAACACATGAAGGATTTCTTAATTACACATAAATGTAAATAACAACAAAAAGCTGTATTATTTTTTATACAGAACACATGTTTAGTTTTTTTCCAGTAAACACCACAGGTGCTTATTATGATAGACATATATATGTGTGTGTGTGTGTGTGTCTGTGTGAGCAATGAGGGAAACTGAATGAATGAACAATGCCATCATCAGCATGTAAATAAATTAAATCAACAATCAAGTCATAATAATAATAATAAATCAATGAGTTATCTGTAAGAGGCAGGTCAATATAAACATACAATGGATCAATTAATAAAGTTAAAAGTTCTTTATACTAAATGGAGTTAGTTAGAATAGAATAGAATATACTTTATTAATCCCTTTGGGAAGGTCCCTCAGGGAAATTCGGGGTTAGATTATATACAGGAATTACATGAGAAAGGAGGAATAATACAGAAGGAAGGAGAAACAAAGCAAGGGTCAAAACAAACCGCTGATTAAGACGGCGCGGAGTGAAGTTCACAGAGATCCGGCAGAGTGCAGCTTCACAGCACCGCTCGTCAGCACAGCGCCGCCGCAGCTGCTGCAGCAGCTCTTTAATACTCAGGAGTTTATGATCTCGCCCCATTCACCAAAGTGCTTCTTTCCCCCGGGGGGTCATAACTGTGCTCCCGACTTCATATCGGTGCTTAACATCGCCAATAAAAAGGGGATCCAGTGTCAATAAACAGCGCTGCTGTTCCTGCACACTCACGTCTCCATCCTCAGATTAGATTATTATTATTATAATACACATTGATATTTTCTGCTGATGCTAATCCAACATGGCTTCAGCCTTTCAACTTGTATCACTTTGTCTTCATTTGCATCCGTCCTAAAATAACACCTGATCATATTTGCCTTTCGGGCTCATGAGCGTGACTTGTTGATTTTGTCTCTGGCTGTTGTGATATATCATGTCAGACAGTCGGTTGGGTTTTGCAACTGCCGAGATGTAATCTCTCTCCCTCGTCTGCAAGACTCCGAATGTGCTAAATAAACTCAGCATCCTCTGGCTGCTGTGTCCTTTAATGACTTCATCATTGCTGCTGCTGCTGTTTGCATCAAACCTGCAGTCGACTGTTGGAAAGTTAGTTTCCTCTGTTCTTTAAAGTTGTGTTTAAATGATATATATACACCTGTTTATTCATTAAATAAAACCAACGGAGCGCAGGTTTCACGTGTATTTATACAACAGCTCTTTAGAAAGGGTACCGTTTCTTTCATCAGAAATTCATATTTGACATCAAACAAGTGGCAGCGGCGGCTGTTGTGGTCAAACGCTGCCTGTGTGTGTTATGTAAATATGCATTCAAGCTTTTCAGGAATATGTGTGAAGCCTCTCTTTACCTTTATCTAATCATACACGTCATGTCTGGGGTCCGTGGGACAGAGATGGCTCCACAGGTTTATGTTTTCTCTCTCTCAGTTTTTAACAATAACAAGACGATCCTGATTTTACTTAAAGGAAAGTATCAGAAAGGATGAAGTGAAGTGTGGCATGAAGCCTCTTTATCTGTCATCAAAGAATTTGTTCCTCTGTGTGTGCAGACAATACACAAAAAAAAGAAATGACATGTTGTGTTAATTCTGGAGCAACAGGCTGATCCACATCAGTGCAGAATCACCCCTGAAGTCTCTGTTGTTTGTGTTACACCATAATAAAAACTATTAAATTCTACATTATTACCATTTAATTTATTGTTTATTTTACTTTCAGAGCTTCTAGTAGTCTTTAATCTGAAGATAATAAACCACATTTAGCTCCAGGAGCCACAGATTTTACATATCTTTAAGAGATTTATGCATGATGCAATGCACACACGTGTCCACTTGGGGCAGTATGGAGGTTTGAGTGGTAGAAAGTGTTGCAGACAATCATATAGACCAAGTCTGAGATGACTTGTTTCTGTATGAGGTGGTGAAACAAACCGTTATGTCCATAAATATAAATATATGGGATGGAAGGAAGGAAGAATTATGTGGAGTGAGTTATCTGGTGCGCCCTCTAGTGGAGTCATCCAGCACTAAACAACACAGGAAAGTTTACAAATAATGTCACACAGTGGCTTTGAGTCTAAAAAGCTGTTTTTATTTTTGCTTTAAACACAGAGATCCATTGTGGCGCCTCAAGTGGCCACTTGTGGAACTGCAGATTTGTTTTTTGTTTTTTTAAAATCATTTTATTCACAATGCTTAACGTTTGTGCTACCTAACACAATAATGATCCAGTTTTTCACTCCACAGGTGCAGCCATGCAGACACTACTTTCCACGGCTGTTGTGTTCGCTCTCTCTCCCTCATTCTGCACCGATCCATCAGTACAATATCTGTCACTGTCAAATAAATAATGTGTTTCAAATACCCATAATATCGTTGATGCCACATTTAGAGCGTGACGGATGCTTTGTTTGTGCAGTAAAGCACACACTGAACCGCAGTCTTGTGGCTTTGTGCTCGATCCCCCCCCCCCCACCACCACCACCACCCTGTAGCAAAAATGTCTGAGCGCGCTGGCACACGCTCAAAAATAAGATACAGCAGTTTATTAAAGAAATCAGAAGCCCGGCTGCTCTGAGGCACCTCGCCCTATAAAACAACAACAAAAACAAAACAGCCCATTCAGCGCCGCTGCTGACACGACAGCTTATTCTTCTGGCAGGCAGGCGAGCGAGTGAACAGGGCCTGTTACATGCCTCTGTGACACTCTTCATTATCACCTGCACAAAAGCAACAGTGAAAGACGAAGAGGAGGAGGAGGAGGAGGAAGGGGGGGTGAAGCTGACAGCATCCCCACGCTCATTCATCACGGCCAAAGGTATCTGCATCATGCATTAGAGTCAATAATAAAGCCGAGTGAAACTGGAGCTGATTTCTTGCTAAATTCCGCCATTAGTCACAGGCCCATATTTCAGGATTAGCCAATCCTGAAAGAGGTAATTGTTGCACAAGAGAGGACTCTTAAGTCCGTCTGAAGCCATGTGCACTCAGCTTTGTAAGAGTGTTTGTTTTAGCTGTAATTTTTTTTTGCTGTCTTTCTGTCTTTACTTCTGGCCGGCTGTAAAATTCCTGAGTCTGTGGCCCTTTGAGATTTTGAGTGATCTCACTCAGAGCACAAAAGAAGAAGAAGCTCATGAGAAGAATGTTTAAAAAAGTCTAATGGTTACCTTAAAGTGTCCACAATTGTTGTGGTGTGATCACGTTTCTCCATCAAGGTGAGGCGTGCGGAAGACAAAATGACGCCCCCAGAGCCACTTTAGATCCCCGCTGATATTCGATCGAAGCCTTAATCGTTATTTTGGTGCAGACGGGGGGACAATGGCGCCTGCAGCAGCGCCGTCAGATTGAGTTCCTTTATTTTTTTTTTGGTTGCATTAAAACTCAAATGTGTGTCATGCATGTTTAAACGTTTGCAACCGAGGGACATTTTCAGCACCCGGCGGAGAAATAAGCCATTATTTGCAACTCTATCCCGTTTGATTCCTCTCTGCAGTGAAAGGAAATCGTTCCCATTGAGCTCTGTGAAACAGCGAAACCATAACATTTGGTCAGGCGCTCTCGTGTGGTTTCAGGGAAAACCAAAATATCCCGTTCAGAACAGGCTTCCACAGGCTCACGGTGGTGCGCTGAACTCCCTCTGAACTGGTTGTTAATGATTATAACCCTGATATATGCGGGTATATATGGTAAATGAGGGCACACTTAAGGAAACCACAGGGGCCTTGTTATGCTTTTGCTATTTTCTTACAGCTTAAGGACGTCCACCTGTTCCCTCTTAAGTCACACCGTGTTACTGTGAATATTTTAAAACATGAAGAAAAGTCAAATGAGTGCTGTCAGCGAGGCTGCTGCCATCGCTTTAAATCTCATCAGAATGAGATGTGTGTGTGTGTTAAGGGCCTTTTTACACTTACATCCAGAAACATCCTCATCACATGTGTAGCATTTTTTAAGACTTTAAAGACAGCAGCTGCTTAGAAAGTCACCAGAAATGTTTTCAGTGCAGCTGAAAAGGAAGAAATATGTAAAACATGTATGTGTTCACACGCTCGCTTGGAGCTGTATTGAGCATCTGGACGCGGCGCGCGGGGAGCAGTGGTAAAAACGAACTTTAATCCGTCGGAGAACATGTGCCTTCTGAAAGCTTGTCGTTGTGTTTAGTCTAAAGTGGGAACACAATCTGAGCTGACGTCCCAAAACACGAAGTTTAAGAGGGTAAAGGAGACGGATGTTGACATCTAATAACCAGCAGAAGTCCTCTGGCGCTCATACTCAGGTGTTACTTTCTGTTTTTAAACCATTAGAGGAGGAGAAGCAGAGCCATGCTCCACTGAAGTTACAGGAACATACACACAGTCTGTGACCGAAGTGTAGTTTAAAATGAGACGTTCAGGACACAAAAGAAATACATGATGTTACAGTAAGACGTTAATAATGGTCAGAAGTGTTTGTTTTCTGTTGGCTAAGGCCAAAACAGGGTGTGTAGCCTGCTAGCTGTAACTTAGTTCTTAGTGCTCCTGGTTATTTTAGTGTGTGTGTGTTCGCTGTGTGGTCGTGTTTCCTGTTTTATTGTGAAAGGTCTGTCCCCTCTTGTGATGACCTGCCTCGCCCTGATTCTGTTCACCTGTGTCTCATTGTGTATTTGAGTCTTGTGGCTTCATGCTGTGTTGTGTTCCGGGTTCCAGGTCCCTGGTCCCTGGTGGATTTCCTCTGCCTTGGTCTGGTTTGTTTCTGTGATACTCTTGTTTGTCTGTTTTTGTACGTTGTTGTTTTTGGTTTTATCGGGGTTTTAGTAGCTTATTAAAGCTCGCTCTTTGTTGAACTCTTCACCTTTTTTATTCTGTGTTTGGATCCTTTTGTGAACCTCCCACACAACAACTGATATGGATGCAGAAATGAAGGTAGGATGGAGGGCAGAGGGGCTTTACAAGCAGCACAGTGGACTGTCGGAGGGTTTGAACCCCCCTGACACTGCCCTGTGTTTAAACGAAGACTGAAACACTGACCTCATGTGAAGTCTTCCTGCCAAAGACTGACCCTGCTCTCTGTATTGATCCCATGATCAGATGACGACATACCTCCAACAGAAACAGGACTTTGCTTTATTATACACAGAGGGACTTTGTGTCAGACATATGATCCCAATAACATGAGTGATTGAATTTGAATATAAAGTGACTCTGCAGCGCTAACCTGCCAGCAGCCCGCTGAGGTTTGACTGTCAGTGTTCACACGTTTCACCTGCTTTCATCAGCGGGCTTCCACCGGCCACTTCACGAGTCCCTCCTCGCTGCTTTGCTTTGCACATCAGACTCCTCCTGATGGCTGCAGTGGGCCTGCTACGCTCTGGCTCAGAGCCAGCTCCGTCTACATTTCACTGATGGACTCTCACAGCAATTTGCCTGAACAAACTTATCCCAGCTGTACGGCGCGGCCTCTGGAAAACGCATCACTGCGACAATTTCAGGCATGTCGGCCTTTCCAAATGGATTTTTTTTTCTTTTTTTTTTCCAGAGTTCTGTTCCTTCCTGTAACTTGTGTTATTTGAGTCAAAATAAAAATAGAATCACGCCGGCTTATGTCACACCTCTCAGAGAGGGCATTCAGCTCAGTTCTTTTTTCTCAGACAAGCAGCGCTGAGGCCTGTCAGGCGATGAATAGCAGGGTAATACAGGCTTTGAATGTACAACAAATGACTCCTCCATAAATAACTCTTCCATCACACGGGGGCTGCTTTTGAAGGTTTTTGATTTTTTGAAGAGTTTGATGGTGAACCTCACTGGATAAGGCTTTAAAAAAACACATGTGTAATGGACAGCAGTCAAACTACTGACATGGCAGGATGTAAAGAAGATCAGAGTCTGGACAAGGGTTACATCTAACATGTCCAAACATCTCAGAGGGTTCGGCCATCTTTTGTTTCCAGTCAGTGCGAGCTGTTTGGTGGAATGCAGTGTTATTTAAGGACAGATACTGTGATGTGAGGTGCTCAGACTGACCCAAACTGTTTTATAACAGCAAATTTTGAAAGATCGGCGCTCCGGCTGTAGTTAAAGAAGAAGAAGAGAGCAGATTTTCTGAGCTTAATTTGTTGTAAAGGAAAGCGATGATGATGAAGAACACAGACAGTTAGGCCCCGTTCATACTGGAGAAAGTCATTCCAGCTAGAGTAGGATTGAGCCCAGACAGCCTTTAAACTGGATGCGTTTAGACCTATTTTCAAATCTGGCTAGCACACACTTGTGTCCGCGCTCAATCCGGCTTCATCCAGCATGTTTGCTGTCCTCCAAACCACTAGGTGGTGCCTCGTAATATACAGAGTCCGTTCAGGCCGCGGTAGGACCGCGTGTGCGCATGCGTTTTTTTTTGTCCCGTGATCTTGCCGGATTGAAATCCAACTGGATACTGCCAGATTCGAGGTGTTCACACTCAGAAAAAAAAACACATCTGGATTGATCAGGATGCAGCCGAATCCTGCTTAAGCCACATTTTTTCCCCCAGTGTGAACAGGGTAATAGTGTAGTACAGGGTTAAAGTTGTCGCTGTCAGACTCTGTGCTGGTTTGAAGTCTAAATACAAAAAATCCCACAGGGATGAATCCCTCCACTGTGAACATGTAGCCGCTGTTAATGAAAATAAAAAGACACAATCTTTCCACAGAAATGACAGAATAAGCTCTCCTCCTGGAAAGGTTCCAGCGGAGAAGTGGTTTGGATATGAACCAATCAGTGACTCCGCTCAGATCATCCTGTGAATGCTAATACCAAAACAAAACAGCAGCCTGACAAATCTGACAGGCCGCTCTGCCCGGTGAGCAAGTCATCACAGGATCCCAGCGCAGGGTTAGAAAGTTACACACACACGGCTCCGACGCCGAGGCGGGGAAAGCCTTCTGAAAGGAGCCTGGTGGTGCTGCTGGATTTGTGGGCTGAAAGGCCTGAGAGCAGAGAGGTGGGGCACGTTGACAGGCTCTTTGTGAGCAGAGGAATCACGTATTAAGTGCAGCGCAGGGCGGCTGCCGCCGCTGTCACTGAGCCCTCCGCTGCTGCGCCAGGTGAAATACCACAGGCTTGGATTCAGCAGCTAAACGCTCACCTCACGTATTGTTCTGACAAAGTGAGCGCTGAGTCTGGGTGAAAAGATGAAGGCTGATGTGTCTGAAGGCTGAATTTGTCAGAAACACATCTGTCGTTACCTCGGTAATGGCTTAAGCCTGGAAACCTGTCAGAGGGCACCGCACTGACAAAACATACATCACCCTGTATTTACACACTCTGATAAGAATGGTGTGTGTTACAGCAAGTGTTAACCTGCGCTGTAGCAGCTCTGAAACACACGAAACGTCTGATTTTTAAAATGCATCAGATTTTACATTTGTTTGTGGAAATAATGGAAGAATGAGGACAAACAGGATCAGGACTGTTCGGACCTGTTCACACTGACAGGTGGAGTTTACACAGAGGTCAGAGCTTCCATGTGAAAATACGCCGCACAGTACAACAACCATGTATCATCTCTGTCAGGGCTGCTGGGTCCCAACACTGCTCATCAGCCTGTTATCACCTGCTTGTTGTAAGCCCATTAGAAGGTGTAGCAGGTTGGGATAGTTACAGGAAATAATCCTCTTTACTTCTTTTTACTGTCACTCTTTGGCAACACTTAGACTCCAAAAATGATCAATTATTCTAAATTATTTCTGTTTTAAACTAAAAAAAGCTCCTAAAAGTCATCACCAGGAGGACCTAAGAGATCAATACTTCCAGGCATTTGATGTGGGTACTGTGTGCACACGTGGCGCCCTCCTGTGGTGGTATCTATACACATGTGAAATGTATTTATTTGAAGCAGGAAGTCTAAAATGAGCTGCTTTGAGGTGTAAGAAAAGTGTGAGACTTAAATTAAACCCGGCAGAGTTTTGATGTCTGAACCACAGCAGAAAGTTCCGAGCCATCAAACTCTGCAGCTCTGTGGACGCTTTGTGTGCGTCTGTCATGATCCTGTGTTGATTTTATTCTCATGGATTTCTTCGTTATTTTAGTATATCTGGATTTTTCCTGGATTTATTTTTGCCTCTTTTGTTAGTTTCCTGTTTTACTTTGAAAGTCTGTTGTCCTTGTGTATCTGTGTTTTACTTCCTCCTGTGTTTCCCTCCTTGTTGATTGCCTGCCTTGTCCTCATAGCTCCCACCTGGGTCTTGTAAGTCCCCTTTGTCTTTGTCCCTGTCCCTGTGCTGCTAACCCATGTCACCTCCCGTCTTAGTCCTTCATGTCTGATGTTTCTTTGCTTCTCTGTTCGGATGTTTTGTCGGAACTTTGTTCTTCATAGTTTTTGAACTTTTGGACTGTTGTGTCTTTGTTAAAGCTCAGCTTTAGTTAGAGTTACATGTCTTCTTAGTTACCGTATTTTCCGGACTATAAGTCGCACTTTTGTATTTCATCCTTTGGCTGGGTATGCGACTTATACTCAGGTGCGACTTATCTATGAAAAAATATACAATTAGTTAGCCTTGTGTCCTGACGTCCCGTTACAAATATAACGTACACTGGCCCGCTGGTGCGACTAATAGTCCGGTGCGACTTATCCATGGTTTTTTCTTCTGATTACGCATTTTTTGGCTGGTGCGACATATAGTCCGGAAAGTACGGCAGTCTGTGTGTGGGTCCACCTTTATAACTGAACACAACCATAACAGCATCGTCTTCATCATGTGGCGAAAATCTGACTGTCTCTCTTATGTTTGCACGAGATCAGAATCGACTGATCACCGTCTCACAAAAACCACAACAGCCTGCACTTATTCATCTGACCAGTAGAGGTCACTGTATAAACTGGGTTACACAGTAGGCTGTCCCATAGTGTACACATTCTATGTGCGGTCTTTCACCTTGTTAGCTCTTTTTTATCTGTCTTAGTTTTGACTGTAGCTGTTTAATTTTACAATGCTAACTCTTTATGTCTAACCAGTGCTTAACCACCATTATAAGAAAATTGTGGTTAGCATCATGCTAAGTAGGACTAATGTCATATTAGCCAGGTCATCGGGACGTGTATTAACACTGTTTTGGCACATGTCTTGAGATAAATTCAGTTTTTTTTATTAATTTGTGAAGAGTCTCAGCACTGTTTGTATTTTTGTTAATGGAAGAATGGGATAGTGTTGGCTGATAAGAGGCCTTAACATCTATAAAGATGTGCTAAAAAATAGAAAAGGCTCTCAATGTGTTTTATGTATGGAGATGTTACTGACTGCAACCTCAATTCAGCCAGGTGTAATCAATAAGATCACATTTAAGGCTCTTCAGGGCCAATAAAAAGCAGACTGCTGGAAGAAAGTGGTGCAGGACCTCTTTCATTTACAGTCAGCTAACAGCTTACAGAGCGTGTCAGAGTCTGTGCTGTGTAACATGCTGGCTTCTCCTCAGTATTGACATTGATCAGAGGTGTTTGTCAGATTCGCTCCCATTAAATGGAAAATAAAAGAAAACACAGTTTTAAGGACACATTCGAAAATGATGACATCACAGCTCCACCCTCAGTGAGTGGAAACAAGCAATTAGTCCCACTACAAACCGCGATATACACCGATCCTCAGAACCAAACCAGGAGACACATTCCTTTACAAATACAGACAGACATGTCGTACCTTTCTTTACACCTTCACACCGTTAACCCCACTCCTGTGCATGTGGTTGAGATGAAGCGGTCCTAACAGCTCACAGATGCTCTGAGTGCGCTGATGGTGGGCAGGTATTCAGGGGCCGGCTTTATCCTCCTCCACCTCCCGAGCTGCAGCCATTCACACTGTGACAAGTTGGAAACACATGCTGGCTTCACACTTCTCAGCTTCACACTCTGCTACAAGTTAAAGGAACTGGAAACACAGAGAGAGCCAGACTAACCACTCGGCCCTGTTTCATCCAGCTCCAGCACAGAGGACACAACTCAATTACAGAGGCCATTAACAGACAGCGATCAGAGCTCCTTCATTTCTACCTGAAAAAAAAACATTGTTCAGCTCCAGCTGCTGGTGTGGAGCAGAAGTATCACAAATCACTGTGATCACCCCATTTTTAATCCGAATAGGTTGATGATCAGAGAGTCTAAGATTTTTCCCGATTCTGCACCGGACATGTTTTTATGTATGATACTCATATAACCACAGGAGGGCGCTAAAAAAAGTGTTGGTTTCTGTCCCTGTTTTCAAGCTCGTCTTAGTTGTTAGATGCATAAATGATTCTTAAAGGTCGGGTAGGAGATTTCATTCTGATGCACTTTTTGTTAAATTAGTGTAACTTCTCTTTACAATCCGATAGCAACCGATTAGTTCGGCAGTTTCGCATTAAAACGAAGAATATGAATCATCTGTGGAAGCTATAAAACGCTAAAAACATCAGCCAATCCTCCGGGTGGACCCTGCGTGGAGTATTGGCTGGTTGTCACTCTCTTCCTGCTCTGCGCGCACCAGAGAGGTACGTGCATGATGGCCGAAGTCACAGACCGCAGCTCGTCTTCAGGTAATGCACGTCCATGTGATTGGGAGGCGTGGCCTCGGGGTGAACTCCGAGAGAAAGGGGCGTGTGTTTACTTTCCAAATCTGGCTGACTCTCACTGAGTTTTCAAAATCTCCTACCCTAGGATCCCAGATTGTTTTTTTCAGCTGTGTACCAGAAGCTGACATGAAAATATGTTGACATAACTGCTCAGAAAACTCAAGATTTTTTCATTTTCAGGAATCTTTCAGTCAGCTTCCATGATATTCAAGATGGAGTATTGTAACTCAAACTCTGGTAGCACATTTTAACCATGTGGAGTCATGATGAAGTTTCATTTTGACCTTTTTTTTCCACCAACAAAATGAGAAACAGATGAGAAAAGCTCTGTCATACAAGTTATTTTGTTGGTTTAATTTCGAGGACTTTCAACAGAATGATCTGTCTGATCTGATGATCAGCATCTGTGCTGGTGGGTAATCTGTCAGAGGATATTATCAGACGGGGTTATCACCAGGGTCCGGCCGGGGGCCACCAGATGTCAGGCAGGTTGTAATATTAAACAGTGTGCGCTCTAACAGTGACTGGCAGAACACCTGCAACAAAGGGAACTACAAAGAGGCGTCCTCTGACAGCGCTTCCTCTCTTCTCAGCCTCCGACATGGCCCCCGCACCATCTTGGAAAAAGATCTCAGAGTCGTTGCTCTGGTCCCTCGAGAGCGCTCAAAGGGCAGCTCTCGCAAATTGAGCACCGGCAGGCAGAAACTGAGGGCGGAGTGATGGAGGAGGAGGAGGAGGAGGGCACCGTGCACCTGCCCGTAAATCTTCCCAAAGTTTTCCTTTCATGAGAAGCACTTGAAGAGAGAAATAACAAACAGTGGTCAGAGGGGTCGGGGAGGGGAGAGCACAGAGAGAGACCTGGACCAGGTCATCACAGGCTTACACTGAAGACCGGGTCCAAGTGGACACTTCTGAGGCCCAAAAGTCGTCCATGCAGACAGTAAACGCCTGTTTTTTTTTTTTTTTCTCTTTCCTCCCCTTCCTGGCTGTGTGAATGTGAATTCTTCTTGTAACAGCTCGCTGCCAAATGTAGCTCATGTAAAACTAATTATAACACACCCAGTGTTTGCACACACCTGCGGAGAGCAGCGGTGTGTGTGTGTGTCCAGATAAATGTACACTGTATGTGGTGACATGACTTTAAATTGATAATAATAATAATAATAATAATAATAATAATAATAATAATAATAATAATAATACTAATAATAATACAGAGGACAGGATTTGTTTTGTTCAAATATCACTGGTTATATACACATATAATAATGATTCTATACCTCATTTGTTCGAATATAATCTATACTTAACAAATAAATGAACGTCAATATAATTGTAAATAAATACTCAACTTCAGTATGTATCTTGGCACTTTGTCCATGCTTTAAATTTGCCACTACAGTAATTATTTAAAGGATCAAGTAATTTAAATTAAAGTAATTGCTGGAAATATTTTTGGATCATTTATCTTGGATAACAAGTATCAATTCAAAGGCTGATAGGAAACAATGTGATTTAAATTAAAACGTTTTAGTGTTTCCGTTAGAAGACAAACAGAGCAAAGGATTTATTTAGGATTTTATAAAAAGAAAGGAGTTTGAAGAGCCCTCTTTGCATCTGTAAATGAACGTTCCTTTGTTCAGCCCATCCAGTTTAAAACCTGCAGACTTTGAATAAAACGTCATGTCAGTGTTTTTTTTTTTTCTTTTTTTACGGAGGGCTTCAAGGTGAATGGAAGCCGCAACCACTAGTCCTTTCACTGACAAATGACTGCGGCCAAGCCCTTTCCTGGCTCAGTGAATCTGAAGAGGGTGGCGGCTTTCACCACAAACTTAATTGGGTTTGTTTATTTGGGTAAAATTTACATCCAGGAACCCTGTGCGGCTCCTTTATGAAGACATATAAGAAAGGGCAGAATTGTTGAGGAGGGGAAGTTAGGATCAAAGTTGAAGTGAGCAGCTTTGTTTATTGATCTGTAAGCTACAGCCCATTCAAATGACGAGTGGTTAACCCTTTGTATGTCTCACAAGGTCACCGAAGTGTCACAGACAGACAGCACACAAGGAGGCTAAGATGTAAAATGACACACGGAGGCTTCAGCTCAGCACAATGTGCTCAGATTATCTATTTTTTCATGTAATTTTACCCAAAAAAACCCTGTGAATATATGAAGATGTTTCCATCCTTAGTTGTAACCTTTGTTTTAATCAGTCCGGACAGAATACAGTTGATGTAAATGCAGACAAATGATGCACTGTGTGTGGAAAACACACAGAGAACAAATACTGGTTCCACTGACTTTAAACAAACAAATATCCAGTAAAAAAACAGCTTAAACGTTTCATAATGAAAACAAAACACAGCTTCTTATATCAAAAACATGCAAATGCAGCTTTGCTGAACCTGTGTGTTATTTGCATAGTTTGCCTTTGGAGCTCCAAAATGCTATCATCAGACTCACTAAGTTAGTGTATGTAAATATGGGCTGGGGCACTCAATCACTCCGGACCTGGCATGTTTGTTTAGAGCTCCGTGTGTGTGTGTGTGTGTGTGTGTGTGTGTGTGTGTGTGTGTGTGTGTGTGTGTGTGTGTGTGTAACTCACAGGTGCTTCTCTGTTGCAGCTGCAGAGCTGCAGAGGATTGAGGCATTTGCTGGACACTGCCTCCATCTTGTGTTGTATAAACAGACTGCAGATGTTTAAGGTTCCACAAGAACACGTAATGTTTTTATCATATATTTTGTAAACTTGATGTTAGCAAGCATGCTTACTGTGGCTCCAAAGTCTTCATAGTTAAGCATAAAAATAAGTTAAGGGGATGTATTGAGTGTAGGATAATGATGGTCTTAATCAGTGGTGGAGGAAGTACTGAAGCCTGGATCTTAAGTAAAAGTACAATTACCCAGCAAAATATATACTCGAGTAAAAGTAGAAGTGCTACATCAACAATCCTACTTAAGTAAAAGTCTTAAGTACTTTTAAATGTACTTAAAGTATTCCATTGCAAAGGATCTGAACAGGTTAAAATAATCAAAGAAATCATCTCAAATGAAAATGGAGCATGTGTAGTTAATGTCCATGTTCAGTCCAGAAGCAGCTATGGACAGGTCTGTGTGTCATGAGGCAGGCTGTGGGCATCAAGTGAACAGAGAGGCTGCTGATAACAAACAGGCATTCAGCATGTTTACTGTGTCAGTGTTCCTGCTGTAGATTCATGTTGTGATTCATGTTCATCAGACATTCATGGATGGACCTGTGTTAGCAGACAGCAGCTAACTAGTTAGCTAACTGAGTCAGAGCACCGGCATCATGACTGAGGCTCATTATAGAAACACAGCTGGCAGCGTGACACCACCTCCATGCAGAGTCTGACCTCTCATCAGTCCAGCACTGTGTTCATCACATGGAACAAGGAACTACAGACACTGTAGAAATGTAGTGGAGGAGAAAGTATAAAGTATGCACTATGAGTTTTACTTAAGTAAAGTAGAAATACATAAAAAATGTACTTAAGTACAGTAACTAAGTACAAATACTTTACGTTACTTTCCACCACTGGTCCTAACATTGTATTTGGTCACAAACCTGAGTCATAAAAATGTGTAAAATTGTGTGTAGGCTACTAAATGTACTAAAAGTAAATTAAAAGTGTCATTATGAAGCAGAGAGGATCTGCATAGTGTGTTTGTGGTACTATGTTTTATGCATTTTGTGTTAGTAGTTGTAGTTTTGCATGTAAAATTATAACTGCAAAGGGCAGTTAGAACATTACATTAGTCTTAAATGTAGTATATAACATGTAGATTTATGTAAAAGCGCAGGTTAAACTTAAAAAGCTATAATACCTACTTAAAAAAAATCAAGAAGATTTTCTATTATTAAATGTATGATGGTAATGTTGTGCTTTCCCAGCTGTATAAATAAAAGGTTGCTAGTATAGTACTTTATATTCCATAAATAAGGCTTTAAATAAGATTTCTAAGCTCATAATAATGAACTTTTATATTAGTACAACAGTCATGGCCTCTTCCTAAAGTTACAGCGATGGTTACGGAACAGACACACACCCAGAAAAACCCAATATAATATGACGTGGATATCAGCCAATCACAGTTGTAGAGAGGCGGGACTTCCGGTGACAGTGACAAATCAGCAATGGCGAAATGAGGAAAACTAATACATGTCAGCAAAACAACACCGAGGGGGAGTGAACTTATAGACAGCAGTCATATTTTGAAGAAACATTATTATAATTCCATCTAATTGTGTGCAGTTTCACATCAGCAGAAAGGTAAAAATGACTAACGCCGCTTCGTAGTTGATAATAATCACCATGTAGCCCGACTCGGCGCGCTGCTAACTGTCTAAACTTTCTGACACGGACACAGTTCACTGGGTACAGTCTGAAAACAGGAGGAAGCGCCAGTACTAGCTAGCAGGCTGAGCTATAGCTAACGTCAGCTAGTTAGCTGTTAGCTAAGTTCCCTTAACGATCGAGCGAAGCGGACAGCTTTAAAACGTCTCAATTCTGTATCTATGTGACACCTCGTGTTTCTAAATGTGGTCTTAGAGTTAAATCGTGCCTCTTAAAATGTTGACAAGGTCACATACGGAAGCTAACTTTTATCTGAACTTTGATTTTTTTTCCTGCATATCCGTGATGTGATGGCCACCAGTTTTTGGGGGAAGCCATGATCCAATCAGAGTGGCTTCTACAGAGAGATAGTTAACCGAGCTAGCACAACTGTAACTGTACAGGGCTTGTCACTAAACAACACAGACCCGTTAATGCTGCTGTCATATTAAAGCTAATCTACGCAGCGCTGTTTATTACGCAGCTTGCTTGTAACGTCTTTATTTAACAGCTGTTTTACAGTCTCGCTATCTAGCTGTCATGTACACGAACAGCACAGTATGTTGTAGCTACGTGACTTTCTGAGAGGCTTCCAAGTTAGAAACCAATCAAAACACGTCACCCTGCCTATAAACACTGTAATGTGTCAAAACATATGCTCATTGAAATGCCAGAAAAACATAACATCCCATGCATTTTGTTGAGCATGTTGTAGTCATCTGAGGATATTAAATATTTTAAATACTGATATTAAAATGTTGTTTTTTTTTTCTCATGTAGCAGTCTGGTATCCAGTAGATGTCCACCCCTTCAGACACGTCAGGTGGTATGTCCCATCCTGGCCCTTCTCCTGGGGCAGGTCTGTCCCCGGGGCCCATCTTGGGCCCCAGCCCCGGTCCGGATCCCTCACCAGGCTCTGTTCACAGCATGATGGGACCCAGCCCGGGACCTGGAACACCTAATGCACCTCATGGCATGCAGGGCCAGGGGCCAAGCGATTACTCTCAGGATAACATGTATCCCATGCACAAGGTACAGCGTGTGTATACTACAGTTAACTGACTGTTGGTGTCACTGCTGCACAAGGAAAGTGTTGTAGGTGCTATTTTAGACAACTGTTACACCTTCAGCAAGGCAGTTTAAATGTTTATGTTTTTATATTTTATTCTACATAACCAGTTCACCATAGTTGTCATTTGCTGCCTTTCAGTTGTATACATTCTATGTTTAGTTACATTGTATGTACAGTGCATTTGTCTTAATCTAAAATCTTGTCTTTTTTCAGCCTTTGGAGGGAATGAATGACAAGACGATGGCAGAGGCGATGCACTTTGGTCACATGAAAGGTGTGGGGATGAGATCTCTCCACAGTGGCATGGGGCCTCCTCAGAGCCCTATGGATCAACACAGCCAAGGTGTGTAATCCCTTATTGTTTGGAAGGAAAGCAGAAATAATCACTTGTGTTTTACAAATTTAATTTACAGCTTAATGACTTTAAACCTTAATTAGTGTTTTAAGATAAATTGACCTCAATATCTGCAGCTTAGAATAATCCCTCTTTGCTGTTTATGTGATTATTTCCTTTCAGACTGTTTGTTTGGACACTGATTTTGCTTCAAAGAGTATGTAATTAACAAGAAAAGATGCTGTGATTATAGGAAAAGAGTCTAGTTTTGTCATAACAATATTAATTTTTACTCTGGAATCCTTTTTCCAAATTTATATAATACCATCACATGTCCTCTTATAGGATACATGTCTCCCCATCCATCACCCATGGGAGTCCATGAGCATGCATCTAGCCCCATGTCGGGGGGTGGAGGTGGACCTACGCCACCCCACATGCCTGCTTCCCAGTCAGGCCCCATGATCTCCATGGACCCCCAAGGAGGCATGGCCAACATGTCCAACATGGGCCAGCAGGGACGAGGCCCATCGACTTTCAGTCCGGTTCAGCTACAGCAGCTCAGAGCTCAGATTCTGGCTTATAAGATCCTGGCCCGTGGGCAGCCACTGCCTGAAAACCTCCAGCTGGCTGTTCAGGGTAAAAGGAGCCTACCCACAATGCAACAGCAGCAGCAGCAACAGCAGCAGCAGCCTCAGCAGCAGCCACAGGCACCAAGTGCTAGTCCTTACAACAGGCCTCCAGGTAGAAAGATACAGTTCTACAAACTAATGCTATCATTATTTCTTAAATTGAATCTTGCAGCAGATATAATATTATGACATATATTGTTGTTGTGTTGACAGGTATGCCAATGCCATCTATGGGTGGTCCTCAGTCCAGTCCCTGCCCAACACCAACCATGCAAGGACACAATCAAAGCACAGCACCCAAGCCTTGGACTGAGGGTAAGTTACAATACACAGTGATGAATATATAATAGCAAGACGGGCTGCAGAGTTAGCCATGTATTCGGTCCGGTAGTGCTGCACTGGGTTTGACCTTCAGCATGTTTCATTCCACACATCATAATCCAGCCTGTGAGTGAAAGTGAGGGTTTGAGGCTGACCTCGCCTACACACAGCCTGCTGTTTGATCTATAGTTTTATTCTTCTTCAGCTTCTCTTTAAATGGAGACTAAAGAAAATCCTTTGATGCTGCAAAGCGTAATGTGGAAAGATGCTGCAATCCAAGGTTGCAGCATCTCTCGCCACCGGCTTTGAAGGTGCCACATTATTTTCTGCTGCAAAGAAGGACATCATCCAAGACTGTGCAATTTAATATTTCACATCCTAACCAGGAAATGTGCAGTTCAGTGACAGCTAGTTAGAAATTCTGGCACAATACTAAATTCGATATGTTGCTGGAGAGTTGGCTGAGTAAAAAGTTTTTTTTTCTCTTGTGGCATAAAAATTGTATTCTCTGATTTGAAGCAGGTTTTATACCATAGACAGTAGACACAATATCTTCTAGCAGCATTTGCCCTCATGCCAGGGATCAACAACAGTCCTTCCCTCTGTCTATCATACTCTGTTTTATCACATTCTCTCAGTTCTCTGTACTCACTGGGTTGCATGCTCATTTTTATTTGCTAACTTCCTACGACCCGCCTTGTAGTAAGTTTTACTCCCCACTGAGGTCATAACACCAACGGGCTATGAAAGGGACTGACTGAAAATTTAGTCCCCAAAGATGCTTGTGATTGGGGGATGGACCCATTAACCAACACCGCTTTTACTCTCCAGGCCAAGGTGGTGAAAATCAAGCCAATGCGCAGAAGCTCCTCACCGCTGTGCCCAGTGGTCGTCCATCTCCTGCGCCACCTCAGACCCCCGCCATGCCAACGGGTCCCATGCCAGGCAGCTCAGCGACCCCTCAGCCTGCTGGGCAACAGGTATCCCCGATGCTACAGATGCAGCAAAAGCAGAACCGCATCACGCCAATCCAGAAGCCTCAAGGCTTGGACCCAGCGGGGATCTTGCAGGAGAGAGAGTACAGGTATTTATCACAGTGCTGGTCTCGCCATTTGGCATCCTGCGGACGTCAACGTGTACCCATCTGAAATGCATGTACGGCATTTATCAAAAAAATAAACTGTAACTGATGGAATCTTCTTCACAAAATCAAAGATTCTATAAAAGAATCTGTACTCCACGGCACATGTGACCAGCAGTCACATGACAAAAAAAATCTGTGTGCGCCTGACTGAAATTAACAGAATGAAAAACGTTTATTGTCAGGCCACTTGGAGCCTTTGGTAAAGCTGCTGCGCATACACAATCAGTGTTATTCCCTGTCTCCTCACAGGCTGAGCAGTCCAGCCCTAAGGCTTGTTTTTCTTTATATAAATTCAAGGCTGTTGTTTTGACCGTATCGCCCTTATTTTCCTCTGATGGTCCTTGACAGTCTGTATTGGTCAAGAAAAGCTTAGACATCAGAGAGAACCATGCTGTGCTCACCTTTTCTTCCCGCTTCACCCATCTCACAGTGCAGTGCATTGTAATCATTTATTAATTAAAATTTGAGATGGACAGTTGTGTAAGCAATATTGGAGCTTATTTCATTTTATTTTGAGTATATGAAACTACTAATTTTACCTATTCTATACTGACCTTTTGCTTTTTTTAATCCTACTTACATAAATGTAACCTAAGACTAACTGATTGCCCACATTTGTACCCAGAATGATGTTATTGTTCCAAAAATATGTCAGTTTTCCAGATGCTTCTTTGTCACTGCTGGAATGAATATCTCAATAAATGCTTCTCAGATTGCAGGCTCGGATCGCACATCGAATCCAGGAGCTGGAAAGTCTGCCGGGCTCCCTGCCTCCTGACCTGAGGACTAAAGCCACAGTGGAGCTCAAGGCGCTGCGTCTGCTCAACTTTCAGCGGCAGGTACACAACAACAGCTGCCATGTTTCATGTTTCACGTGACTGCATAGATGGAAAGCCATAGCTAGTGTGACTCACGGTTGAGGGAAGTGGGTTCAACGTTGTTATCGCTGACACCGGGTCAGGACACCTACTGTATGAGTGCTATGTATGCGCAGGCCATTTATGACTGAGTCCACACAGTAGGTGTTAGTTTTCTGCCTGCGCGTTGTTCTTTATGGACTGTTTTATGACAGGTTGAGCCAAAGGTGTTGAGAGTGTTAGAATAAGATTTCCACTTATTTGTATTCAGTTACATTAAGAGGCTTGTTCTTGCAGGCCAGTGGCATTTTATTATGAATTAACAAAATAAAACCCTATTCTGAGCCATCTGCAACCTTTCACTTGTAATGATATATGCTATGTGCTTTTTAATTAAACATTCACGGTCACCCCTTATTCAGCTGATAGTTTCAGATGCTTCCAAAGTGCGGTGACACAATACAAACATTTGCTAAAACAAATGTGGACATTGAAATGGCTTTTAGACTTCTGTGGCTAGGCTGTGGGGCCATCTCCTCCAGCCTGTGCCACCACTGTCAGTGGTTTCAGTATATTGATTGTAGGACATCATTCAAAGGTTTACTCATCCATCACACAAGTGTTCTCCATGCTCATGATGTCCTATGTATCCACTTCCTGTTCCACCCATGGGTGGCAGTGTTACTTTTACACCACAAGAGTTGTTCTGACAGAATACAAGTATTGCAATCAATCATCCATCACAACACATCACACACGCCCCCGATCTGTTGGTGTAACAGGCGAATTTCCTCCCGGGGAGATGCATTTTCCTCCAACACCAAATCAAGGACTGCAGGTTCAGGTTTCTACGCATAGTCGTGTTGCATGTGGACCCGGGCCCCGTGGGAAAAGACCCAGCCAGCAGATGTTCGCATTCAAGCCCCAATCCCAGGCCTGCCTCCAGGGTGGGGCCCCGTTTGTGCCATACCAGGCGACATAACGTTGTAAATATTTTTTTTTTTAGTTTAGCATTTTTTAAAAGGTTTTTAAAATACATATTCTGCACGTAGAAAGACTGAGATAGCAACTTTAAGGCAGTGAAGTTTTCTAGGATATGGAGTCCAATGTTGGAGCATATGAAAAATGTTTGTACTAAGGACTTTGATACAAAATGAGTGGACTAGCTAACCCATATGGATGTCAAACTTGCCAGGATTTGGACTTGGACATTCAGACCACACACACTTTTCCCAAAGTCTGGTCATCAGTGTCTAGAGGTGACTGTGAAATCCAGAGGAGATGCAGTTTTTGTGCCTTCTGCTTCTGCTCGTTGATCAAAATGTGATTGCAAAATAACTTGTGGTGGCATTTTTTTTTCTTTCCAGCTGAGGCAGGACGTGGTGGCATGCATGAGGCGAGACACGACCTTGGAGACTGCTCTTAACTCGAAGGCTTACAGGCGCAGCAAACGGCAGACGCTGAGGGAGGCCCGCATGACAGAGAAGCTGGAGAAGCAGCAGAAGCTCGAGCAGGAGAAGAAGCGCAGACAGAAACATCAGGTGAATCCACAAAATGAAACACAAAATAATGCCCCTAAATTGAGCTGCACATCGTCCTACCTTGTTGATTTAGGAAAAGAAAACACAAAAGCACACAGATCTTAGATGTCAAAATGCTGAAAACAAAATGACAGTTTCCCCATGTTTGTCGGAAATAGAAAGAAACAAGGTGCAGTCTCAGAAATATGTGTACTTAAATATGTTTTTAACATGTTTTTTTTTAGGAATATCTCAACAGTATCCTTCAGCATGCTAAGGATTTCAAAGAATATCACCGCTCAGTTTCTGGTAAGATTCAGAAACTCACCAGAGCTATTGCAAACTGGCACACCAACACAGAGCGGGAGCAGAAGAAAGAGACGGAGCGGATTGAAAAGGAGAGGATGAGGAGACTCATGGTAGGTACTGGTAACTAAAGTCATAGGAAAGAAATGAATCACATTCCCTGACATGTATTCATGGCTGCAGGAGTTGATTGAGCATGATCTGAACCTTCATTTCCTTCATTTGAAACGATCATTTTTGCCATTGTGTTCTCCGCTGATAACAATCTTGTCACTATCCATCAAACAGGCAGAGGATGAGGAAGGATATCGGAAACTTATTGACCAAAAGAAAGACAAGCGCCTGGCCTACTTGCTGCAGCAGACTGACGAATATGTGGCCAACCTCACTGCCCTTGTGTATGAACACAAAGCTGCACAAGCAGCCAAGGAGAAGAAGAGGAGGAAGAAGAGAAAGAAGGTACGGATACGAAAGGTCATTATTTCAGAGGGAGAGGTGTGCTGGTGGGTCAGCCAGAGTTTAAAAAGGACCTTTTCCCCCCCAGGGCTTTTACTTTATGTGGCTCTCGCCTAGTATCTGTTTGTGCTGTCTCTACCTTCTCTCAACTCTCAGACCTGAAATAACTTTGGATTTTCACCAAAAAAGGTGTTTCAGTCATAGTACAAACACACTGATGCACAGACCAACCCTCCTCATGACCATCAAACACCAATCTGAGCTGGTTTATGTGTTTGTCTAGAAGGTGGATGGAGACGGTGAAGGCACCAGTGCCATTGGACCGGATGGAGAGGTAAGCTACAATCATTATAACACCCCCCTGAACCCCAAGAATACAATGGTCTATGAGATATACAACCAAATTTAAGTGTGATATTTTTTCCACTACTGCTTTTTTTATGTTTAATTAAACTCCATTTGCTCAAACTAAGCCGTTTACATTTTGTAAAGGGTTAGGGTTTTTAAACACGCCCAGGAATGTGACAAGAATTCAGCTTGTTTTGGTCTGATCTGCAGGCTTTCTGCGGTTCTTGTAGAGGCTCTTAAAATGGAAATAGGTAAAACTCTAAAGCATGTTGTTGTTTTTTTTTTCCCCCAAACACAGCAGGTGTACGTTTGGCTTCTTTAAAAAGACCAGATTTGAGCAACTTCACAAAATAAAACATCTTCCTTCTGTAATTAATGTTTAAACAGAGAACTGTTTATCATGTCCGCTGCCCCCAGGCCGAGTCAACGAGTCAATGTTTCTGTTATTTTTTGTGTCTTTTTAATAGGGATAACCGATAACAATAACCCATAACTTCCTGCTTCTTGTAGCCGATACCGATAACAAACAACAACAGTTCCAATTCTTCAAATGAACCTTTATTGTTATTTCAAGTTAGCAAAACTCTGTTAACAATAAAATAAAGGGTTCTACAGAACCAAAAGCCTATGGCTGCTTTAAATGCACAGTTACTTCTCTGAAATCCAAATAAATGAAATGTGTGACTGTCAAATCAGTGTCAACGTTAACCCAGTCATATTAACAAGTGCATGATATAATACAAATGTAATGCACTCAAATCAAACATGTAATTGATAAATTTACAAAACAAAAAGTAAAAAAAGTGCAATCAATGCCTTTTAAAGAACAGAAAGCATAATGGCAGCTTCTGCCTAAGGTTTTCCTTGTAAAAGAATTACATTTTTCATCAAGACAACAGGCTTCCCTAATCTTCAAGTTTGAATAGGCCATCACTTCAGAGCAGAGGAACAAAGTGCTTTCTTTGGTCTTGCACTGATATACAACGGAGAGTGAAAATGTGCATTGTCATACATTTAAGTCTGGGTGGATCAGGGGGAGATTTTTATTTATGAAAAGTAACATCACAGTGTTTTCACATCTGCTCGCTGTCGACGCCAGTGCAAGGGGCAGAGAGGTATTTACGTGCAAGATGGGCAAAGGTTGGAAAACGGGACTTGTTGCTTCTCCAGTCTGGGCTCATGGGAAGCGTGGGCCCAGCGGTCTTGTCTCTAGTCAGCTAGTGTCCATTGGTTTGCGCTCAGAGTTGCATGGTAGCTGATAATCTACTCCATAAACTGCAAGCGCTCTCTTCTGCTGCAACAGGCTCCTCAGCATGTAAAACGTGCTGTTCCATCGCGTGGATATGTCTTGCTGCAGCCGTGCTGGTTTCACTCCTAGTCGTGTCTGTAACTCCGCCAGACGGGAGGTCGGACAAATTGACACACACTCAGATATACTCCTTTGGCTCAGCAAAGCCTCGTTTACAGCCAGCTGTAAACTTCCGCAGAACACTTAGCGCAAATTGCAAATGCATCGTCTCTCTCTGAAACAGTGGAAAAGTCTGTTTGTTACCAAACCGCTATAAAAAACAAAGAAGAAGAAGAAGAGGGCCGAGGTTAGGAGGGCAACAGCCAATGGCAACAGCCCTTTTCTTCTTCTTCTTTGTTTTTATGGTGGTTGGCCATGCAACAGCAGCATGTATCGTGTACTGTAACATGTGCGAAATCCAAACCCTTTAGGTTTACTATTATGGGTTCTATTTTATCGGTGAAAATTTTAATGATCGGAATTATCTGAATGACGTCATTTTTTTTCCAATATCGGACCGATAATTGTCGGTGGCAATAGATACTTTTTTAATATTTAACTTTTAATACAAAGTTGTTGTGATGATATTTATCGCTCCAGTTCCAGTACCAAATTAATCACGTGACTAGTGACGTTTGAACCACTTAAGTGACGTTCAAAGCAGTTGAGTGCTTTGAAGTTAATAGTGACGCGCATGTATACGAGGACATGCATTAGGTGTGCTGCCTGGAGCGTTGGCTGTTGCCATAGTAACCGAATGTTTGCTCGTATCAAAAGAATGAACTCCGACTGGAGAAGCTGCCTCCCCACTCTTTATTATGTGCTCCACAGCGAGAAAGGGAAACATTACGACAGCGAATTCTCCTCCAGCAGATATGGGAAACATTTCCACTCAGCTGAGAATCTGCGATATGTTTAGTCAGTTTGCTCTCTACGACCTAACTAAGCGCTGGAAGAACTTAACGCAGGTGGATTTGCACAGACATACATTTAAATGGTGAAATTGTCCGGTTTGTTTGTAATATTTTTAATTAATTAATATTTTTTATTTAAAATTTTGCTGCTGTTCTACAGTATGAATGAAAACATGCACATGATTTGTCAGTATCATTTTAGAACAATGTGGCGATTTAGAGTCAAAAACATGTAAGTGCAATTGTCATCAATTAATCGTCAAATTATTTATCGGCTAAATGCCACAATTAAAAAATCGTGATTAATTTTTTTTGCCAATATCGCCCAACGCCTAATGAGATCAGATCCAGGTCGTTCTGGAGTAGAAAATCTCTCGGGGCACGTCTTGTTGACAGAAGCAAATGGACGATCGTGTAAATAATACGACAAAACCTGTCAGACATCAGCAGGGTTTGTTTTCAATCGCAGCTTCCAGCAGCATTTAATTGCAGCCTCCGCTTCTTTCGAGACGTGCAGAAGCCTTGATGGGCAATTTTGGAAGATACGCGCCTTTAAAAATTCCCAGCAGTTGTTTACCTTTACAGGGACCCTTAGAAGGCTTAAATGTTGGGTTCTAGCAAAGAGGTTGAAAGTGGGATTCATTATCCCTACTCAGGCTCTAGTATAATTTAAATAGCTGAACCGGCAAAGATAAATCTCTTAGTTTAGTTCCCTTCGAGTTGCTCTGATAACTTCTTGTCACTGTGATAAAAGTGAGGCTCTCTAGAGACAGTGTTCTGGATAGTTCTAAAATCTACATGAACAGTAAGATAGTACGATGTATACCGATTTACGCATTAGATCTTAAATGCCATAATGAAAGTATAAATTGTTATGTTCAAAAAGTTTGACATTCATTGACCCTTTTCAAAGTTTAACCAACATTTCTATCTTTTATAATCCTCTCTGTGTTTGGTCTGTCTTTGTAGCCCATGGATGAGAGCAGCCAAATGAGTGAATTGCCAGTCAAAGTGATTCAGACGGAGACTGGGAAAGTTTTGCAGGGAACGGATGCACCCAAATCCAGCCAGCTGGAAGCCTGGCTCGAGATGAACCCTGGGTGAGGAGGCACATGCTTGGACAGAATCGTCCCTGTGATGTTATCATATCATTTGTTTTGTTTTTTAAAGATAGAGAAGTAGGTTTCCAGGGACTCTGCTGTTGGCACTTGTTTTTGTTTAGTCAGAGTCACTTCTAATATTCCTGCTAACAACCTTTTTTTTTTCAAGCCTCAGTGCTGACAGCTGCCACCACTATTCATTCATGTTTCTAGTCAACATTCAGTTTTGTGCTGTCACAAAGTGGCACCCTCTAGATTAATGTTTAATGTCAATGTGGAAAAAATCCAAACCTGAGAGTGGGAGGAACACTCCGTGTCCTCTGAGGAGCTACTGACAGCTAGGTGTGTGTTTCAGGTGTTGCGACACGGGAGGTGAGTGGTTGGTGGTTCATCCATTCACCTGCCATGGTTTGTCTTTCCAAACATCCTTCAAGGATGACATACCAGATGCTTCCATTTGAGAAACCATCTGAGATCCCCTGCTCTGACGTCTCTCTGCTCCATTTAAACACAAAATATATCCTGCTTCTTGATGGGAAAATGAAATTGCTCCCATAAACAGTCTAAATTGCAGGAAAACAAAGATGATTGTCAGAAATGTGGACTTCTAGCTGCAGGAAATAATCAGTGGTGACTTCACCTTCACCTTCAGCTGCTCTCTGCTTATAAAAGGAAATGCTCTAACTGGTCTTCCTGTGTTTAAACCAGGTATGAAGTCGCCCCGCGGTCAGACAGCGAGGAAAGCGGCTCAGAGTTCGAGGAGGAGGTCAGTGATGGTCTTAAAAATATCTTTCACAGTGAATGATTTCTGAAACGGCCTCTTATTCAAACTCTGCTAAAAGGGATTTAGCAGTCACAGTCCACCAGGGGGCTGTAGCTGTATACGCTGTTATCCTCCTAATTGAAGCTGCTCTCTTCTGTTCACTTTGCTGTTGGTAATTCCTCAGTCATTTATTATCAACTTTTTATTTGCTAAGGAGGACGATGAGGGGTCCAAAGCAGAGACAGAGGAGAAGAAGATAATCGACCCCAATGGAGACGAAGTGACTGTGAAAGCTGCCAAGCACATCATCGAGTACTGTATTCCCTTTCTCTGTTCAACTACTAACTGGCAGGAGTTGGTGACAAACAGAAGAAATATTAATTGTTGTTTTTCAAGCAGGCGCCTCTCTAAACTAACAAATGAAGCTCTGCTAGTCTTTGTATTGAGTCCAGACCTCCAGAGAGGCACCAGGAGCTCAGTCTGTCACCAAGCTGAGCTCCCGGCACCACAAGAAACATCATTAAAATCAATCTGACAGAGTGCAGTTCAGTCTGGGATGGGATAGACTCTAAGACTCTGTGTCTCTCTATCTCTCTCTCTCACTCTCTGAATTGCCACGCACACGTTCAGGTCAGCAAAACAGGATGTGGATGATGAGTACAGTGTTCCTACTGGACAAACCAGCTCCCAGTCATACTACGGTGTGGCCCACGCTGTCATCGAGAGGGTGGAGAAGCAGTCAACGCTGCTGATCAACGGCACCCTCAAGCACTACCAGGTACACACACACACACATTTATAACAGTGTTTTACAGTTACTTTGTGATACATTTATTATTTTACAAGGTTATTTATCTATTCACGTAGACATTTTCGTTCAGTGGATCCTGTTAAAGCAGCATTTTGAAGCCTTTTCTGAGGTAGAAGAACAACTTGTACTTGACGTAATCACTCAACATGACAGTAATTCAACAAAGCCACGGAGGAGAGGTGACTGTAATGGATTACTTCTGCCTGGAAAATTGAAATTGATTTCAAAAGCACTTCTTAAATGAATCCAGTTTCCAGTCAGGAAGGAGTTCACAGTCAAATCTATTTAGAGGAGCGGCCGTACAGTGTGGTCGTTAAGAACCCTCTGCTGTTCCCCAGCACTGTGGCAAACTGTGCTCAGTGGTTTCAGAATTGTTTTTCCTCATCCCCCGCCTCGGCTGCTCTGAGATTGTTAATTCGTTAATTTGATCTGACCTCAGTTGTCAGTAGAACCACCGGGAGAGTGAGCGAGCACAGCTTAGCTGTTCTTGGGCAGCTTTTTTTTTTGCTGAATGTGGCCCATTCCTGTCCCTGAGAGACTAATTTGTTTTTAGTGTTAGATTAAACTTTTATTTACTCTTATGAAACTTGCACAAGGATACCTCTTTCTCTCTACCAATTATTTCAATGCCTTGGCGCCAGCGACATAGCTTGATGTGCCAGAGAGTTTGTCACACAGAACCATCTGGTAGGCTGCCCCAAGGAGAGAGCAGAAATAGTTTCAGAAGAAAGCTTGGCGTGTGATTGGATGAACCATCTGTCAGTCACTGTCAGTCACTGGGTAATCAGGTAAAATATGGAGTATGTTTGTCTATAAAAGGCAGTTTTATTAACTTCATTATTATCTAAGACCTTCAGGGTCAGAAGGCGGGGTCTGTGGTTTGGTCACAAGCATGAAGCTTGAGGTTTTTGTGTGAGCTTGTGATGTTTGTGATGGCTTTTCTTTCAGTTTAAGTTTTTAAGTTTGCTTAGACTAAAGGAAAACACAGTGAATATGTCTGGTATTATAAGTAAGTTTCTTCAAATTTGCTACAAATATTCATTTGTAAATAAACTGGAACTGAACTGATAAAGAGTTTAATGATCAAACTACAACCCCAGACAACTCTTTTTGATCATAGCATAGGAGTTTCTTAACCCATCACAAAATATTCAAAATAATCCAGTGATCATATGTTGTCATTTTAGCTTTGAAAGATCTTACTGCTCTGAGACTCCCAGTGTATTTTTCATGTCATATTCATGTAAAGTTCAAGTTAATTGAGTTATAATTAATAATTTCTCATCACATGATCCTTGATAGTGTCATTATATTGTATTTAATCAGATTAAAGTTGTTCATTTGGCGTCATAGAAGCAGATTATAAATTCCTCAAGTGAATAATAACTAGTAAATTATTTTAATTGGGTAATTAAAACAATAATTACCAACAAATGTTAAAATGTAATAAGTCTTTTAGAATGTGAAGAGTGAAAGTCAGCTGCAGCCTTTTTTTTTATGTTGTTCAGTAGCAGTGAAGATGATCCCGCAGCAGGATGCTGACTTCAGGCTTCTCTGTTTTGTGATGACGTCTGTATGTATTTATGCAGTGTTTCTGCTGCACCTCTGGACATTCACAGACTCTTAAAAAAAGCGGAAACAAAGAAAGGGGAGGGAAAAAGCAACCCCCTCTGTCCTTGTCTGTTCTCATCACGAGGGTATTCTGAATGTTCCTAACCCTGTGGGGAAAAAAAGGGCCACAGGCCGTCACGTGGTCATGGATGGTGCGCCCGAGTAGGCCGAGGACGCTCCATCATGTTAGTCGAGCCTAAAGACAGTCGTCTGCTCGTCAGTGTGAGTCTGTGATCTTGTATTTACCGAAGGGGTAGTAGATGGCTGCGAGAGATGCATCACAGCAGCTGAGGAACTGGCAGTTGTGTCCGGCTCATTTTTTTTCTTCCAATTAGGTTGCAGTCTTAGCGTTCTTCTGATTTATGGTGTGTCGGGCTTTAAAAGAGATATGGTGGCTGCTCCAGAGGGAAATACGGAGAGATTTCAGCTGTGCAATAATTGGATCAATTGTCTGCGGTTCCAGCATTAATCCATGTAACAAACTGAAAATTGTCAACAGGAATTTACCGAAGCTGTACATTTATATCAGCTATTTTAGCCACAGCCCGACTGCTTTTTCTGGAATCCTCTCCGCCGACAGACATGCTGTTAACTAACATGCAGCTCCTAATTGGTCCCCTTTTCTGCTGCCAGTGCCCTCCTGCCCTTTCCCACCTCCTACAGTCTGTTGCTGATTGTTTTTCACAGGCAAGCTAGTTGTTGTTTTTCTACCACACTTAGATACCCTGAATATAAAATGTCACAGTGGCAGTGAGATCAGAGTGCATTGGCAAAGCTCAATATGAAAAACAACTCATTTTCCGCCCAGGTTTGTACAAGTGGGAAAGCCATTTAGAAACTTTTTGCATGGCATGAATTCACATCTAAAAGTCTCTTTGACGTGCCATTGGAAAAGTAGCTTGAGGCTTTTTTCCGCCGTGCTGAGGGGAAAGGACAGAAAAGTGGCGTGCTCTCTGATGGTACGTGTTTGTGTCAAGCCTTTATTTCTCTGTTTTCCAGATCCAGGGTCTGGAGTGGATGGTGTCCCTTTACAACAACAATTTGAACGGCATCCTGGCTGATGAAATGGGGCTCGGCAAAACCATCCAAACCATCGCCCTCATCACCTACCTGATGGAGCACAAGAGGCTCAACGGCCCCTTCCTGATCATCGTCCCTCTCTCGTCAGTACTCCTCATCTGAAATGTTTCACACACTGCCTTATGTATCCTCAGAATACTCTTAAGCACCAGGCGATGTGTATGCACAGCTCGGTACAATGACTTTGAGTGATTAAATTACTCTGGTTTTTGTCAGGTCGTTTACACTCATCTGGACAAAAGTATTTATTTGGCCTCAAAAAAGGGGGATAACATGAAGTGCCCTCATCACACAGTGCAGAAACAAAACAGGGCCTATTTTGCTGTTGATGAGTGTTTTTCTGCCTACTGCTTTGAAGGAGACTCTTTCAGCTGCTCACACCTGGAAAAAAGTGACAACAAAATTGTGACTAGCAAAAGAAACAATTTCAAAAAACCAAAAGTAAGAATCGGTCTTTTTCCTGATGTTTAGTTGGCATGACCAACTTATTCTCTGTTTGTATAAAGAATTTGAAGTGATTAATCTTGTTACCATGGCTCCTGTCAATCAGGAGGATATTTTAGGCAGCAGGCCAGCAGTCAGTTTTTGAAGGTAATGTGATGGAAACGGAAGTAAAAGGCCAAGCAGCAGGCTCTAAGAGAGACTTTGACAAGGACCATTATGATGTCTGGATGACTGGACTAGGGCATCATTAGTATCCATCGAAACTGTTTCAAATGGGGTGGCCTGGTGATGGGGTCACCTCTGTCCATCACATCTGCAATGTAGGTGTCAGGACTGGCTTTGGTTTAATGAATCACAGGGACCCTCACCGCATTTCTGAAGACCTCTCCTGGTTCGGTTGTGTCTTTTTTTAGGCTTGGATATTCACAGAGAACACATGTTGAGCGTGGACACATCATAGGCTAGCTGGCTGCTAGCTGTAGCTGCTAGCTGGCTGCACTGTTCTCTAGACATAAATGCACCCCCTGACCTTGATCTGTTCTCTACGTCACTGCCGTCACGCTGCTTCTGCTTTTCGAAAATGACATGTGCTATAGGCCACATACATGACTTCATGGGGCGTTGTGAGTGTTATACTGGTTGGTCCGATGGCGGTGAGATTTCAATTGATTGCTACAGTGAGTTACAGATTCTCTACATTTCTTCTCTCCCCTCCCTCACTGCTGGCCTTGACCAGCCTTTTTTTTGTGGCCAGCAGTGGCTCAGTGGTATAGCAGGGTTGTCCAGTAACAACCCTGCTATGGTGTATGGCGCTCTTTGCTGGGCTGCCTTAAGCAATTTCCCCATTGTGGGACTAATAAAGGTTTCAAATTTAATTAAAAAAAATTTAATACAGTTGAAATAGCCCGCTGCTCAGCACTGAGGAGGTGCCCTGATGGATGGACGATGTTGGGAGCCATGTCAGAAGAAATTTAAAGTTGAAAGTTAGGAGTAGTTAAATGTAATCTGCAGTATTTTAAGTTTTCTAACAAGCCCAGCCGTCACCAGCAGACGGCGGGTACATTATCTTTAAGGTCCGGGGTGGCTGTGACTTTTTTTTTTGTTGTTTCTTCAAACGTAGCTGATGGAAGCTCCCTCAGTGTTCATGCACCTTTTGTAGTAGTTATTCTTTGAACCTAATTAGTTTTTCCTTTTTTTGTGATGGTTTGTAACAGCAGGTGCTCCAGGATTAGAATTCTGAATGGACACTTGGGTTCCAAGTCAAACAAAAGCTCGGCGGAGACTTAAATCTGAGCTCAAGGACATATTTAATATGCACAGTGAATAAATGCAGAGGAAAGCCTAAAACCTCTTTTTATCGTTGTGGTGATCTGCCCTGGATGCAGAGGTCTAGTCCTGAACAAAGCCCTCTGTAGTAAAAGTTTAAAGCCGGCACACATCACCACTGAGGTCACTCCTTTTCCATCTGATGTTTATCCTGCTAATTATGTCGGAACCTTGATGAGAGCACTTGGCTCTTAATCCAGTTGACGCAGCGCTGAAGTCACAGAGTAGTTCAAGTGCAGGTTTAGACGAGTCATTCAGCCTCTTTCTGTATGTTTTGTTTCCAGGACTTTGTCGAACTGGGTCTATGAACTCGACAAGTGGGCGCCGTCAGTGGTCAAAATTGCATACAAGGTAGGACAAATTCTCCTTATTTTCATCTTAGACATTGTGATTTAGGTTTGGCTGACTTGCCTCTCCCTCATGTAGGGCACCCCCGCTCTGCGCCGCGGACTTGTGCCTCAGCTCCGCAGCGGGAAGTTTAATGTCCTGCTGACCACCTATGAATATATCATCAAGGACAAGCACATACTGGCCAAGGTGAGAGAAATCAAAGTTCTGGCCCTGGCGTTATGATGGAATGTCTGGATGACACCCTGTGGCAACATCTGAGTCTGTGAAAACACATTCTTTAAGGTCACTTTACTGCAGATACACAGAAAATAAGCAAGAGAAAACATTGAATTAATGTGTTTCCACCCACTGTTTGGATCTGCTGAATGTTCTTCAGTCAGAATTTTGATCCCCACTCTGAAAATGCACACGTTGAAAGTAGTTCAGAAACACATTGTGGGTCTTTGTCGAGTTTTTGGAGCAGTAAGCCGAGAGTCTGTTGAAGTACCAGGGACACACTGCAGAGGACAGCTGCATAATTATGATCTTGTAATCAGGGGCAAGAGAAGAGGTTTAACAGTGGGACCACTAAAAACACACAAGTGCAAAACATTTGAAGCATGCGAGTCAGTTCTTTTCTTTGTTCCAGTTACACTCTGGCAGCAGCACATGTTATGAGGTGCGATTGATTTATTGACTTTTCCGGGGACTTGAGAACATTGCACCACTGTGCTCGATCTGTCTGGTTGTAAATTAATGCACACGCTCAACAGTAACTGGAGAAAGACCCTGTCTGATGTTGGTACTTGCTGTGACCTTGTGTTTGGGCAAAAAGTTGGATCAGAACTTGTTATCTGAAGACCCTGCTGCTGAAATCATTTAACAAATTGTCTTAATTAAAAACTATTTGCAGTTACAACATTGTGTGATGGCAGCCTCACAGTCTGAGACTTTTAAAAACTCCAGTGCTATCAAGCATACCAAGGACTAAACACATGTGTCCTAGTGTTTAGTCCATTGACAGTAAAAACTATGGACAGAGCTTCCGTGACGTCCCCCGTTTGTTTCTGAAGAGCCGTTCTGAGGCTCGGTGGGAGGTTCCAGGACGTTGTGATGACCGCCGCCATGTTGGCAGCGTCATGTCCGCCAAAACTCCAAATATGGACAAAAAGGGGGAGCACGAGCAGGGTATAGGGGGGTGGGCGATCGTGCAAGCAGGAAACTCACGTTGTGATACGTCAACTGTCTGTCACTCAAGCGGCAACGCCCATAATTATGCGTAATTTTAAGTCCGAATACAATTGAAACGAGTGAGTTGTAAAAAAATTCACCCCCCCTACAATTGACACTAGAAGAGAACCTATCATCTGAGACCAGAGTGGTTTTTTGTACCAGGCTGTAAACATGTTAATTTCTTTTTTTTTTTTCGATAAGGTTCATTTGGTCTTCACCTATTTATGAACTATGATAGAATTCTTTTTAGTCAGACCAGTGTTTCTTGTGTTTTACCTTGACATGTTTCGACTACTTCCTGCAGTCTTCCTCAGAAGTCACATGATGTTACGTGACGTGTCTGCCAGCTGATCTTATGCAGGTTGTGGCGCCATTCTCCCACTACTCCAGGTAGTGGGGGAACAGCGCCACCTGTAGTCCGGCTTCCTCATCGCTGTGTCCCAGGTGTGGGACAGCAGTCTGGTCTCCTCAGGACAGTGTTCCAGGTGTGGGACAGTGTAAAAGTTCCCTCGTCCCGGTTCATTGTCCTATTGGCCCGCTTCCTTATTTCGATGGCTTCCTTAATCCACCGTTTGAATTTGTTGTCCTAGTTTCCGATCACTTTTGCCCCATCCCAGTCCATAATGTGCCTTTCTCTTTTGCAATGATCCGAGATTGCTGATTTCAGGTTTTCTTGTTGTGCTTTCTGTTTTGTTGCCCTTGTGCTCATCCCAGCTGATTCCTTTTCACATTCTGTTTTATGTTCTTTTTTCCGTGTGCTGAATGATCTTCCTGTTTCGCCGATGTATGTTTTATTGCAGGACAGGCAGGGTATTTCGTATATGACGTTGCATTTTTTGTCCGGTTCGATCTTGTCTTTGGGGTGCACCAGTAGTTGTCTGAGTTTCCGATGTGGTTTGACGGGTGTATTGATGTTGTGTTTCCTCATTGCTCTTTGTATTTTTTCCGTTATTCCACGGATGTAGGGGAGTGTCACCATTGTTTTGTTTTGTTTTTGGTTTGTGTTTCTCTTTTTTTCTGTTGTCGATTTGTTGTTTTCCTTTTTTGATTGCCCACATGGGGTACTGGCATTTTTTAAGGCCTTTATGATGTGTTTTTCTTCCTCCTGTCTGTCTTGTGGGTCTGTGATCATGGTGGCTCTGTCGAATAGTGTTCGTACGGCGGAGAGTTTGTGTGCGGTGGGGTGTTCAGACGTCCATAACAGGTATTGGTCGGTGTGTGTGGGTTTCCTGTGAATTTTGATTTTTATGCTGCCGTCCTGTAGATGTGTGATGTTTATGTCCAAAAAGGTTATCGTACTGTCTTTTTCCTCCTCGTGTGTGAATTTGATTTTTCCTGTGCTGTCTATTTTGTTGAGGTGGTCTGTTAACTCCTGTGTGTGGCCAGTTTTTATTTTTTCCAGGATGTCATCCACGTATCTCCTCCACATTTTGAGACCGCATTGTGCAGGTGCCGTGCAGATGGCCTTCTCTTCTAGGTCCTCCATAAAAAAACCACTCATGATGGCTGAGAGTGGGTCCCCCATTGCAAAGCCCTCCCTCTGTCTGTATAAAATACCCCTGAATTGGAAATATGTGGATGTGGATACGAAATGTAGCAGCCGGGTTATGTCGTTAACTGCTAGATTGGTCCGTTTGTGTAGTGTCTTGTCTGTCCTGAGGCGGTTCTCTACTATCTGCAGTGTTACGTTTACTGGTGTTTTGGTGAAGAGGGATATTACGTCATGTGATATGAATATTTCGTCCGGGTGTACTGTGGTGTCCCTGAGTTCCTGCGCTAACTGTTTTGAGTTTTTACAGTGTTGTTCGGTGAGGCCTAGTAGTGGTTTTATGAGGTCAACTAGTGCTTTTGATAGGTTGTATGTTACTGAGCCGATGCTGTCCACTATTGGGCGTAGTGGTGTGTTTTGTTTGTGGATTTTGGGTGTGCCATATATTCGTGGTGTGATACTAGCTGTGGGCATGAGGTGGTTGTATGTGCTCTTATCTATTTTACCTTCCTGTAGTAATGGTTTGAGTAGTGTTTTGAGTGTCCTTTTCTTTTCTTCTGTGGGGTCCTTTCTGAGCGGTTCATATGTTTCAGTGTCTTTTAACATGTTTTCCATCTGTTGCTCGTAGTGCTTAGTGTCCATAATGACTGTTGTCCTACCTTTATCCGCGGGTATGATTGTGATGCTCTTGTCCTGTGCCAATGTTTTAATTGCTTTGGCTTCTTCTTTTGTTATGTTAGCTGGTGGTATTTTTGCGGATTTTAGAATACCTGCTATCTCGTTCCTTAGCTCTGCTTTTTCCCCCTGGTCCGGTATGGATTGACACGCTAACTCGGTGGCTAGGATGAATTCTTCGTGTGGTATTTTGTTTGGTGTGACAGCATAGTTAAGTCCGCGAGACAGGACGTCTATTTCTATCTTTGTTAGGCGGCGTTGTGAGATGTTTTTGACCCATTTTTCTTTTTCCGCTTCGTCTGTGTCCTTATTCCTATGTTGTTTTCGTGTTATTAGTCTGTCCAGTTTTTTGATGTGTCTTACCTTTGTCCGTTCAAAAAATATTTCGTGCGTCTGCCTCGGGTGTTCTTTTACGAGTTTCTGTGTGTTTTCTTCCGTGGGGTATTTCAGTCTGAAAGCTTCCGTTTGTGTTTTGATCTCTGTGTTGATGTTGGTTATTTTGCTTGTCGTGCAGCGTATCCTTTCTTTAAGGAGCGCTGTGCGGGTTTTCTCTATTATCCTATTTGCATTTTGGGTTGAGATGGGGTTTTTTACTTCCAAGCTTGGTGGTGTTACTCCCTCGTCTCGGCATCTCAGGTTGAATTTAAGGTGGTTGCGATAGCGTGCCCTTTTTTGTTCCAGCTGCTCCAGGCGTCGGAAATCTTTGACACATTGTTGTCCAAAACTTGTTCGTAATATTTCGATAAGGTTCATTTGGTCTTCACCTATTTATGAACTATGATAGAATTCTTTTTAGTCAGACCAGTGTTTCTTGTGTTTTACCTTGACATGTTTCGACTACTTCCTGCAGTCTTCCTCAGAAGTCACATGATGTTACGTGACGTGTCTGCCAGCTGATCTTATGCAGGTTGTGGCGCTGTTCCCCCACTACTCCAGGTAGTGGGGGAACAGCGCCACCTGCGCCACGGATCATTGCAAAAGAGAAAGGCACATTATGGACTGGGATGGGGCAAAAGTGATCGGAAACTAGGACAACAAATTCAAACGGTGGATTAAGGAAGCCATCGAAATAAGGAAGCGGGCCAATAGGACAATGAACCGGGACGAGGGAACTTTTACACTGTCCCACACCTGGAACACTGTCCTGAGGAGACCAGACTGCTGTCCCACACCTGGGACACAGCGATGAGGAAGCCGGACTACAGGTGGCAGGGCTCTAGAGTGCGACCATTTTGGGCGCACATGCGACCTAATTTCTCAAAGGTGCAACCAAAAAATATCAGAGGTTGCACTGGTACGACCAGCTGTAAGAGGGAGATACGTTCTCCGCGACTCTCAAAAGTCTCCAACAACAGACACACAACAGGCCCATATCGTGGTCTGAACCAATCAGAGACGGTGAAGGGCAGGACCTCCGTGTGTGTGTCTTTGAAAACGTGTCTGCTGCGGTCAGCAGAGACCGAACATTCAGAGAAGAACGCGGACATATGCTGCGCAGAGCGGATGCTGTGTGATAAAGCTTGTTCCATACTCCACGAGAACAGAGAGATATGAACAAAGTTCGTTTCGGCCCGGACTTTTTAAAACGTGTGTGCAGAACTCATACGGCCCTCTGACTGCAGCGCGCAGCGCGCACACAGACAGACAGGGTTTAAAGACGTTTCTCTGCAGAAACCGCAGTTTAAGTGAACATGTGCGGAGGAGGAAGAGTTGCTGCTACTATGTGGGTTTTGCTAATTTGCTGTTGACCTGAATGAGTGATGATAACGAGCCGGTTCAGGGAGGGGGCGTGACGTGCTCGTAGCATCATCACAGACTGAACAGCAGGTCTGAGGACAGTGTTATCTGACCTGTGAGGTTCATCCATGAAGGCTGAGTCACTGACTGACAGCAGTCAGCTGGTTTAAGGAGTTATAGAACATGGTTACATGATGAACGCCCATTTAAACAGTATTGTTATTATCCTGCTATAGTAGAGCATTGTCTGTCAGGATGATGTCTGCATACAGCTAAACTGTAACAGAATGAAAAGTCTGTCAGCTGGAGCTCAGCTTTAGAAAGAGAGGAGACAGAGAGGAAGAGAGGAAGAGGTGAGGAAGATGAGAGAAGAGATACTGTAGCTGCAATAGAAACGTGTTGAAGAAAACAAAATATATATCTCAATCACAACTATTAAATAAATAAAGGTGTATATGATTTTAATCATTTTTAATTCCCATTGCCAGATAGATAAGTGAGGAGCAACAGCCAGAAAATACAGAGAGAAAGCAAACAGGGAACTGAAGAGTGCTGTATAAACTTTGAATCTTCATTATGGATTTCTGACAGGCAGACCTGTTGGCTGGTTTGTCCATAATTTGAATGAGTACTATCGGTACATGTATTTATTTATTTTTATGTACCTGTGTTCATTAAACAAGGTCCAAAGTCAGTTTTGGATGATATGTTATTATTAAGCCCGTTCATATTTCCTAGAGATCAATTTTTGGACCTCAGTATTTCTAAAACTTTGGCTACAGCCCTGCGAGGCCGTCAGGTAAACAGTAGACGTAGCTGCAGATGATGAGAGAAGATGAAAAGAACTTCTGCGTTAAGACAGGTGTCAAGTTAAGGCCTGATCCATAAAATATATGGACAGCAATTAAAAAACAAACTGCTGTGTGATGTGTGATGCGGTGCACCTAACTTTTGTGCCGGTGCACCCAAGAAAAAAAGGTTAGGCGCACCGGTGCAACCAGTGCAAAAAGTTAGTCTAGAGCCCTGGGTGGCGCTGTTCCCCCACTACCTGGAGTAGTGGGAGAATGGCGCCACAACCTGCATAAGATCAGCTGGCAGACACGTCACGTAACATCATGTGACTTCTGAGGAAGACTGCAGGAAGTAGTCGAAACATGTCAAGGTAAAACACAAGAAACACTGGTCTGACTAAAAAGAATTCTATCATAGTTCATGTTAATTTCTGCTGTGAAGTCGGCGTTTTAACATGGGAGTCTATGGGAAATTACTCGCTTTTGGAGCCAACCCCCAGCAGTTGCGGCGTGAATTACAAGTTTTGACACTTCCACATGGGCTTCAAGTCTGAGCCCCGAAGGTTGCCGCTTGGTTTAGTCCTTGGTACAGTAAGTGTGTTTCCTGCCTTGGATAGAGGTGTGGGTCTTATCTGGTACTCTTGAGTGTGTAAAGCTGTGAGGTGACTGGCCTAAAACACAAAGTGTACCTCTTTGTGCAGAAAGTTTTGAATTTGTTTCTGTGGTAATCGGACAGTTGCCCGCGGTGAAAACGAGCCCTAATAATTCCCAGTGAGTCAAAAGTGTGCTGTTAAATTAAAGAAGGGGTAAAAAGTCTACCCACAAACGCTCATTAACAGAAAAATGGGAATGCGAATAAGAGTCTTTGTAATTTGTATGCAGTACAGTTGAGTACCCTCAGGCTAGTCATAGTGCAAACACAAAGCAGCGGCTCCTGAGCTTTTTGTTTAGGAATACTTGCAAATCTCAACAGCGGGTGTTTGGGCCCTTCACTATTCCAACATGAACATAGTGGATGAAATAGTAGAAATAAGGGTTCAATATTTTTTTTTTTCCTTCTGCAGATTCGTTGGAAGTACATGATTGTGGACGAGGGCCACCGCATGAAGAACCACCACTGTAAGCTGACCCAGGTGTTGAACACCCACTACGTGGCCCCCCGACGCCTCCTCCTGACGGGAACACCGCTGCAGAACAAGCTGCCCGAGCTCTGGGCCCTGCTCAACTTCCTGCTGCCCACCATCTTCAAGAGCTGCAGCACCTTCGAGCAGTGGTTCAACGCACCGTTCGCCATGACAGGGGAGAGGGTAAACGCCTGGTTGTTGTATTATTAGCTCTGTTTACATCAGGATGAGTTCTACTGAACAACAAAATAAAGCCTCAAACAACACACTGATTAGTCGTTTCACACCCAGTTTGATCCATAAAACACACAAAAAGTATTTTTTTAATGATGAACTATTAGACATCAGACAGTAGCTAAGCTTTAGCTTCTTACTGTTTACTATCTTACGACTTTCTTATTGAAGTTTGCTCATTAGTGGTAGTGAAATGTATTTTAACATCCAGGCTGTTATTCATCTGCTTTTTTTTTTGTTTATTAGTAAAATGTCGTTGTGGTTTTAGTTCACTGTGAATGTTAGAATAGCAGTTTACTCAGAGCAGTGGCCTGAAATGTCTTGTCATTGATGTTCCACATTTGAGGACATTTTAAGCACATTTAGGAGCCAAAAAGAGAAGGATCACTGCATGTACACATACCTGAGCAGTCACTGCTTCATCTCTGACTTTCTGACTTGTTCAGGTTGACCTAAATGAGGAAGAGACCATCCTGATCATTCGCCGTTTGCATAAGGTGCTCCGCCCCTTCCTGCTGCGCAGACTGAAAAAAGAGGTGGAATCCCAGCTGCCAGAGAAGGTCAGACTTACACCAAACTTCGTGTTCTTTAACTCCACTGATGTAGTGCAATAACGGCATTTGGTGCATCTCACAAAACTACAGTATTTTATGGGAGCTGTGGTGTGTGTGTGTGTGTGTAGGCATCTTTTGTTTAGTTGATTTCAAGGCAAAACACATGTTTAATTTGACACACAGTCACTTGTTGACCCTGAACAATCTGCTGCTTTATACAGTAATTGAAGCTGTAGTCTTATCTGCTAAAAATAAGCAACTGTATCTGTTGTAAGTAGTCATTAACAACAGCCACTGTGCACTTAATAGTATGTACTCCATTATCGTAAAGATCATCTCTGCGGCTCTGCTATGAATGAGTTCACCTCCCACACAGTCTTAGAAAACTGCCGCTTTATTTGTAGTAAATCATCTGGCCACATCCACTCAAAGACTTCCTGAGCTGCTTTGACACAAACAGAGTCACCTCTGAGAAGACGGCACAGCTCCGCTGACACCGTGTTGTTTATTGTCATTCACACAGGTGGAGTATGTCATAAAATGTGACATGTCTGCCATTCAGAAGGTTCTGTACCGCCACATGCAGAAAGGCATCCTCCTCACCGACGGCTCGGAGAAAGACAAGAAGGTAAACACCAGCGAGACCCCTGTGGCTTCACTGTCTGTTTGTGCTTTTTTTTTCATCAGCATGTGTTTCAGTTGCCTGCCGTTGCCTGCAAAATCCATCTGTCTCCATTTCCACAGTAAAAAAAAAAAAGATAAAGTTCTTAGCGGGGAATGAAACTCGTGACATGATGGCTTCATGTCACCTTATCAAAGCCGGCCTCAGTATTTAGTGCTATAAATAGGTAATTTTTTCCTAACAGTGTGAAAACAGTGAAACTGTGAATGGGCTCGTTTGTCACAATTAACCTACAATTATCGTCTCAATCTGCAGCTGATGCTGTCTGAGAGGGTTCACCCCCCTCGGCTTTGTGAACTTCTTGCCCACATTTTTTCTCTTTATATGCACTGTGTCTAACACATAGCCGGGTATATTGAAAAACCAATATGTCCTTCCCTTCGTTTACATTAACCCGCACAAATACACTCCCAAGAGCCTACATAGTAGGAGGAGGTTAAAAGTGCTTACACCAACAGAAATGCTAATGCTACCCGGAATGCTTCCATTACTAGACTACAGCCTGCTCTGGCAGCCATACTTCACAAAAAAAGGTTGCACCAACTGCGCACACTGCCGCAAACTCCACTTTAGTCAGTTCACACCGAAACTCAAATACAGCGTTTTCCAAAATCCAAAGTTTTTAGAAAGAATCGTTTTTAGAGGCGAAAACTCTGTTTATGTGTAATTAAAAGGTACAAACGAAGAGAAAAGTCTTAGTTTTTACAGATACCCGTGTGTGTGTGTGTAAACGGGGTCTAAGACCCTGGTGTATGCAACCTGCTCAGTAGCCAGGAGGAGGCAGATAGAGTTTGCAAGTACCAGGCGTTGAAACATTAGAAGCTAAAGATTCCCCTCAGGGGGCTGGTCGAGACCTAAAAGAGAGACAGTGTGAGTCCTCCGTTCCCCTACAGGATGCGAGCTCAGTATCACTGCTGGATGTGTAAATAAACAAACGGCTTGTTATTTACACATCAACTGAAAAGGTGATGATTGTTCAATATGCTGTTTACACCTTGTACTTGCTGACCACAGGTGTTTGAGGAAAAAAAGTTATGATATGTTTACACTCACATCAAGGCAAGAACAACATTGCTTTAATCCTCCAACTTACTTTTATTTATTTTTTATAATAAACTTCTTTAGGGCAAAGGAGGTGCAAAGACCCTGATGAACACCATCATGCAGCTGAAGAAGATCTGCAACCATCCGTACATGTTCCAGCACATCGAGGTGAGTTCTGCAGACACAACACACCTTTACGTCTGATTTCTATCTGAGAGTTTGTTTGTTGTCTGGAATTGGATTTAGTCATTTACAGGTCTGAACAATAGAGCAGAGCACACTGTGGAATTGTATGTCATCCGTGACACCAGACCGACTCTGTTCCCTGTTTTGTGTTTGTGTTTTATTGTGAAAAATAAAGCATGACAAATTTTCAAAAACAACATTTGCATCATAAACATCGAGTTAACTGTACTGAAAACTCTGCCTGGATTTACACGCATCACGGTTTGTCTGGTTTAGAGAAGATTTGAGAGAAGAAAACAAAGAGCGTGTCTGAAAACATTTAGTCCTTGTTCTTTCTTTATGTAGAACAATTCAGGGAGTGCTTTTAAAATCTGTTCCTGATCGGTGTGCTGAATATTTCCTGTTGCAGGAATCTTTTGCCGAGCACCTCGGCTATCCAAATGGCATCATCAGTGGGTAAGTCGCAGGCTTGTGTCCTTTGCACCTGATGTCACTGTATTTACATCACTCAGCACTTGAAAGTGTGACGAGACTGAAAAAGGAGCTGGAATCTATTATGTTAGAATTCTCTCTGTGTGTCAGCACAGTGTTAAACTGTATGTACTATATGTGGTGGAGTGGATGCTTCTTGTGTTAACGGCAAGTTTTAGCTGAGAAACTTTTAATTCTGCCTGCAGGATGAAAGTGTCACCAAATAACTTGAAATGAGTTTCAGGCTTCTGTGATGGTGTTAAACATCAGCAGTGTTGACACAGAGGGTGTTAATGGCGGAGCTGTAGTGGCAGACTGGAGGACTTAATTAAAAATAATGAGTTGCGATCTGACTATTGTCACATTACCTATAACATGAACTTATCAGAGTTCCTAACCAAACCATATGTTTTCTAACCAATTACATTTCCTCCCTCCTACGGACTTTTTTCTCTATGTATTGCTTTTATTTGAATAATACATCCAGTCCAGTCACTGCACACCCCTTCATCCCTGATTAATGTTTTCATCCTCCCCTCTCAGGCTCGATCTGTATCGAGCTTCTGGGAAGTTCGAGCTCCTCGATCGCATCCTGCCAAAGCTCCGGACCACCAGCCACAGAGTGCTGCTGTTCTGTCAGATGACCACGCTCATGACGATCATGGAGGACTACTTCAGCTATCGCAACTTCCAATATTTACGTCTTGACGGTAAGCTCACCCTAAAACACCCAGCTGCTCCCTGGCAGGTCATGTGGTGTCACATGATCGGTCAGTACGGGCTCATTTTTTTACTCATTTTTTTGTGCAAATACATTTTTTTCCCCTTCTTGTAATAATGTTTGCAGGCAATTAAGTGCAGACAATTTTTTGGACAAACTTCTTAATTGAGACATATATGTGTTTATAGCTGTTACTATGAGCGCTTGGCAAAAATAATCCTTCTTTTATTAGCTCTATATACAGAACAGCAGCAGATGTGTAGGAGGAAACCCTGTTCATCTAATTGGACCAATCACACTTGTTGTAATTTGACATGTTACATTTCTGCATGTCAGGTGTGAAGATTTGACCCAGAAGTTTTTAATTAAGCTGCAGAGCTATATAAAGGTTTATTTTTACCCTGTTCCAGTGAGTATCTGATGTATTTCTAATTTGATGTTGACTCACTTACTTGCCAGAGTAAAATAAAATTAATGAGGTGTCAGAGAAAGCCCATCACATCTGCTCTACATGAGAACCACACTCAGGAAACAAAAGACAATCCTGTTAGATCTGACTGCACTGAGGAGATGTCATGGATTTATTTTCAGTCTAGTGACGCACAATTAAATGTAATAGCGTATTTTATTCTATTGTATTTTATTTCTGCTGTGTGTGAGCGACAGGATTGCGTGCACTGGAAACGCGTACGACACCAGCACAACAACACAATGGAAAGAAAAGATTTTACTACAAACATCTGGGCTAAGCATGGCTCACCCTGTTGTGTTAGGCTTCATTTTAGAGAAGCTTATGATTTTATGAAGGGAAAAAGATACACAAAGGTGAGAAATATGAACCAAAACACCAAGTCAGATATACAGCAAGCTCCCTGGTGTGGTGTTTAGGGACGCCAGGTGCTGTATTTTCCAGTTATACATGAAATATGAAATGTTCTGTCTGCAGAGATAGGTGGATATCTGCTTTAAAATTTTTAAAGTATCTGGATAGCCCCATTCTTCCCTCATTGTGTCTAAATGTCATCAATAATTAGCAGGATTTCCTAAAGCAACAGTATTATTAGAACTACAGAACAATCGGAGCAGCTGAGGGCTGCAGCCAGAGACCGTGGGGTGGCGATCAGGATGCCAGTACAGCTACACATTCCTCCACACTGCTACACAAGTTATTCTTCTCCCTTTATTCATTCATATGCAGGCAGTCCAGAAATGAAGCACGGGTGACAAAGGATCAGAGGGACGGTTGATGATCTCCTTAGTTTGAATAATGTAATCAGACTCAAAGTAAATGTTGGATGGTTTCGGCACTTTTTGAAGCATGTGTAATTGGGGCCACCACATGCGTCATTAAGACACCTTTGGAACACTTTAATTGTGGCATTTCCACTTTCTGAACGACAATAAACGCTGCATCGGAAGAACGGGCAGAAGGTCAAGTTCAGCCAATTCAAAGTTAAGTTCTCAGACTCTGCTTTTCAGAGTTATTACTCTAATAAAGACACCTGGGAGAAGGTTACACCTCCCCCAAATGAAACAGAAAATTACAAATGTGTTAAAAAGGAATGCTTCCAGACCACACACACACACAGTCACACTGTTCACATAACGAACAGCAGAAAAATGTGGACGTCAATTTTCTGGTCACATCTAAAGTTTAAGTCTTATTGAAGCATTATTTGATGTCAAGCAGCTTAGAAGTAGTATTTCCAAAGGCTTTAAGGGATTCCCAGGTAATCCTATTAGGGGACTGCCGAGTGTATTACAATTAGGTGATCCTCCATCAGACGTCTGGATCCTAAATGTATGATGGAGCAATTTGCTTGTGCATTAAGACTCCAAAAGCCCAAAACTATACAGAGATAGAGCCATGAAAAGGAACCACTAATGCAACTCACATTGTAATCTGAAAGTTTCTGTGAAGTGTCTTCTAATATTTGCCACACTGGGGGAAGTTTTGAGTTTCCAGGAACAACTCGGTAATTACTGCTGGAACATGTAGCTGCTCTGTCAGGACAGGATGAAGGTGAAAGTCAAGGAAAGGGTCTGTTTTTAGTATTGAGTTATCATGCCACTTGAGTGATGCTGTGCTGCCATTGAAACGGACATGATGTATGAGCTGTCTCATGTCATGTGTCACACCAAATGTAAAAATTTTTTTATGTTTCAGGAACTACCAAGTCAGAGGACCGGGCCATGCTCCTCAAGAAGTTCAACGAGGAAGGATCTCAGTACTTCATCTTCCTCCTCAGCACCAGAGCCGGCGGCCTCGGACTCAACCTGCAGGCCGCTGACACTGTCGTCATCTTCGACAGTGACTGGAACCCACACCAGGTACAGCAGGATGCCCTTCGATTATTGTTTTTTGCTTTCTCTGAAAAAATGGATGAAAATCAGCACAGCTGAGCGCTGCTGCAGAGCAAAATACTGGTTGTAAGATTTATTTTATTTTAGCAGAAATTGAAATAGAAAGACAGAGAACAAGAACCTGTTATTTCTGCCACCATTTCTTCTGTAGTAGAAAATTACTGTGGAGCCCCTCTGGTGACAAAAACAATAATGCTTGACCGCGCGTGGTTGTTATCTTGTTACATAGTAATGCATGGCCACCACATAGTTAATGCGAATGCCATTCTTTAAGCACTTGTTGTACACATAGTTTCCAGCTGGTGAATAATGAAATCTATTACTTCCCCGACATCAGCATAGTCTTTGCTTTTAAGCCCATGTATTCTGAGCAGCCGAAGCAAGTGTCCCCTTCTAATTACTGGGAAAACTGGGAAGTGAGTGTGCGCACGTACCTGTGACAGAGTGAGCGTGCATGAGGGTGTGTGCACAAGACCGGGAGAGAGGATGTATGCATGTCAGTGGAGAGTTGTTTTCTTTGTTAGTGGCAAGATTTACATGTACAGCGCGGAGTTAAAGACAATAACGCTGCAGCCTGCAAGGAAGAACAAGTGCTGTGGGTCCTCGTTAAAGCTCGACGTGATAAGGGGTTAACCAGGAGCATCCTCGCCTGTATCTGGAGCAGAACACGGCTCCTCTGTGCTCTCCGACTATTGTTGGAAAGCTGAAGTAGAAAGGGTTAACATGCCTAACCTGCAATGGCATACTTAAGTGACTTAAGTATGCCATTGCAGTTCATCCCAAGATTAAAATAAAATGAAATGAATTCAGGCTTGTCCATGTTAACAATCAGTCAAACAGTCTAGTCTCTGCATGGGAGTGATGGCGATAATTATCACGTGGTTAGCATTATTTTCTCATTGCGCATTAACTATCTCGTGGCCACTTGTTATGTGGCCACGAGATAGTTAATGCATGGCCACGTGTGTTATTGTCACACATGGCCACGTGTGAAAACAACACGTGTTAATGATAGTTAAAGATAGTTAATGCGTGGCCACGCACTAATGTCGGATAAAACAAAAATAATGTGTGGCCATGTGTGATAAAAACACGTGGCCACGCATTACACACATTTGTTTTATCCGATGTCATCAGGGGGGCGCTGCACATACAAACAAACTGAACATCACTAAATGAAAGCTAACAGTCATACAGTTACAGGCTCACTGGGCAGATTTATACATGATTTGAGCTCAAAGGTGAAACAGAAGAGTCAGCTTTACAAACATCTCAGCTCTCTTATTATTTATTATTACTTATTTTTACATGTTAGTTTGGAATAATTGCAGAGGTCATCTGTGATCTCAGCCCAATTCATGTCTGCAACGTCTAAAAATGTCACCACAAATTTCCATATTTCAACTAACACAGGTTGATGCTGAAGTTGTTTTTATTCCTGTCAGCTGCCTCTTTGCTGCTCAAGGCTGTAAAAATAACTTGACGTTGTGACAGTGTGAGCACCTATTCATTAATGAACAAATTAGGAAAAATACCATGCTTAAAGAGAGGAGGGAAATCTTGGTGGATGAGCTGGTTGAGTCATTTTAAAAATAATTTGAGGTTTCCAGAAGTAATCCTGTGCAGACTGGACTTAACTCTCTACATGCCGGTCTGTCTGACAGCATTAGGTTTTAGTCTTTCTCAGCTGGATGTCTACAAACTTGAAACTGTTCCACATTAAACATTTTTCAAATCTGTTAAATTGTGACAGAACGCGGCCCACATCTTTTCATTATCATTTTGACCTGATGCAACATTCGGGGTCCCGGGCAGTAATTTGTACAAATCCCCTTTAAAGTTTGACTGGAATCTAAAGGGTTATATTTTCCTTTTAAAAAGTTTCCATGGAGTCGAGATGAAAGCTGATAGTTTTGGGCATCACATCACCCCGGTCGTCTTTCAGGGTCCGTGGCCAGCCAGCGCTCGCTTTGTGTGTCCAAGCACTGTCTGTTAGTGTTTAAACGCACTGTTGGAGTGGCACAGAGGCAGCTGCTGAGTGGATCAGCATCATTCACCGTTTTTTTCTGTGGTTTGAGTGTTTGTCGACACCTTTTCAGCTGAAACAAGAGCCGGCAGTCTAAGCACAACTATTGATTTTAACTTTGCAGAGATGACAGCAGCTTGTTTATATCCTATCAGTGAAAACACCAGTGGTCAGGGGAGCCATGTTTACTTGTTGTAACAGGCCAAAGCATACTATCAGCAAAAAAACCCTCTGAACCCTTTAGAAAAAAGCCAAAATGACAGAAAGAAGCAGTAGAAACAGGTAGAATTGCATCACTCTAAACTTTCCGATGGTGCTTGAACGCGCTTTATTTTGGAAAATCTAACCAAGTCTGAACTTGAGGAGTGTAAAATGCAGAGAGGTTCAGTCAAACAGTGATATCCTGTGGCATCACCAGGTCTTCTATTGTGATTTATCTCTAACTCTCTTACTTGATCTGCTGATTCCAGGACCTTCAGGCTCAGGACCGAGCTCACCGCATCGGTCAGCAGAACGAGGTGCGCGTGCTCCGTCTCTGCACCGTCAACAGTGTGGAGGAGAAGATCTTGGCAGCTGCCAAATACAAACTGAACGTGGATCAGAAGGTCATCCAGGCTGGCATGTTTGACCAGAAGTCCTCGAGCCACGAGCGCCGTGTCTTCCTCCAGGCCATCTTAGAGCACGAGGAGCAAAATGAAGTAAGAGCGGCGCCTACATGAATTTTTTATTGAGGTATTTATATCAGAATTTTTTTCTGAATTCTGATATTCTTTTCTGAGAGAAGTATTTTTGTCCTTGTTTTAAATTATACATGATGGTTTTGATTGAATCACTGAAGACCCAGAGAAGCCTCCCTTGATGTGATGAGCGACTTGTGCGTCCTTTCACCTGTAATGTTCCATTCAGTGAACGAGAGGCTTCGCATTTGCTGCTCAGTGAGAACCAAGGTGCTTAAAAGCTTGTTGTCTGATGTTTTTCCTCATGTTTAAGGAGGAAGATGAGGTGCCTGACGATGAAACCCTTAACCAGATGATAGCACGTAATGAAGATGAATTTGAGCTCTTCATGGTAAGAACAGTTCCCGTTTCTAATTAGAATTTAGATTAGAGTGTTTTGAAATAGAAAGTTTTAAAACATGAACTTACTGATTATATATGGATGAAACTTATGTATATGCCTTAGATATTATTAAGGCATTTTTAAAGCCTTTACGTATCGTGAAATCATCCGGCTGATGTGCCTGAAGCTGGATGATTTCACATGGAATGACCCCCTCAGATATTTGTCCAAAAATTCACTGATGTACATCTGTCAATATTAAGGAGACATCCAGAGTTTAAGATCTGTAAGTGTCACATTTGCAAAATACTTTTTCTTAGTTCATGGTGGATTTGCTTCTAGCCAAGTTTAAGATTTTACTGCACGGCCTCTGCTCTCTGCTGCATGTAGGAATCTGGTGTTTGCTGCATAGGGCTAACGTTTCCCGTAGAATCCGAAAATGTAATCAAAGTCTTCCTATCTCGAATAGTCTGGGCGTTAAAAAACACCTAAAAATGGCCAAAAACTTCTCTGCAAGATGGAGAGTTGATATTTGGTACAGTTATAGTGGTGATATGTCTCTACCAGGAAATACCAGCAATACACTTACAGACCTAAAACTCCATATTTCTCCATAATATTGATAGATTTATATAAGAAATCAGGAATTCTAGACTGGTATTCCAGTTCTGAAAAACACCTACAAAAGGAGGAATATGGCTAAATGCCCTGCGTTTCAAACTGATGTTCAGTAACTGATGAGTAACATTAAATTGACTAAGTGTTGTTAGCATCATAAAACCACAGGATCCACTCCTCTCTGTAGCAATGTAACTCAAAGAAAAGTTGTTTGTCGGCCTGCCCTTTTGACCTGCTTTGTAATCGCAGCGCATGGACATGGACCGACGCCGGGAGGACGCCAGGAACCCGAAGCGTAAGCCACGTCTAATGGAGGAGGACGAGCTGCCCTCCTGGATCATCAAAGATGATGCCGAGGTGGAACGGCTCACCTATGAAGAGGAAGAGGAAAAGATGTTCGGTCGAGGGTCACGCTGTCGGCGGGATGTGGATTACAGCGACACCCTGACAGAAAAACAGTGGCTCCGGGTAAGAACTGACATTTGTCACCTTTTTATGACCTTAAACTGCTTCAAATGCGACAGATGTCACATTGAGGTTTGGGGTTCAGACCGTTAATGTTAGAAATCTGGGGGCAGGCACCAAACAAGCGTTTTGTATTGTCAGCAGACCAAGTCGACCATAATTGGATGCTAAGGTTTATGCCTGGTTTGATGCTAATTTGATACTGTGGCTCAGATGTTTCAAGGAAAACAAAAAAAGAACGACCAAACTTTGAGGCCAAGGTGTTGGAACCAGGAGGTCTAATTTAAAAACGTTGAAGCTGGTAGGCTGTCAGGGCTCTGATAAGGAAGAGTTAAAAACAACATGATGCTGTAGATGGGAGTTTGCTGTTAATGAGCTATGTCTCTTTGAATTTAGACCATCACATATCAACCGAGCATGACATGAAATGAGTTCCAGACGTGTGTCAATGGAAATTGGATGTGTAAAACTTTAGGCATCTGTGTGAGGCCAGATAAATCATGACAAGATGTAGCTGGTGTAAATCTGATTGACAGACCTTTCAGCATTGAGTCATATTTGAAGCAGTTATAGGATTATCCATGTCTCTCTCTCCACCTTAAGGCCATTGAGGATGGAAACCTTGAAGAGATGGAGGAGGAGATCCGGCTGAAAAAGCGCAAACGCAAAAGACGCCAGGACAAGGATTCGTCGAGCAGGGATGACGGCAGCTCCAAGGCCAAGAAGAGACGTGGACGACCGCCAGCAGAGAAGCTCTCCCCCAACCCGCCGAGGCTCACCAAGCAGATGAACACCATCATCGACACAGTCATCAACTACAGAGACGGGTGAGCACACTTATTCATTCATTCATTTGTTTATAGAGCTGCAGCAGTAAGAAGCAAACTCGGCTCCCAGTTTACAAATGCAAGATAGAGGCATTTTAACACGTGCTATCCTGGTAACATTAGAGCCATAAATATCCCATAATGCAACACACGACACCATAATTACAACAGTTAGGTCATCATTCAAAACAAAATCTGAACATGCAATTGCACATAGACATCAACATAAAAGACGGAACACAATGACCCTGCTCTGGAGCCGTAGAAGCACTTAGGTCCCTTTTAATGGTACGGTACACACTGGGAGCTGTCAACAGCTGCTGTGCAGCTGCTTACACATGGAAGTGCAAACGTGTCAAAACTGTGTCTTTACAAAACCACAGCCTAATTACATGCATTGTGCATTTGGCTGTATGGGTGGTGCACATGCTTCAGCACAGCAGTGAAGCGGTTCCTAATGGAGGACTCCAACACTGCTGCTGTGCTCGTGACAGGTGACTCAGGGCTAAGATGGAGTTTAGTTGACAATTTACTCCCATTTCTGACCTCAGAAAAAGATGGAGACAGGCAGGCAGGCAGGCAGGCAGGCAGCCATGTTGGGGTAAACCTGCATGTGAAAGGATTTCAAGCACTTTTTGTAGAAATACACTAATGATGGTTTTAGTTGAGACTGAGAAAGCCACCGTTTGTCTAGAAGTCCATTATTAAACCCTGACTAACAGGCTGAATGACAGAAGAGTGCAACATTTAAAAAGTTTGGTTTTGTCCGAGCTATTTGTAATCATTTGGAAGGATGCTCTATGGAGGATCAAAAGAGGTGCATCTGCCTTCCTGAGGCACTGTCCTTCTTATGATTATGGCAAACTGTACCTCTGAGTGCTGCCTCATTTGTGAGAGTGTAGCAAATAGGCCAGGCCTTGATTATTAAATGGAAAGTGCAGATTTTCTTCCTGGTCAGGAGGGTAAAGAATGAAGTCATGTCTTAGGAGCAGGATGGTTGTGTGGTCTTCTCTGTTGTGTCTGGGCTTTTTCTTTTTTTGGCCGGCCTAAGTGACGTGCCCGTGTTCCCATTGCAGAAATATGCACTGGCTGTCTACTACGCCGACATTTTTTTTTTTCCAGAGAACTGCTACCTGCCTTTCCAGAACTCAAATTCTTTCCTCTCCCAGTCAATGGCTGTTCTTCCCAGAGCATCTCCCATCTCTGGTGGCTCTGCTGCTGCTCGCTTCCATTTTTGTGTTGCTCTGAAGTGCGAAATGTGCGAGAAGCTTAAGTCTGGTTCGGATGTATTTTTTTAATAAACTCTTATCTTCTCAGTGTAGCGAGACAAACAGGCTCCATTTCCTCCAACATACTGATTAAGGTGCATTTTTGTGAATCTCTCATGGCAACAGAGATCACTGTTATCTCCACGTTCACAGTACGTCATGCACAGAGCAGATCGATTTGAAGTCAGCACTTGCTGAACTATCTTCTTCTAATGAGCTTTAACAAGAACAGCCCCTGAGCCTACATAGTCACACTTCCAGTAATTCCAGTGACTTTGATCGAAGTCAGCGGTTGGGTGTGTTCTCAGAGGTGCCCGAGAGGCACCGCACTTACACACAAGATGTCAGAATCCATTCTGAGCGCCCCATCCAGCCCAGCACAGTCTGCACAGGGAGTCGAGGCTCACAGCATCACAGCATGCACACAGACGCTGCAGTGGGTGATAAAGCATCCAAAGAGTCTGACATCAGGAGCCCTGAACTCGAACTCTCCTCCTCATTCTGCCGCTGCCTCCGCTGCCTGGAGTGATTTCTTAAAGAATAATTATTGGGATTAGAAATGAATGGCTCTCCGTTTTCAAGCATCACATTCATTACTCCTGTGTGGACTGCAGCTGTGGTTTTTGTGTAAACTCTGCACCCCGATCTAGTCTGTCTCAGTTGTTATCGGACACATTTTGTCTGAGCCCCTTGAAGAGGCCACTAAAACCACAGTCTGGAGGTTTCTAGTATCATCTAGCTGTTGCTTCTACTTCATTTTTCTCCAGTGGTCATAAATTAACCACTACAGACTTGAGGTCACATCAGCAGTAATTGAGTGCAGGAAAAGTGCTCCTCGTGTTTTTTTTTTCTTTTTCCATGCACAGCTCGTCTCTCAGCTGCTCTGAGTTGTGGACCTGCTCGTCCGGGTCAGAGGTCCGGCTCATCCTGCAGTGTCTTAAGCTTCTTATCATTGATCTGAGGAAACCTGAAATGATCTCTGTTTGGCCGGACAGGTCTGTTTAAATTTACTAAAGGAACATCTGAGATGATGCCAAGTCTCCAAAAAAAAGGTCAGGAAGTGTGCGTTGACAGATTCCATTAATCACTAAAAAGAAGTAACCACACATTAAAACACTCTGAGAAGGACGGCTTGGTTTTGGAACGACCTTGCTGGCTGGCATGAAAAAAAACGTGTGCGATGCAGATGATCAGCGGGGGGGAATAACCTGCAATCAAAGCTCGCACGTTTACAAGATGCTGAAACACAAACATCGATTCCTCTGGCACTAACCTGTCGCTTCGCCTATTCCCCTAATCTCTGGGGAAATTAAGACTTAAACACAAAACACGGCATGAGCAAGTGCTCTCCAGTTTATAGATATTTTCTCCTTAATTATAAACTTAAAATGGTGGTGTGAAATACCATCGTACTAATACTACACTCAAGTGTAAACATTTTAATAATAACAATTGTGCTGCATTTGTTATTGGGTATTTACAACATACTGCACACTTTGAGAGGCCTAATTAAAGCAATCAATACACCACAGAAAACATTACTTGTGTCTGTGCTCAGCGTTAATTGGTTTTGTTTCACAGACGATAGCTAAAGAGACGCATTTACAATTAGCACTTATCTGTGGGTGTAATCTGAGCTGTTATTTATATTGTCATTTTAAAGTGTAAACTTTGTCTGACGCTCTCCTTGCTTCTCTCGTCTTGCCGACTCAGAGATCAAACTGACACACACACACAGCCTGCTGATTATTTTGACTGGCGATCACCATTAATCAGCACAAGTGAAAACAAGCTGTTTTTTTTTACTAAATGCTGATGAATGTCTTTGCTTCTCTTGTGTGGAAACATCCTTGAACAAAACCACTACCACTGTGTGTGTGTGAGTGTGAGAGAGAGAGAGGGGGAAAGGCTCCTATCATCATTTTTTTACAACCCTGGAATAAATCCTTGAAGATGGTGGATGTTGTAGCCCTGGCGTCCATATGGGGAAAAATTCATCACCAGTGTGTGCCCCAGGAAACGAGCAGACTGAGGCTCTTGTTCTATTTTACAATTAACAGCACTAGCTAAAAACCAAACTGTACGGTTATGGTAGATTATGAAGCTATAATGTGGCATTTTGTGTCTTTGTTTCCAGGTCAGGAAGGCAGCTCAGCGAGGTGTTTGTTCAGCTTCCATCCAGGAAGGAGCTCCCAGAATATTACGAGTTGATCAGAAAACCCGTGGACTTCAAGAAGATCAAGGTGCGTTACTGACGTACACATTTGAACAAACAATAAATGTTCTTTAATGGTAACAACAGTGAATCATGTTGAAAAGCCTGATTCTGTCTTTAACAATCAAACTAATGGTGCTTTTTGCTTTCTGTGGACATTCAGAAGGAATGAAACCAGCTGATCAATCATTCAGTCATAATCTATATTCTGTAGTTTTAAGCATGTACCTGTTCTGTCCACAGGAGCGTGTGAGGAACCATAAATACAGAAACGTGGCAGACCTGGAGAAGGACGTGATGCTGCTCTGTCAAAACGCACAGACCTTCAACTTGGAGGGATCCCAGGTCAGACCACAATAAGCAGCTGACAGTGAAAGTTTGAAAAACGTCTGTGGAGGCTGAACAGTGAAATATCTATAGCATGTGAAGTTTCTCTGGTTACACATTGAAAATTAAGAAAATTCATTTAAAATTGATCAGAAAGGAAACTCAGCTTCGTATTTTACAGCTTTGGGAACCTTCGAAGTATAGTGCACCATCCACTGTTCAGCTCTGAAGTGTTTCTCTTCTATTGTAGTGCAGCTTTTCTATTGGCCCGCTCCTGTTCTGGCCTTCAGGCTCCATCCCTGCTGAAAGTCAGAGCTCATCCGGCTGCATTATTTATTTTACTTATTTCTAGAACCCTGCTTATAGAAGAGGCGTGTATGGACGGCTGCTACTCTTCACCTATCAATTAATCTCACACATGTGAAGGTGTTGATAAAAAATAAAGTCAAAGTACAGAATAAACATCAGGTTTTTAAACGTCTGTGTCGAACCTCTGCTGCAAAGTTCCATTTTCAGGGAGCCTGTCATTGCCCTTTTTAAAAAATAATGGCTTTCCAGCAAGGATTGTTTGTGATGAATTATATAAACCCTTAGAGACAAAGAAAGAGCCGAGGTTTCTCTGGACAGCGCAGGATTGCGTGGCTTTATTGGATAAGGTCTATATTTACAGCCTGTCAGTGAATAGTAATTGTTTCTCCAGACTGTGTGTTTTACTCCGCTGACGCTTCTTTATCTGCTTTATTCTTCCTTTCACCTTGTGTTACTAACTGTTGGGTCGCTTTTGTTACGTCTGTTTATTTTCTATGCAGATCTACGAGGACTCCATTGTTCTTCAGTCTGTATTCAAGAGTGCCAGACAGAAAATTGCCAAGGACGAAGACAGTGAGGATGACAGCGACGAGGATGATGATGATGAGGATGACTCAGAGGCTGAGGGTAAAATGCACACTTTCTAGGACATGCATATGAATGCACACACACACACGCACACGCACACACACACACACTACAACCTTGTGTCGTGTCATTTAAATTCTGTGCTGGGTAATTGCTCTTGTATGTATAGAGAAGAGTGTGGACAACACAGGGACACACAGAGTAGAGAGGACAGGAAAGAAGCTTTTAAATTGTTACCTGCACAAAAACAACCTCGGCTGACCTCAGCTTCAAGTGTTTCACAGCCTGTCGGAGTGAAGAGTGAGGTTAGACAGGCTAAAGGTTTTCAGTTCCGATGGCAGTAGCCATCTTGACAGCACCTGACTAAATATGAAAAACATCAATACACTCAAAATGGGTGACAATGAGGGAATTAGCAGTGGCTCAGTGGTAGAGCAGGGTTGTCCAAAAACCGGAAGGTTGGTGGTTCGAATCACAACTCCTCCCTAGTCACTGTTGTGTGTCCTTGGGCAAAGCCAATGTGTATGGCGCTCCTTGCTGGTCATTGTATGACACTGCTTGGCAGCAGCCTTAAATTATTTTTAAAGTATCTTAAATAATAAAAAATAAATAAAAGATTTGTACCAGGCTGTAAACATGTTTATTTCTGTTAAGTGTAAATGTGGATGTTTTAATGTCTTTACGATGGTTACCCACAGCCTTTGTTTGAATGACTTCTGTTTTTTTTTTGTTTTTTTTAAGCCAAGTCTGTGCGCGTTAAGATCAAGCTGAGCAAGGAGGCACGCAGCCATGACAAAGGCAAGAAGAGGCAAAGCCGAGGGAAGGCCAAGCCCGTGGTCAGCGACGACGACACAGACGACGACCAGGATGATAACGTAGGTCATTTCACTGCACTCAACACGTCTTTTAACTCATTAATGTCGGCTTATAAGAGCATGTCATCCCTGTCGGGGACGTCAGCCTTGGTCATTACAGTCAGGCTGGTTTTGTTCTTCTTCTCTCAGTCTGCAGCTGCTTCACACCTGGAGTTAAATGTGTATGTAGGGGGAAAAAATAAGAAACAGCAGCATCTCTGTGTCACCGTGTTCTGAAAGAAAGCCCGCACACACATTTTTTTAAGAGTAATTCATTAATTGTTTTGCTTTTGTGTTCTTCCATTATGTGTCGGGCACAGCCTTTATTTCTCAGTATTATCCACGTTCTTTTGTGTTTGTCCTCCTCTTCACTCAGCCTCATTTAATTTGCTGACAGACAATAAGCAGTAATGGGAAATTAAAGCCACCACTGTTGTACCTTTGTTCACATAATAGGCAACTGGGGTGCTTTTCTGGCTGCTTTTTCTATTGTACATTGACCTGATCTGTTCGACCTTATCTTGATTTTATGAAGCAAGCTCCAGCAATATATTATTCTACACAATATCATACACATTATGTGAACAGACAGAGACTGAATGGTGTTGGATGTCACTTCCTGTAGATGGTTTTCTCCATCAAACGGGTGAGACTGGCTTATTTTTAAACTAAGACCACACTCTTCACATGCTGTAATTACTGTAGGGAAGCAGGGAGATCCTTAAACCCAGGGTGACATTGTATGAATCCACCTGTTTCCACATGTGGGAGGGGATTGAAAGGGGATGACATTTTTTTATCAGCCGGCTCATCGAGGCTGCAGCCATCTGGGATTTAGCTTGATAGCAAGTGCACCCCAGCAGGCCGCTGCTGTTTTTATTGTGAGGGAATATGTGGTGCCCACTGTGAGTGAAGATGAGGTGCAGGTAGTGGCTTCAGTTCATTGATTCAAAGTCAGGGGAGAAAGAGAAAGAGAGAGGGAGGGGAGGGGATCTAAAAGGTTACATCTACTGTATGTTAAGAAGCAGACAAGGTGTCGATGGCTAGTTATCAAGAATCAGTGCAATAACCCCCCGTGCTGTTCTCTTTATATCGCCCAAGTGGCTGCTTCAAAGGCTGAGAAATGAAGGCCCCACATGGAAGTGTCATCTTACAGGCTCCAGAAGTGAACTCTCAGACCCCCTTATGTCTGACTTTACAGCAGAGATAAACATGTTCTTACCTCTCAGTGGTTTTGAAAGGATATCTGCATCCTGTGACATCACATGCATGCCCTCTGTGATCGTCTCTCGCGGTGCACTTTTCCGCTTCCAGATACTCCCTTCAGTCCACCTCACAGAGGTCAGCGGGCCACGTTTAACCCCTGACAAGCTGCAGCCTCACTAAGCATGTTTTTGACCATAAGGCAAACTTATTTCACATAACGTCTGTACTGATGTGCATGTAAACTGCGACTTCACTCTCTGAAGAAGGTGTGCGATCTTTGTTTAGTTCTGTTGCAGTCAGACAGTGTGGTTGTGAGGAATTGATTGGCGCCTCTGATTCTTATAGAGTCTGAAAGTATTTGACAGATGGCTGCGAGCATTGTTCTCACTGCCAGCCGAAGCTGTCTGACTCTGACTAAATCAAGAGTTTCTTCTTCTTTTCTTTAGTTTTGAGTCTTTAGTTGTTGGTTTTTTTTTGTACGTAATTGATCCAATGTTTGACAATTGAGAGCTGACCCATCTAGGGCAGAGAGAGTCTGGAGCTCCCAGAGAGCCGAACAGGATCCAGCAGCCATCATGATCTTAATCATTAACTTGATTATAACATGAATGATTGACTTTATAAATACAGAATGATTATGGGTCGCTGGTTTATTCTGCCTCCTGTCAGAAGGGGAGGCTGAGAGAAAGGACATCAGTATAAAAGAAACGACCACACGTCCAGTGCGGTCTGCAGCTGGATTTGTGTTCAACAGAAGATATTAATAGGAACACACGTACCTGCTGCACAGGCTGTGATTGACAGGTGAATGTGAAGTGAGTGTAAGGCACCCTCCATAGTAACTGTATCACTCCATATGATGAGGCGGGCAGGAGGGCTGCTCCTGTTATAACTTAGTCTGTGTCTGAGGCTGCTCTGTCATTACGATCATGTTATTTCGACAGCCGGGGTGAGATATCTCTTTCAGAAGTGAGGCTGGAACAGCAGTCTGAACCAGATTCATCAGTGTGGGTGCCTCTGTAGGACACTTCAGTGTGAATACCCACCCCCCCCCCCTTATATTCTGCCCTTACTCATGCACAAATTAAAACACAGCCAGCCTAGTGCTGCTCTCGATGGCGTGCATGTGTTCTCCTCGAGGTCGATCCGGAGCTGTTACTACCTCTGATGCCGACTCGGAGGGGCCACAAAATGCTCCACCCCTCCACCTCTTCAAAATACAACAATGCGCTGCGATACAGACACAATGAGCGGGCGGTGTGAACGTGACTAATGTGGAAGAAATGATTTCTAAATTTTCAAGGTGGGACCTCTGAAATCACCCATCAAACAGCGGAATAAATGATAGTAGAGGGCTCAACACGCCCCTCTCTGTGTGGCCACTGGTTCATGATGTCAGCCATGAAAAACTCCTCTTATGTCCAAATCCTAAGAAAACTTTCTGAAGGTCCTGCAACACGCTGAAGCACCGACTCTGCAGGAGCAGGAGCTTCTCCTTAATCCAGGATCAGACTTAGGTGTGTCTCTCCATCTATGGTGTGAAGGTGCAGCATTAGAGGCATTGCATTATTCATGAGCTGAAGCTTCACCTGCAGCATTTGGAGTTGGTGGTCATGAATAAAGCTAATCTTATGTACACAGCTGGCTGGAGAGCAGCATATATATATATATATATATATATATATATATATATATATATATCAGAGAAGTCCCATTACATTTTTAGTAAAATAATAGAGCCTTTGTGTGTGTTCTTATAAAGATGTTTAATTCTCAGCTGAGAACCAGCAGCCGGGTAGTGATGGTGTGATGTGGCACTGAGTGAAGTTTTGGTTCCTGCTGCGGTGACTTCAGAAAAGCCTTTTAACTCCCAACCTGCTGCTCCAGCTGAGCTTCCTGGGCTGCATTGTGTCTGGTTGGAACCTTAAGCCTCTGAACCCCGAGCAAGACTCACTTGTCACACTTAACTGCAATTTGAAGTTCCACCTCCATGGAAACGGCACAATCGTCAAGCAGAGAACACATCACAGTTACAAAGACAGAAATCCTTCAGAAAGAAAAACGTACCTTGATTCATTATTATAACTCTCGATTGTACAGAAATGTAAACCTACATCACTATGTGCATTTTGTGCCCACAGTGGCTCTGCATGTTTACATTTTCTGCGGCGATGCATTCAGGGACCATCAGAAAATTACAATATTGATTCTATTAAGTCTTTTTTTTAACAGTTCTTGATTTTTAAAAGCTATGTGTAGCATTAAAACATCTGAATAATCACCCTTATGTGCAGCTGGAGGCCTGACCGGCCGCGGCTGTGTTCAGTGTTAACACACTCTGTGTCCTTGTGCGGTGCATTCAGAGGACACGCTCTCACTCTCTCTCTTTCTTCCTCACTGCCCCGCTGTCCAGAAACAATCAAAACTGAAGGATCTGAGCAGAGGGCGCCGGCTTCACCTTCAGACCTCCTTGCCTCTGAAGAGCTCTTAAATCAGGATGTTGATGTATTCAGTTTCAGTATATTCAGTAATGACCTGTGCCGCCTCCGCTGCCGCTCTCCACAGACAGTGCACCCTTCATCAGACACCGCTCCCCCCCTCCACCCTCTGCATCTTTGTCTGCCTCTTGTCTTAATGCTCTTCATCTCTCTCTCTCTCTCTCTCTCTCCGCAGGATCAGTCAGACAAGAGCAAAAGCGACGACGAGTGAGGGACAGGCGAGGACGATGTGAAGGTGCTGTTTATAGCACTTACAAACAGACGGGCGGCCTCCTCCATTGCTGTTGTTCAGGTTCACACTCTGTGTTTTTTAAATGTGACTTCATCTGTGCGTGTCGTCCCCCCCTCCCACCAGCTTGGAAATGTATAAACTAATAATCAGTAACATACAGCAATACCAATCAGCTTATACTCCTGTTTTTAAAACTATTTTGTAGTATATTTTTTAACTCTGTGCTTTAATGAAGCACAAAAAAAACATTGGTCCCTCTAGACACACTTATGCTTTATTTGTACTTGCTTGCTTGCACTTAAAAAAAAAAAAAGATCCCATTTTTTTGAATGTGAAATTAAAACAAATACAAATTTGTTGTAAAAACCAAGGGAGCCCCATGTTGTTACAAAATGGCAATCAATTTTTTATTATTATTATTATTTGTTTTACCTTGTTGGTGCCAAATGTTTAGAGAACTTAGAGAAACTGACCGTCAGCTAAGCTCCACCCACAGCTTGGTCACGTCACTGCAGCACCTGCTCGCCACACTGAGGCTGTCTGGACTTTCTTGCTCCACCTTGGTGAGCAGTAAAAGTACCTTTTTTTTTTTTTTTTTACTCTTATCACCCGGGGAGCGAGGAGCGAGTTCTCGCGGAGTATGGATCCAGCTTTACTAACCGTTGGTCAGCTCCAGTGTGCAGCTGTAGGCCGAACTCCGCTGTGCTTTTCTTTATGCCAGCAGTGATGCTGCTGTTTGGGCTGTTTGACGGCCTTCTTCCCGCCGAGCTGTTTACATTAACCCCCCGAGCCTCCGGAGCGCAGCCAATACTGTCGTGTGAATAAAGATGCAGCCCCGGCGCCCTTGTGTGGTGCATTCAGAGGACGCTCTCTCTCTCTCTCTGTCTGTCTCCTTCACTGCTCTTCTGTCCAAAACAAATCAAATCGGAATGAGAGGATTTGAGGGAAAAAGGTCACTGGGTTCATCTTTAGACCTTTTTACCTCTGAAGAGCTCTTAATTCAGGCTGTTGATGTATTCACTTCATGGTGACCTGTGCTGCCGCATGATGCTCTTTGCAGACAATACACCTCTGCACCTCTAAACCCCCCCCCCCCTCTTAGCCAAAGCTACTAAAACCTTTCTGTAAGCACAGGCTGTCAGGGCTTAGAACACGGTCAGTCATAATAATAACAATAATAAAAATATTATAATACAGATCCTAAATCTACATTGATTAGTCCACACATGCTGAATGCTTCGAAACTGCTTTTATTATTGAAATGCAGGTGGCACATCATTTAGGCAGGTCGTATGTATTTCATGTATTCTTTCTTCTGACGTTGTGTATTTGATTTAATCATTTTGTTTGTTTGTTTGTTTGTTTGAGGAGCAGGGGAAACATCTGGTTTTTAAACCAGCATCTGTCGTAGCAGTAACATGTAAAATGTAGCACCTGAATACAGATTTCAAAGACGGATGACAACACAAAAAGTACAAAGTTAAAACAGTATTAAGAGATTTTAAATGTTGATTTAACCCTTTGGTTTGAGGTGATTGTGTTCCCTGTGAGCCTCTTTTTTTTTTTTTTTTATTGTATGTTGTTTGTAGCATGAGCGTGTTGGACAATATACTGTACACATGCAGATATATCTCTTCTTTGTGTGTAATCCGTGCTTGCCGACTCTCCTTAAGTGTGACTTATTCTTTGCTTTCTTTGCACAGTGTCTTTGTGGTTGTATCTCATAGCCCAGGGCGAATAAAATATCACTGACTTTCAGCACAAAAAAAACACCGTCTGTGTGTGTTAATGATAAATATCTCAGTACCTCAATACCTTTGTAGCACAAATGTCACACTCTCTGTTGGAGATCAGTCAGATCAGTACTTTCAGTTCCTTGCATCACTGACCAGGACCTGTTTAAAAGATTCATTGAGAGCTGGTTTCATGTTTAGTGAGGAGCTGAAACCATCACATATATCTTCTACTGTAAACAGCATAAATAGCCCCCTTATAGTATCAAGGAGAAAAACACATTTGCCTCTTTTGGTAACACAGATGAGTTGAGTTGTTTATTCAATTTATCTGATCAATAATATTGGCTGCTGTCATGTTGGAAAACATCACGGCTCCTCAAAAGACTCCTCATATTTTCCTCCTGGTTGGCCTCAGGTGAGAAAAGGTAAGTGATGTGAAAACAGTAGGCTGTGCTGTATGTTGGATTATTGAATTCTCATCTATTATGTTTACATATTTCTCAGAGAGCAGTGTGAAAACAAATCAACAAATCAATTTTCCCTGTAAATAGTGCTGAAATTGGCCAGTTATTTACTTTTAGACACATATTTTATATGTATATATATCTACATGTATATACAATAAAAGTAGTAACAAGTTAAAGTAGTTCTTGGATTTAAATATTTTTATCAACGCGTTTATGGCACTTTACTGTATTTACTTGCATGGTGTAATTCTCGTGGCGACCACTGTGGGGCGCTGTCACTTTGCATAAGCTTCGACTTCAACGGAAATGATTAAGCTAGCTGCGCAATAAAAGTGTCAACAAGCTAACTGTCGTCGTCGGTACGTTCGTATCTACGAGACAATACGCCGCGCTCTTTGTTTCCGTTTTAAACGAAACTTTTACTAAAAGTTAACAAACGTAAAAAATATCAACGGAACTTCCAAAGAGCCAAGATGGCGGCCGGCGGAAGGACCGCTGCTGACACAGGACCATTAGCATGTTAAAACCTAAACTTCTGCGGCTAATGAAGACAGAAGAATGGATCCTTGGGGAAGAAAAGTACATTTTATTCATAAAAACCATCGAAAATGCAGCAATAAATTAAGAGAAATTGTTATCTGGGTTTCATATTATCTTTTGAACTTAATGAACAGACACAAGAGACACCTGATGATAAGGTAAGACACCTGTTTTAATTCAGTTCAATTCAATGATATTTAAACGACGTGTTTTGCATTATTAGCTATAAGAAGTGTCCAAAAATACTGTGCATTAAAAATAAGGTTTTATTTGCATATATTAGTGCAAAAATGTATTGATATTTTACTGTTATTGTCCTGTGTAGACATGTGTGTGTATCATTTACAATGTTTTACTTCCCTTCCTGGGCTGCACATGCTAATTTTTTAAACTTCATTTTTAGTCTTCACATTTATTAATTATAAGTTTAGAAGAAAAATAGTATTTCTTGAAGATTTTTAACTTTATATTTTTGTACTACATTTCTCAGATACACTCAGAGTATTGAATTGTAATTTTCCTGCCGGCCTTGCGATCAAGCAAACAAAAATACAGACTCACAATAGAACAAGTTTGGAGCATTCAAACCCTCGGCTGTTTTTGGATTGGGATCAGTATGTGCAGGTCTTGCAGCTTCATATATTGAATAAGTCTCATTCTGTTACTGTGTCATGTCTGTTCATATATAGTGTTCTGCCTGCTTTGCATGTTGCAGAGAGTCTACAGGGCCTCAGCTGGACATGTGATGCCTTAACTGGACTTTGATTGTTATTTAAGAAAATATGCAGAGACCTTTTTTTTTGTGTGTGGCTGTTTTGTGCAGATCCGGCACTAGATAGCAGAAGAAGAGTCATCGTACTGTACAGCTGGCCCGGGCGCTCACACCCCACGGCACATCAAAACAACCCTCCGTTTTGTATCCCTGCCATTTTAAACAGAGCTTCACTAAACCAATTCCCCCTGAAGAATGACCATCCATCGCCCCCTTTTTATGTGTCTCTTTGAAGTGCCGAGCTGTTGGGATAGACTTGAGCCCAGGAAGAGAGGGCCAAATTGGATGTTAATCCTTGTCTGAGTGCCAGAGATGTCAGCTGGAAAAAGTCAGGTGCCCGTGCGATTCCTGCTATTCCTCTGTAGCTTTTGTCTGCAGCTCGGCCATCATCACATTCCCTGAGCGGCACAGGCAGGTCCCTCCATCCCCACACTGAATCAGGAATTTTCCTTCTAATGACTCATGAATGTCGATCTGAAAAGGCCAGGTGCTCTCTATTATTAGAGAGTGCGGTGTTATCTGGTGTCGTAACGCGTCTGCGGGCCCGATCGATGCACAGCTTAAAAGGAAGAGCGGGAAAAGGCTTTGTCTCCCTTTGGATTCCGGGGTTCACTATCAGTTTAACGCATGATCGAGGAAAAGGCTCATTTTACTTTGCACGGCTGAGACCTGGTAGTCTGGAGGACAGCGGGGGTTTCATGTGCAAACAGACATTTCTTTATCAGAGTTCACGTTAGGACCGTCGTTATTTTCGATTTAAGTCAGAACACGGCGATTTATGTTCAGATTGCAGATTTTTCACAAATTACAGTGTGTAACATGCAGTTGCTCATAAGATGCAATTTTTCCTTTGACAGAATCAGTCCTCAGATTTGCTATTTATATTCTGGTTATTGACCAATTTCCAGCACTATTTACGTCAGATATAAACACTGTTATCCTGCTTTTTACGCCACAGTTTGTCTGTACTGAAAGCATTCAGAGCTTCTTTGTGGTTTTAAGGCACAGTGTGCATGGTCAATGACAGCACTGAGTCTGTATGATGGAAATTTTGTTATTATTTATTACGCTTGAGTAAAAGAAATTGTGGTCTAATGCTTCTGTCTCTGTACCACCACCCCGTCTCTAGGTATTTCCATATTGGATGTATACAGTTTTCCCCCTAATATTATATTAGGGGGGCGGCCCCCTTATTTGTATGGCGGCATGTTATTTCTGTCTCTACATGCACAGCAGTTCATGTACAGCGTGTACACACACAGAAATCTGCACGCTCAAACACACATGCAAACATGTGTGCGTACATACGTGAGCAAGAGAGCACACTCCCACCAGCAGATAGAGAGCTTGTGTTGTTTTTCTCACCAATGCTCATGACATGCTAGTTGGATAGACTATGCTATGCTAAGCTAAGCTAAGCTAATGGTATGCCTCCCCAGAGCTGTAAACCAAAGGGGAAACACTGATATATTTCATATTATTTAAAAAAAATCCTCCTGAATGTTCTCTGCTTCTGTTTTCTGCTGTCATCACTTACAGTAAATAATAATACATTATGTTTGTTGGTGCCTTTATGGACACTGAAGCTCACCTTACATCATTCAGATCAGTATTCTCTGAATTGTTTCAAGGTGCTTAAACAAAGTGGCTCCTTCACGACCATTCTTAACTATTAAAAGGCTGAGTCTGTAGTTTTATTTTGTTTCTCCTACGTCCACTTTAACTTCATGTGTTTGATGAGTTGAATACTTTTACTCCGATACCTTTTCTATGGGCAGCATAGGAAATAAGCTGTGGAGGAAGAAGCATAAGCAGGGAAGGAAGAGAAGGGAGAGACGATTGAAAGAGGAGGAGGAGGGGAGGTTTGAAGACTAGTTTGAAGCATAAACAATATGACATTCAAGCTTTGGACTGCTTTCTCTATAAACTACCGTATTTCCCAGACTATAAGGTTATCAGGTGCAACTTATATATGAAAAAATATACAATTAGTTAGAAATACAATTAGCGTCCTGACATCCCATTACAAATATTATGGAAGCTGGATTTCTTTGAGTTGATCAGTAGGGTTCAGATGATGCCCGCTGGTTAAATCAGCCTGCAGCCATGTGCTCTGCTGTTACAAAGGTGGCTGTGCACCAAGTCACCAGCAGAACGTGGCTCCTTCATGTATAGACCCTGTCCTAGTGTGCACAGTGGAACATGCGCTGCACTCCAGCATCAGATAAACCTTCCCGCCGGCTTTGTTGCACCCTTCTGCCCAGCAGCCTCACAGATCTATCTGGTTCCTTTGTCTTCCAGATCATGTCATAACTGTCCCTTTGATAATGTTTCACACTTTGGAAATTGCAATGCTGGAAGCTTGTTATCTTGTTACAGTCTTTTTCTGCTTTGGAGGTAATAATTAGTTTCAATTAAGATTCTCTGTCAGTGCCTTTTGTTCAGGTTTTTAGCACAAGGTTTGAAGAGGATTTATCAAGCTGTAGCTGCCATCAGCAGGGACCGTTCCTGATCTGAGAAGTCCTGTTGGGACTGTTAGTCCAACAAACTATACCCATTATCATACAGATGATTGTTGCGTGAGAAGTCATGCGGAAAATATTCACAGTGTAGACTGTTGTGCTGTTTGAACTGTTCTTGCTAAATGTAACCAAGCGGCAACGTCCAGAGCAAAACTGCCCCAACTGCTGCCCTGTTTGACTTCCAACAGTTCCATCCCCAACAACACTGTTTAGATGAACCACAGGTGGATGCCATGCACACAGTGTTATTGATCTGACTGGCTGATTTTCATATGTTCTTGTTAATGCATGTATTAATGGCTGGTTTTAGGGTGCAGTCCTGTCGTCGCTGGTGTATAAACGTTCCTGCATAAATACAAATGTTAACACACTCATAGTTTCCTCGAGGCAGCAGAGAAGTGGTTTAGTGAAAGTGAACATTTCCCTCTTCCTGCTTTCAATGAGCACCTGAAACGCACCCAAAGGCAACAAATCATTATTTTCGAGATGGATGCATTTCATGTTTGCCAAATTACCATGAACAGCATGAACATGTATTTGTCATAAAGTGCTCTGCACAAAGATGCAAAGTGAAGCTCGTTGGTCTGAAACATTTTCCCCTCATCCAAGTGATAAATGTGCTAAATGCCTGCCTTCAGCCCTCAGCCGATGATGCTCTCCTTGCAGCTCCAGTCAGTTGTGTGATATTATGGATAGTTTGCATCAATAGACAAACAGATTTTATAATGTCTTTAAACTTCTGCTTCAGAGGAGCCCATGAATAAATCTCTCTCTGAGCAGTGTTTCCAGCCGACCACAGCCTGCACCTTGTACTGAGCCAGGAAACTGCTTGTATTGGAACAGAATTTGGTATGAGCGGGCATGCAGAGTTAATACATGAATACCCAAACTAGCTGAATTTTAACCAATATTGTGTTGCCCTGTATGTCTTCCTCACAATAGGAATATTTGTATGCAATCGCTCCTGGCTGATATTTGTCATGTTCTCAGTACATTTTCTAGATCTTCTTTTTCAGAGATAAAAACCTGTATTCATCCAGGAAATGAACCTCCATACCTGCAAGAATTCTATACATTCGCAGCTAGAACCTCCCACAATGCACCACAGGTTTCTTATATCGTATGATCAGATTTACCCATGAGGGAGCCTCTAAGTGAAAATGAGGTCTGGTCCCCTTTCGGCCACACCTTTGCTCCTACTCTCTTTACACAGTGTATGTCCTCTGTCATCGTATATGTCCGCTGTCACCTTGAAGAATGGAATATGGTGACAACATACTGACGACAGCATCCGCCTGACGCTGCCGGCTCCATGTCTGCTGTGTGAATGTAAATGCAGTATGACTTATTAAAGATTAAATAAGGACTTGTGACACTAAGCTAACATAAGACAGGTGTCACCTTAATGGCCTATTATAATTATTGTTATGTGCATACTTTAAATCAGAATGTAGCACCCTGCAGGTGGATTAAACAAGGGGCAACAGCGGTGGGTAAGAGATAAACCATTTGATTCGCCAGTTTACTGTCCTAAATCCCAAACAACTGACAGGCCAGGAGGAAATACTACACTGTGTACACTGCACACTGATGCTTTACCAATGTCCAAATCACATGTGAGGATAAAACCAACCGTTGTCAAGGTGTGTCACTCATTTGAGTGATCGTATTCTTACTAATTCAACGTAACAGGCTCCTCGGTTGGTGTTTTAATGATAACTTGACAGTTGCATCGCAATGTAAGGCTTAGCTTAGCTCTATGAGACTCCATGAGTGGCTGTGACGATGACCATAAGCTAACCTGACAATATTGTGCAATATTGTGACAGCAAATGTTAACAAGTTCCTGCTCCTTAGTTAAGTCAGCCCACTATCAAAAATAAAAATGGACCAAAACAACATGAGGCTAAATGTTATATGCACATCACTTTCCAGGACTGGTTACTCTGTCATGCAGAGTTTTAGACTTAAGCAGGTTCCAAACTCTCATTGTACCATAAACAGATCAGCTGCTTGCTGTAATGTCAGATTAGGTTTCTTATAACACTAATTATTGGTAATGAATCGTTCTGTCATGTCGCTAAAGTTGTGTATTGGTCTCCAGCTATTGTGTTTAATTAAAGTCAACTTTTATTTTTAATTTGATGTATCATTTATTGGTATAAAAAGACAAAACGCACACATAATCACCTGTGAGATAAGATGAGTATTAAACTGACAATATTCTCAGTGTGGTATGAATCCAAAATTCAGTCAAGACATCCGTTGAAACTGAGACTTTACATTTGCATAGTTCACAAACACCATCTGTCCTTCAGAAACAGCAAATAAGGGCAGATCAGAGTAAACACGGCTGTCCAGAGTGTTAGCTGGAGAGGGCAATGCGTGATGTTGTCTCAGGCTGTTCTCTGCAGTAGGATTTACAGTTGTTTGCGTGAAGATTTATTTTTCTTCTTCTTAATTTCATGCAGTAGAAATCCACCAACCTGTGCACAAGTCATGCTGAGTGCATGAGGTTAATACACTGTGGCTTAGATCCTCTTCAGACTAAAACTACCAGCATTCAAAACAAAATCGGTGTTGTCTATCGCCAGTTGAGGAACCGTTTTTTGCACTTTGCCACAACAACTTCTTTCTGTATTTAATGTACAGTATAGAGCATTAATAGTTAACTGGCGGTGTATGTATTGATTTATTTTCACATGGAACATAGTGCTGAAGGCGAGCTGCACCCTGGGGCAGGTTCCATCCCCATCTGGTAAAAGGAGCTGCAATGGATGAGCAGCATCTTAGAAGCTATGTTATTGCTGAAATGCACTTTGGGAGTAGCACTTCCAAATATTTGTGTGTACACCAGTTTTCACCCACACCTTTCCATCAAAGAGGCAGATATTTGTAATGCAGTTCTGCTCTAATCTGAGCTGTAGAAACCAAGCCCTGAGACCTAGTAATGGTCCATAAGGAAAGCTGAATGGAAACCAAATTACTTTGTCCACTTACCTCCGTAATTCCTCTGTGCACTGTTGAAAATAGGCGGAAATTGTCTCCAATCATACAAGTAAAAATGTTCAAAGCGGTTGAACAAGAAAAGGCAGCTATGATAAAAACTTTGAAACATTTTTTTTCTGGCAGAGAGGCGTGAGGACTTTCTTATTGCTAGCTGGCTACTTTTCTCAACCTTCCAGAGTAGAAGAGATACTCAGGAAAGCTCAGATGTGGCGCAAAGAGGGCTTAAACAAAAGCAGACAATGGCAGATGAAAGACTTTTTGAAGAGCTTTCATCCATGTCAGCCCTGTAGAAAAAGACATTAAAACAAGAGCAGCTACTGTCACGGAGGTCCTGCAGAACTCAGAGAGGCTTAAAACGAAAGCGGCAGTTATTCAGTGCTTCAGTCCTCTGCCTGCTTCAGCTGCAGAGATTGACAGGGAGAGGAATTTCATTTTATACATGACCATTAGAAAGGACTTGCATATCTGCCCCCTTTTTTTTTTTTGACATGCCGAGCAGCTACGTAGAAAAGGTTCCATGCGGTGCCAACTGTCAGCAGGTGTCTGACGGTGTGAAAGCTGCCCACATCCATCCCGTCAGAGCGATGAGACGAAGCCAAAGCGTGCAGGAGTTGGTTAAATAATTATGCCTGAAGGGTATGACATTTGGCCGGGAGGACAGGAGCTGTGTAATGAAGCTCCAGCAGGGAAATCAGCGGCGTTGGTACAGTGTTTACGTGTATTCCAGAGTGTTTAATATCTGTATGTAAATTAGGTGGTTGCACAGGAACTCTAGGTTTTGTTTCAGTGTCAGAGTTATTTCTGGAGAAGTTTGTCTTCTCATACATACAGACCTTTACACTGTATGTATCGACTGCCCCTATACTGCAGCAGCGTAATCAGAGTGACTCGAGAATTGTACATTCACATTAACAGTCCTTTATTTTAACAACAGAAGACAAACTACACCCACAGCAGTTTCTGTAATAATAATTTCTAGGGCTGCAACGATTACTCGAGTACTCAAGTAATATTCGAGGGCAAATCGGGAACTAATTTATTATTCGATGACTCGTTAGTGCAGCCATATCTATGAGGAAACTATGATATTTACTCGAGTAATCGCAAAAATAATCGGCAAGTTTCCAAGTATCAAAATACTTGTTTGTTGCAGCCCTAATAATTTCCTTTTAACCTTTTAAATTACAACTACTTTGTTGTAGTGGGTGTGCAGTCCCCAGATGGCAGATCTCATTCCAAATGTTTAATTGATGAGCTAACTAATATGCAGCTCTGATGGGAGTCGAACCCACGTTCCATTGTTATAAGACAACTAAACCGGTGACAGGGTTTCGATCCCGAATGCAGCAGCTGAAGCACTGAACTGCTTCGAACGTCAACGACAGCGTGTCGTTACATGTAGTTACATTTTCGGCATATCCATCACCACGACACAAGTCTGTGGCAACATAAAAGCATGTGGCCTTAACTTCAGCATGTGGAGTCACCTTTTCACAAACTCTAACTTAAGCATATTAGGGGCAACAGTGGCGCAGTGGGATAGCAGGGTTGTCCAATAACCGGAAGGTTGGTGGTTCGATCCCAACTCCTCCCTAGTCACTGTTGTGTGTTCTTGGGCAAGACACTTGACCCTAGCCTGTGGCGCGCCTTGCTAGTCATTGTATGACACTGCTTGTGCAGCAGCCGTAACAAATTTCCCTCTTTGGACTAAAAACACTGAAGCCCTCTATTTTCTATTTATGCTGAGGATTTTTTATGAGTCTGTGGTTGCCAGTGCCATTTTGTTTGCTGTTGTGTGCTGGGGCAGCAGACTGAAAGCAGCGGACACAAACAGACTCAACAAACTGATCAGAAGGGCCGGGGATGTGGTGGGGGTGGAGCTGGACTCCCTGACAGCAGTGTCAGACAGAAGGATGCTGTCTAAGCTGCAGGGGATCCTGGAGAACAGCTTCCATCCTCTACACCACGTGCTGCTGAAGTGCAGGAGTACGTTCAGTGCCAGACTGATCCCTCCCAAATGCAGCACTGAGCGCCACAGGAGGTCCTTCCTTCCTGTGGCCATCAAACTGTACAACACCTCCCTCTGAGATCAGAACACACTGTCTTGTAATCTTATCCATATTGGATTTATTCAGACAAGATTTTACTGCACATGGTACAAGTTGTATTATATATGACTTTAGTCTCCACTTGCCAGGATTGACTTGAATGTACATTAATGTTTAGAATTTATTAGGTTTTTATCTTATATTTTTATTTTTATTTTTTACGCTCACTACTTTACCTTATTAGTATTTCTGTCTTTTTGAGTATACATGGAGCACCTGGAACGAAAACAATTTCCCCCCGGGGATCAATAAAGTATTTCTGATTCTGATTCTGATTCTGATTAGATTATAATCACACATTACTCCTTCTGCCAGGTACAGGGTATAAATCACTCAGCTGAAAATTGCCCTACAGGAGAGATTGAAATATCACATGCGTCTCAGTTTGACCGTCAAAGTGCAGAAGAAATAATCACACCCTCCAACTACAGTAGAAATAATATGCTGCTGTCTGCAGTTTTCAGGGTTTTGTTGCAGATATCTTGGCAGCACAATTAAAACGCAGCATGTTTATGACGGCAGTTGTAGACGATCAGTCAAGGCAACAATAACCGTCTGTGTATATAGACACAGTGTGCGTCCATCGATGTTCATTGTCTTTGAGCTCCTTTATTTGGACATATAGCAGAGTATAATGAGAGTTTTGTCACTGAAGAGCAGTCTGCTGATACTGCTGTGGCATTTTAATTATTTTGCTACCAGTGTTATTCAGTCATTAATAAAGTCTGTTATCACCTGATTGTTATTGTTCATTGTCCATCAAGCTGTTGAATGGCTGTGATCAGTTTCATTATCATCCCAGGAAGCACCTCAGACAAACTTTCTCCTCAACCAGCCTTCAGAGGTTCCTGATTAGTCTGTGTTAGTTTCACCTCATCACTCACAGCTAAACAGTAGCAACAGGGTCTACTAATGTGCTGTGAGCTAGCAAATTTAGAGATATGTGATAGGCTGATGTGGGACCTCCGGGCAAAGCGTGGCTTTGCATCAAAATCAATCTGTTTCTTAGAAATAACAGTCCTGATGGTGCAGCAATTGACCAATCAGGCTCAAGTATTTAACACCACCATGTCAATAGTAATAATGGAAATTCACTGGGCTGATAGGGTTAGTTTACTCCTGTCTTTCAGAAGACTAATATATTGCATCGACAATGCATGAAGGCATCCATATCTAAAAACATCAAGGAGAAGTGAGAAGTGAAAGCAGCTTTCCTCTGAGCGTGTCAGGGCAGTGTGAGGAAATGACACGGATGCCGGCTTTGTTGACAGATTATCTAACCATAATTTAGGAGAATAGATGGAGCCATGCAGGCAGTGAGTTCAAAGGGAAAGAGATGTTAGGAAAAAGACGAGGCCTAGGAAAAGGCCTGGCATGTAGACAGCGTTCAGCTCATCTCTTCATTCCATCATTTGACCCTGATGTGCTCAGGAGGAATTCAACATCTGAAAGAGAAGTGGGATTAGAAACGACCGCTGGAGCAGGTGGCTGGATTGTAAAAAGAGACAATCGCAGCCTGTTGTCTCAGCGGTTCGACCTTCTGATAACATTTTCTCTGCAGCTGCACCATCTGCACATAATGAAGGTTTTTTTTATTCATTACAGTTTGTCAACAGAGCTGATACCTGTGTGAGGACACACCCCCCCTTTTACTACTCAATCGAATTTCAGACGGCAGAAGAAATGTGCAGACTGGAATTGTCTACATTTGTTGATTTATCGCTTTGTTGGACTTCATTTTTCTTCCTCTCCCTTTAATTGATGTTTCGACAGGTTGACAGGTTTTTACATCACCGTTCTCATTTTTAGTTGAGTCTCACTGCTTTTCTAAGAATTGCTTTCAGTTACAGCAGGTGGCTACACAGGTCAGGTCACATAGACATGTCAGTGGAGACCAAAAACCATCAGCCTTTATCTGAGCACACCTGGCAAAAAATACTGTAATACTGCTTCTATTCTTGTAGATATGAATGAATTTACTTTATTGTTATTAACATGAAAGCAAGAGGAAGAGATTACCAGTGGACAGCCATGTTCAACCTGAGACTTACATGTAAATAAGTCTGATCACATACAGTATATCCCACAGCACAACTCTGACCCTTAAAAACCAGACTGAGGCACAATATAATGACACCCATGCTTTCACAGGAAAGAAGTATAATAGAAGACCAATGGGAAATGTGTGTTATTTTTTTGTTTTGTTTTTTGCTCCATAGCAAAAAGTTTACTGTGTGAAAAACTACTGAAGTATGAGTCATTACTGTCTGAGAAACCAAAAGAAAACCAGTAATTGTTGAGATCAGCAATTAGGTAATGTTTACAAAATCCATAATGTAGGTGTTTCTCTAATGCCGGGTGTACACTGTGCGATTTTGGAGAAACGTGGAGATCTGGTCGTGGCTCTGTAACGATGGACTTGTGTCACACTGTGAGACAGGTTCAACAATGGCCGTTGTCAGCGTCTTGATAAGCTGATAAGCTTATCAAATTCTAGCGGTGTCATGAACTTATATTGACGATCGCCTGTCATTCAGTAATTGGCCATCGCACAATCTGCACGCATCAGACTTGACGTCGTACCAAAGCTTCTTAGATCCACCTCACATAGTGTGTCGTGCACTGGTCTTGGTCTTTTGTTTATCAATGGGTTGCTAAACATCGCACAGTGTATAGAAGCCGTTAGAGAGAGAATTTCTTGCTGGCCAAATCAAGAGTGACACACACGGATTAACTAATAACTGAGAAGTGACATGAAGGTAATGAATCCCTGTTTGTGTCATTTCCGTGTGATTCGAAGTCCAAGTTTCCGTGATAGACTATTTATTTAGTTTTGCCTGTGAATTATTTGAAGTAATGAGATGTGTGTGGCGATGTATGTGGTACAGTACGACTCCACATGCCGCATGCTCTTGCTTCATTACAGTCACATCTCTCTGTTGTACTTTTTGCTATAGTAGCTTTCCACTGAAATTGGTCCAGTCCTTTTACTGCCTACATGCATCAATGAACCTTGGCCTTCCATGATCCTGTCACCCCATCTTGGGGAAAATACCCGTTTTTGAAAATCTCTGTCAGTTCAGGTGGTTGTTATTGTAGGTTTCTAAAGTGCTGACATGCAACACAAAGAAGAGAAGTCTGGACACTAAGGTTGGCAAGCTTGGAAGTCGGGTTTGTGTCCAAGCATGCTTTTCCGCTGATAGCTGTCCACCCCTCTCCTGGTACATCCAATAGTGTATCCCATTACTCGCTAGCTGCTTTCTTCAGACTTCCCCCTAAAGCCTGACGGCCAATAATCAATGCTTGGGGATGACTGGAGATGCTCCGAAACAGTCATTTAGCCATCACAATTTATCCTCTTGTCAGAGTCTCTCAGATTTTTACACTGCCCATTGTTGCTCTTCCAAACGCAGATGCTCGAGAGAACTGAAAAAAAAAACCCATTTTAAGATAATTGATACTATGTTGGCTACTGTTATGCAGTCTGTGGTTTTATGTTGTGGGTGATCATTTTGTCTGCAGGCACCCTCTTCTGTGGGAGAACATACACTGCAGTGTGCAGTTTTAACAAAAAAACATCAGTCAGCGGGTTCATTCAGAAGATGACAGAAATCATTTACACGAAATGTTCAGCCTGCTGCTGGCAAAGGAAAAAAAGGCCTACTGCACAATTCTGAAAGAAGTTCACTTCAGGTTTGATGCCTCAGGGTTTAATTGTACTTTAGTAATGACTTAAAAAAAGGCTTGCTTTATATTGTGCTAAAGTGTGTACACCTTTATGCACCTTTAAGTACCTGTCAGTCAGATATGCTGAATGTGTATCTGTCATCCATAATGCAGCATCCAAGACAGGCTTAAATCAATGTTGATTCCAATCACACAAAGGACCGTCATTTCAAGCTTTTACTCACAAAAACCCTTTCTCATTTTACATAGTACAACTAGATAGAGGCAGCGAAGTGATGAGGTCTGTGCCGCCATCACGGGTTTTTATTTACTAAAGGCAACTATGAAATGTGGGGGGTTCCATTTTCAGATGTATTTCCCTCATGTTTTACTCTAGTTAAAATATTCCATGGTGTTCAAGCATACTCACAGATAGCATGCTGACACAGAGGGACAATTTAGAAAAACACATTTTTTTTATCAGAGCTAAATGGGCTTTCTGAATGTCTCACAAGAGATGAAGTGCCTCTGAAAAAAGGAGACAGAGGTCCATTTTGCAGCCTGCCCACACATACCCTCCTGACCAAATATTCACCCGGCATGCAGGCAAAAACCATCTATCTACATTCCTGCAATCCTCTGGGGTCTGCAGAAAGAAGAGCTTCATGGAGATCACATGAGGACTGTGAAAGAGGACTTTCTCAAAGTCTGCTCTGCCTCACAAAAAACCCAGAAAGTGGGTTTATTTTGAAAGGTACACCAGCTATAAATAAATAATAAATACATCAAGCCCAGAGCCAAAAATGCTCCACATACAGCAGATAATTTAGGTTTTTTTTTAAGAGGAAAATTGTTCTTAGCACAGGGCTTAATTTGAGTCTGACAGGCAGGCTTGGATATGCAGAGCACAACACAAAATAGCTTTTCAGCCTCTTTTACATGTCAGCCTGTAGTTTCACTCTCAGCTGTCTGTCTGAAAGACAAAAGCGTTGTGCCCAGAAGCATTGTGTCAGTTTAAAGCATGCTAGCTAGAAAAATCCTCAACAACCAAATTATGTTTTGAACTGTCATAAATCTGAATGCTGACAGTGTGAAGTGGGAAGCTTCGTGACAGCACATTCTTCACCACAGTTCAGTCGGGGCTGCTATTAGAGCTATTAGATTTGGCTGTTTAATGTGTTTTTTTGCAGCTTGCTTAGCTGCAGGATGATCAGTTATTGATTACCCCATGTTTAGTTCCTGACATGTTGTTGTGGTTTGACTTGACTTGATGTATGTGTATGTGTATGGGCTGCTGTGTGAACTTTTTATAACATGCACATTCTTCATGGTTAAGTTCAAATCTTTGTCTTAGATAGTAGTGTATGTACTCTTAGCGAGTCCCTGCCACTTGATTTTGGAATTAGGCTGTTCATAGAAATTCTTGGCTTATATCAGATACAATCTTGTTAAATGACAGATGCCGTTTTTCGTGTTAGGAACCCAACTGCATGTAAGTCTGTTGAAGACATTTTTATATTTAAGATATTTTTTTTTATTGCATAATTTTGGTGGTAATGTTTTATGTCCAATATATCCATCCATTCATCCATCATCTATTAATCTGCTTCTTCCTGCAGTGCAGGGTCACGGGGGGGGGGGCTGGAGGCCTACACCCTGGACAGGTCACCAGTCCATCGCAAGGCAACATACACACAGACAACCATTCACACTCACATGCACACGTACGGGCAATTTAGAGTGACCAATTAACCTAACAAGCACATCTTTAGAATGTGGGAGGAAGCCAGAGCACCCGGAGAAAACCTGTCCAATATATAATATATATAAATAATTTTAAGGTGTAAAAACAGGATAATGCCCTGCGTTGGTTCATTTGGTTTTATTTTGTTCTACTATTGGAGTGATCTACTTGCAAAGAAATGGTTCTTTTATTGGTTGTTCATTTTTGGCCTCTAGTGGCCGTTGAAGGGACTGCAGTTTTTGGGATTCATTTCTCAGCCCTGGACGTTGCGGACATTGATTGTATAGTGGATGGGCACCATAACAGCTCCTCTAAAGTGAGGCCAAAACAACTCAATTACCCACCGGTGGCTGGCTGTAGTATGTGTCATAAATCCTGTCGTCTCCATTGTGACAGGGGTATGACACTGTCCCCTGTAGATCACTGACATGGCTTACAGCTTGTTGGCTGGTTTTCATCACGCTCATCTGCTTTTGCATGCTCAGATTTTTTTTTACAGTGTTATGATGTTATTTAATTATTTAAAAGGAGGAAGTAACATAACAGTTAATAGCCAATGAAGCGGCTGAGCATTTAGCACATTCATTTAACACATGCACTGGACTTTGGACAATCTCTGGACTTTTCACAGAATTCTCTTATAGTCTCTTATATCATCACTGCTGATGGACGATGGGGCTTATAAATAGCTTTGACTGCAGTGGAATTATTGGATCCTTTCACAAGAGTGATGTGTGAGGTTTAGTTAAATATAAAGATGGACCCACACTGTCACATCCAGAGGCCCTGGTGCCATTTAAAATGCATGCTTTATAATTTATTATGCACAGTATAGCCTGCACTAATGTATCTAAAGCATGCACAAATAGCACAGGTTCTTGAAATGTTTTGTTCGGCGTCCTTTAAATAATTTTCAATAGGATGTCCAGTGCTTTAACCAGGGTGAGTTGAATGTTCTGAACTGAATAGGAGCTACCATTGTTATTTTTACTATCCCCCTCCTGGCAGTTTGGGGAACGGATATCTTTAAGTCATTCAGGTCTTTAGCTCTCCTCCATTATACAATAAAATACTCTTATAAGAAAAGAAGAGGTTCCCTTTTCCTGGAGGTCAACTCAAATGTGTCCCAATGTACAGTTTATACTGTATACTACTAACCCCCTTTGCTAAATTTCCTGATACAGAACATAGCTTTCTGCTTTAGTATCTATGATTTTATAATGAAGAAAGATGTGTTCAAAAATTAGACCGCATCCCACTGTGGCTGGTTGTCAGTCATGCAGTCAAAAGTTTGACAGAGAAACCTCTGCATGTGCTATGATTAATTGCACAGTCCCTGAAGCTCAATCCTCAATCCTTCCAGTTTTCCCATATTTGGACTTGGATAGTTGGTGTGGTGACAGCCTGAGCCACGTGCAGAACTGCTCCTCGCAAAGCTGAAGCTTCTACATTTTTCTGCTTCAAATGAAAACACAGGGGCAACAACAAACTGTGCAAACAGTGGGAGATAAGTGGTTGATGGTTTTTTTCCGTACACCCTCACCTGTAGTGTTTTTAATTAACATAACACTGTGTGACTGGTCACACACTCAGATTTGGTGCCTTGATACAGGCCTGAAAGTTTGTTAGATTGTTACACCTGTCTGTCCCCAAAGATCAATGACACTGCTGGTGCTTGTTGTACCTGGTTGTCTACAAGCCATTGCAAAGTCAATAGGAGAGATGGAGGAGACATGTTGGACATTCAACCAGCTGACGCACTTGGTTGCAGCAGTCCCATTCTACAATATTATTCTCTGCCTGAAAAGCATCCACAGACACATCCAGCGGGTAACGGACCTTCAGTGAAGTCTATCCGACTGCCAGTCTTTTTGAAATCTGATGCTAAAAAAATAAAGTACCTAAGACTGTTAATAAATTGTGGAGATTATTCGAAATGATGATTTAAAATGGATGGATATATAAAATAATCTAAGAATACAAGTTATCTTTTACAGAACAAGAAACTAATTTGGTGCAAAAATGATTATTTTAAGCTGAATAAAAACTGAAATGATTCCTCTCTTGCTTAATGTTTTTCTTAGGTTACATAAATCAATGCTTGTTAAAAAAAAGGGTGATGGACAGCTGTGAGGAGGAGGGGGAGGCAAAATCATCAGGCAAGGGATTTTTTTCAGTATTAAGGAAGGCTCACAAATATGCTGGTTGGAAAGAGGACAAATTTAATTTTAATACTATTTATGTTGTTTTCACTGTATTCAATTTGTTAAGCCAAATACAAAACAAACAAGCCTAATCCTGTTTTTTGCATTTTGCTTAGAGGACGGACTGATTTGGCCTAATGTAGACATGGGATTAGTCTCAGGGTCCTATCATTTAAGGAGGTCTGCAAGGACATGGTCCTGGTGGAGGCTGGGTAAGGACTGCAGAAGGACCCTGGGAGGAGCATTAACTGTAGACCACTGACAACATCCATGACATGTATGTGGCAGATCAAAGCATTCCCAGAGAGCACAAACTCCAAACAACCAAAGTATCCGCTCACTGGGCCTTGAAACCCCTCAGCGTATTTGACACACATCAAGGGACAACCTGCCATTTCTGAGGTGGATCCTGAGAGATTTCTGCAGCGGTTTGTAACCATGGACGAGAATTGCGTCCACTACTGTCAACCAGAGATCAAAGAACAATCCGAACAGTCTATAAACCAGTGAGATCTGGATTGATAGCATACATTTGTGTGCTGAGTGCTGCTGTCAGTGGAAAACCCTTAGAGTGTTGCAGAGGCACGACAGCTACAGATGGAAATCAACAAGTGCAGTGCTCTTCCACCACTTCTGTTCATCACCTCAGACTGCAACCTCTTCACCAAGATGGAGGTCAGTGGTCATGGTTTTGAATGCTGTGGACCACTTTCTGCAAGTCCAGTTCATGGACGTCTACAAAGAAAGGGTTTTCAAATTCTACCCCAAACTTATTGGTCAGCCTGTGTAATTGTTTATGATTTCATTTTAAGCTGCAGATCAGTCTGGACTCAAGTAACACTTCGCACCATTTAAACGAATGCAAGTTATCATGATCCTTTTAATGTATTGGATATGCAGGATGTGAAAATGTTCTGGCAGCTGGCAGTAGACGGTGTTTAGCATACACTTTAAATGAAATTGATTCAGACAATATAATTCATATAATATGAACCACTCATATGGTGTCTCATACTAGAAGTCAATTTTATTCATGCTATAGGGCAAACAAACAAACAAACAAAGGCAGATGTCAAACATATTTCTAGCTGTGAAGGTGAAATGTGCAGAGCCCTCAAGGGGTCCCTTGAGGGTATCTTCTTTTTTTCTGGCTGAAAAAACGTATGTATTATTACTAACTTATGTATTATGGAGCAGCCGTTGGAGTGCCCTCTCTTTTTAGCATCCAGGATGGGAGGGAGAAATAATCATTAGGTGATCAAAATGGATTGTCAGTGGGGAGCAGCTCTTAGCAGGGATTAGTGAAAAGACAAAGATGTGCTGTTGCATAAGTGCTCTCTGAAGAAAAAGACTCTGATATAAACTATACTTATAGAATGGAATAAAGCATTTCTATTTTGTTATGCACCAATGTCACAAACAAATGACACTTCTGCCTCGACTCTGCTTAATGAGGCTTGGACTAAAGACAAATCAACACATAATCATAAAATAATTTACGTCTGAGCACTGACTGTCATTTGTTGAAAAACATTTCTTTTATTGTCCCTAATGACTTGACACTCTGAATCTATTTGACAAAGAAAACCAGTTCAATCAGGAGAGACTAGATGTTCAGATGAGAAAGAATTTATTGAAATACAGTGAATGAATGAAATGTGCTTTGGCGTTCTAGACCCCGATGCGATGACCGACATCCGAAGGGGGAGAGAACAGGAGATGAGGCCGCTTAGGCAGGAATCCCCCCGGGTCTAGACCTGGTGGTGGTGAAGGAGCAGAAGAGCAGGGGATAAGAGGCCTTGCCCTGATGAGGAACTGGTGGAGCTTGGGGTGGAGGAGGGTTGCCGAAATCGATCCGAAAGACAGCTGGAGAGGAGACGGAGAGATTTTTAAATGAATTGCTGAGCGGTGATTGGGCAGGAGAGGAACGGCTCGGCTGCTGATTGGTGGGGGAGTTGCTCTATATTAACCAGCTGATTAAGTGGGAGGCAGAGAAAGAGAAAGGGGCGAGGGAGAAGGCGGGACAAGTGTGAGGAGGATGAGGGAGAGGCGGTTGGAAAGAAGTGATGAAAGAGTGAAGATAGTCTTCCTGATTGAACTTGCGCTAAGAGCTTCATTTATGACATTTCTTGTGACACACTGTGTGGCCTGTGCTAGCTACCTGTCTGCCCTTCTCAATCCATTCTTCCCTATGAGGTGATCCTAATCCTTCCACTAAATGCCATGTGTCTTTTTTTAACTGTCTTTAACACTGTCCTTTAAATGCACCGAGGTTTTGTTTATATTATTTCACCATACCTAAAGCTTCGTACATGTGGCTGGACTGGCAGCTGTGGGCGTGATTTAGGTATTGCAAGACCCTAAAAAATGACATCAAGAAGGGTTTATGGGTTTCCTGTTGAACTGATTGTTTAGAAGTTACCTTGCGATGTATTGACGGATGGTTCATTCATTCATCTGTCGATTATACCTGGCCTTTACTATGGCTGTGTGTTCGAAATCACTCACTCCCTACTCCCCATATGGGGAGTTCAGTGTAGGGCAACATATAGTGAACTTATTGTGAAAGCATTTCTGGACTTTTCGGACACTACCTCCATGATTTTCGGTCGCCGTTAATGATGTCATTACTGTCGCAAATTAAACAAGCCGATCTCTGCCAGCTAAACAAGCTGTGTTGTTAGCAATAATAATTTGTGCCGTTATAGCCCAATACACGTTTTATGGCAAAACATGAATAAAGCAAACACAGCCAGTCATGCTACATTCTTTATAACACAGGTGACGTAACTTCTGTTCCCATTCTTTTAGCCGGTCTGTGCAATGCATGATGGTACATATTGCTAAAAGTAGCGACCATCGGATGGGCACTACTTTTCAAGATGCATTGTGGGATACATTGAGGCCCCTACATGGGGTCTATAATTTCTCACTTAGAATTCAGACAGCACTACAAAATATATTTTTTTTTATTTTTATTTTTTATTTTAGATACTGTATTAATCCCAGAGGGAAATTCTTTACGGCTGCTGCCAAGCAGTGTCATACAATGACTAGCAAGGCGCGCCACAGGCTAGGGTGAAGTGTCTTGCCCAAGAACACACAACAGTGACTAGGGAGGAGTTGGGATATAGTGATTAGGGAGTGATTTCGAACACTTTTCTTCTGGATGTGTCTGTGTTATGCTAACTATACACAGGACCTTGTATTCCCACCATCCACCCTGCTAAGTAGAATTTGTAGGGGATCCATTGAACATTTATTCTGAAACTTTAAAAACTAAAACTTCAAAAACTAAAGTACTATATTTTTTTAAAAAATCAGTTGTTTTACTGATATTTGCCTCTGCTGTGCAGGGAGTGGGAGTCTGCTCTCTGTATTCCTTCTGTCTGGTGGTCAGAGCTGCCACTAGTAAGAGTGAAAAGCTCAAATATTGGACTTTCCTGTGAAGCCAGTTTGGAGACGACCATCCTGTGCCAACATCAGCACAAAAGGGATGAGGCTTGGAAGGAGCTCTGCACAGCCTGTGGTTCTGTTACTCGGTGTGTGTGTGTGTGTGTATTTCAGTGTGAAGCTGCAATGCTCTGTTTACTCTCACAAGTCCAAATTCATAGTTCCCTGTCAGAGTTACTTTGGTTATTAGGGTGAGAAGATGTTTGTTTATTTGTTAGCATCGTGCAGTTCGGGCTCCTTGTGGGATTTGTTTCCTCGTGCTTATTCACACATACATACACAGCAACAACAATTGAACCCCGTGGCCATTAATTACTTACATTTACACATTCTTGATATTAATTCATCTTTTAGTCAGTGAATTTTTAACCTAACCGTTTAAATGGGGTGAGGGTTTTTATGAGGGAAATCTCTCCTGTGACTGTAGCATGGCTAACTGCATATGCATGCATGTCTTCATATGATGTTTGTCCATCTGCGTGTACAGACTGTAAATGTAGATAGAAGCAGTTCATTGTGTTTTTTCTTGGGCAATTACTGAGCTAGCTGACTGGACATTTCTTGTGATGGACTTTTCAGACGGGCGTGGTCTGATTGTGCTTTAAGATGGAGCAGGTATGAAGGACCATAATGAGGCTGTGTCAAAATGTCAAGGCTTTAGGCAGGTCCAGTCTGTGTTTGCTGTTGTAGGTTTTGCTTTGCCACTGCTGAGACACACCGGAGTGAAACAGGGTGGAGTGTGGTATGCTGTGATAGGGTATGATAGTGTCTTTAAATATTATAACATGACAAAAACAATTGTCTAAATGTTCCTCCACTACTCTTTGTAGTCTTTATGTTACTTAATTTGTTGACCTTCCCCACCATAGTCAGGAAGCAGAGGAGCGACGCACACACACACACACGGGTACACATGGGTACGCGCACACAGGTACCCCGTAACCCCCCCTTCCTTGGTTGATTACAGCCCTATTATTATCAGTTATTATCAGTAACAGTATCGGTGTTGTAACGTTGGAAACGTTAGCCTCATTTATTCATTTTATCACTCATTACTGAAAAAAGCTGCTTATTTATAACTCCATTATTCACGGGTGATGAGTCACAGGAAACATCATAAGAAGGACTCTTTCATGGGGAAGTCCCTTAACATTTGTCAACAGCCTAAATAATATTTAGTGTATTATTCTTACATGAGTGTGACACCTCAGCACCATAGATCCTCAGTACCTGACTTTTGTGTGTTCTGTATGTGTTGTTGGGCCTGCAGGGCTCTAGAGTGCGATTTAATTTCTCAATGGTGCGACCAGCCATTCGAGGGGAAACTAAATTCTCTGCAACTCTGAAAGTCTCCCTGCGGGACCTGCAATCAGACCAAGACCACCTGCCAGAAATCCATAAGAAGAAGAGGAAGAACACGGAAGTGTTTCGCAGTGCTGGATGCTGTGGGCTGAGAAAAATTACTTTACGGCCGGATTACTTGAGTGAAGTTCAGAGTGTGGAAAGGGATGAAGATGTGAAGGTTGTGTGTTACATGCTGTGTGTTTATAACTCCCTTCAATCATGATGCTGTGGCTCTGACTCAGTGAATTAAGTAGTTAGCTGTTGTTGCTAACATAGCCATGAAGGCTGACAGCGAGCAGTCCGGTAGTTTTAAGGGTTTACAATACATAGTTAAACCCCCATTATTATAAGTATTGTTATTTTCCTGCTATAGCAAACACATTCGCATACAGTATACCAGCTAAAACTGTCTTTCCTGCTCTAACTGACTGACAACACTGAAAAGGTGTTGTCAGTTGTCAAATCTTCATTATGGATTTCTGACATGCAGGCTTGTTGACTAGTTTGCCCATAATTTGTATGAGTCCTATGAGTACATGTCATTTTTTTTATTTAACTGTGTTGATTTAACATAGTTCAAATCCATTTTAGGATGATATGTGATTATCTTAGCCGTTCATATTTCATGTAATGGAGATGGTAACCACAGCAGAGCTCATCATACACAAAGCACCGAGCACATAACGACTCAACAAATCCTGGATATGACTTGGAGCAAGGCCATGTAATGCTTCAGAGGCAGGATTTTAAAGTAAATCGAACAGCATTAATGTGATCATTTTAGACGGACCCTCTGTCAGAGTTTTACTTTATCGTTGTAGCCATGGGAAATGTATTCCCAAAAGTAATGATTTAGTCATTCAGCATGGTTATCATGGAGCAGGCACTGCTATAACCAGGCCCCTACATTATAAAAGGTGCAGTTATGCTGTCGCCTTACAGTACTTTAGGTCAAGAGGGAGCAAAGTCTGTAGCTTCCTCCAGCTCCTCCTGAGGGATTCCCTGCTACTCCCTCCAGAGGGACTGTAACGTCAGGGACACGAACGAGTGGCAAATCAAAGCTGTGCATTATGGCTTTGCTGGATGATGACCACTTGAACATGGTGTAGACATGTGTGTTGCTCCTTTTTGCCTCAAAAACAATAATGTTTAAACATTTTTAGGTTGAACATTAATATACTAATCCTACTATATGTTTGTTTAAATTGCTCTGGAGTTCATTGAGTACTCTACCACATAGTTTTTGATAATTATTTTTATGTATTATTTGCATATATGTTATTTATATATTATCACTTTGTTGCAATTTATCATCATCAGTTTAGCTGTAATTAAACATTAGTCAATGTGTGAAAAAGAAAAACCTGTTTCAAGTTTAATAAAAGCTAATTTTCAAATCCATGAATAATCGTTTTGAATAATCGTGATTTCAATTTGAATCGTAATAATCGCGATTATGATTTTTGCCATAATCGAGCAGCCCTAGGGTAAAGTTCAGAAAAACCCTCAATCTAAAGGGTGTGATTTAAGCAAAGGAAATGAAATGTTTACCTTTTTCAGACTCATGCTGGTTCCCTGTTAGCAGGCAGGATACGATCGGTTACTACAAGCTAAAACAGAAATCTGGACTATTGTAAATAGAATTGAGATATGGACTATGCTTTAAAACTGTAGTTACAATGCTCTGACACGCAAATAAAAACTATGCAACATATTATTCAACTGTACTGACCAAGGTTGCTGGCAGTCTCTGCTGCCCTTTTCCCAAACTCTGCATGCTACGTGGAATAATTATTTATTAAAGCCATGGCCTTTCCTCATTTTAGCCTTTCATGACAGAAGCCTTGCATTTTGCATTTGCACTGTTTCCCAGTTGCGGAATGAATAACATGTTTCTTGGACATGATTAATGTATGCATGAACATTAGTCTAAATACAAGGCCCCTGGCTGCTTATATGTAAAAATGTTCCTTGTTTTTGGTACATGTGAGTTGGAAGGTGAGCGGGCCTGCTCCTGGCAGTTGTTTCGTCAAAGGTTAACTGTGTGGGAAGTGTGCTTGAAACTTGATGTCCGCAGATACCACCCAGTGGACAATATCACAGAGACTCTGGCACTGTGCATGTTAAACTGGGAGGCTGATCAGCTCCTGCATCAGTGATTTGTCAGTTTTTGTTTTTTATTTCTTTTTTTTTTAAATCAAGGTTGTTTTCTCTGCCTCCAAACACATTAACAGTACACTCTATTTCATAGTTTTCTTCCTCTGCCAAGGCCTCCAGACCTCATATTTGGTCGAATACTACTAAGTTTGGCTGCAAGGGTCCATGCTACAAGGTGGGGGTCCCTCAGCACTCCCTCAGGAGTCTTAGGTTTAAAGGTAGGGTAGGAGATTTCGTTCTGATGCACTTTTTGTTAAATTAGTGTGACCTCTCTTTTCAATCTGATAGCAGCCAATTAGTTCAGCAGTTTCGTGTTAAAACGAAGAATATGAATCATCTGTGGAAGCTATAAAACACTAAAAACATCAGCCAATCCTCCGGGTGGACCCTGCGCGGAGTATTGGCTGGTTGTCACTCTCTTCCTGCTCTGCGCGCACCAGAGAGGTACGTGCATGATGGCCGAAGTCACCGACCGCAGCTCGTCTTCAGGTGATGCACGTCCATGTGATTGGGAGGCGTGGCTTCGGGGTGAGCTCCGAGAGAAAGGGGCGTCTGTTTACTTTGGAAATCTGACTCTCACTGAGTTTTCTAAATCTCCTACCCTACCTTTAAGTCCCACTGACACCACAAGCTGTTTTGTTTTCACTTGCTGCTAAGTTAGCAGGAGAGAAAAACTGCTGCTCTAGCTTAGGCATTAAGATAAGATAAGATAATCCTTTTAGTCCCCAATAGGGGAAATTCACAATAAGTTCCCTGACCAGGAATCAAACCCGGGCCGTGGCAGTGAGAGCACCGAATCCTAACCACTAGACCACCAGGGACTCCTAAAAACTGGGGTTGGGCTAAGATCATGGTTTGTCTTTAAACTCACAACATTAAACACATGTTATATGGACACCCTCTATCTTCAATGGTTGCCATTTTGGCTACTGTCACGATAACGAGTTTTTCTAAGCCTGCCCCTTGCTGTGTCCATTTTCTGCATACATACATATGATTACAAGTAGGGATCACGTGATCGGAAATCGGGCCCGATTATGTGATTTCAGACTCGATCGGAATCGGACATTACCTCCCGATCAGGACTCGAATATATATTTATTAGGACTCTCAAAGTTAACGCCTTCTGTGCAGGGTGGCTCTGTGTCCTGTAGTGTAGGGGTATGACAGTTGCTTTTGGTGTGAGAGGTCCTGGTTCGAGACCTCGATGAGCACACACTCTGGACACACACACAGGTTTTGCTAGGATCGGATCGGTATCGGCAGATACTCATAATCAAATGACTCAGACTCGAGGGCAAAAAAAACCTGATCGGGACATCCCTAATTACAAGTCAATGTTGATTAGAACTCATATGTAAACATACTGAATATTAGTTCAGCAGGTCCGGTGCATCAGTTGGATGCAGATTCTTTCAGCATTTCTCAGTTTTAAATCATTGATTAACTAACTTAAATTGCTCATGGATGTTGAAACTCTGCAACCAACAATGAAATTCTGAATTTAAAAAGCTAATCAATAACATAAAACATAGGAAAATGATTAAATATTAATATAAAATGTGCTTACCCCATCACACACAGACTCACAAAGACTTTCTGACACAACAAAATCAGAGTTTTACCACCTTGTCAACATCATCATGGACACGTTCTACAGTATGAGAGAAAATGCACACCACAGCAGCTTAAGGAGATGACTAATGCTTGGGTGGTAGTCTTTTTCATCTTTTGTTTACAAGGTGACGTGTAAAACGGTCAGACAGCGCAACATGACCTAGTTCTATCTCCGTATGGGGGCCACTAATTCATCTCTTTTACAATTTGGGCACAGTTTATGGCTGTTTCCACTGGCCCTCTTCTGTTAAAGGGAGTCTAATGAAAGCTGAGGCTGACGGGGGGTGAAGCAGCAGCGCTTCCACTCTCATTATTCATCATTGTTTCGGTGGTTTGTGTGACACAGCAGAGGAAGTAGGGAACAGACCATAGGCTGGCAGTGGGAGGCAGATCTCTGAGGCATGTGTCCTCAAATAAAAAAAATTAACAGGAAATTTAATCACTAATGAAACGGCACATCTTAAATGGGTCAACTGATGTAAGACGTCCCAAGGAAAGTGGTTGACGTATTTTGAATTTAATAACTAGCAATCTTCGTAGAGTTATCGTAACACCCTAAACGCCCAACTGTGGAAAGGTTTATTTGGATGATCTGGCAGAGGCAGATAATGCCAACATGGCTACTGCCTGAGCTCCTACAAAACTGCTCCAGATTGTTTGTTACAAAGTAAATGTTTGGAAAGGAAAGGCGCTTTGACAAGAATACTTGGCAGGGAAGTGGATGAACCATCATTGTCTTAACTTAACAGTCAGATCAACAGATCTGAACAGATGTAGAGGAGACACAGCAAGCCACTGAGGATCTTCTATGCTGGTGAAAAAATATAAGGCCTGCAACAAACAAGTATTTTGGTATTCAGATACTTGCCGATTATTTTTGCGATTATACGAGTACTTGGATCATGACCCCCTCCATACCCGGCGCCAAAACTGTGTGTGTAACCTGCAAACGGCTCACACGTGTTTCAAACCCAGGGCGTCTTGTGCCCAAAACGGTGATCATCCCGCTGCGCCACGAGAGAATCATTCTCAATGACTTCACTAAAGATTCATCGAATACTAAATTAGTTGTCGCATTTTGTCCTCCAATATTACTCGAGTACTCGTGGCAACCCTAGCTAACAGTCACTTCTTGCTGTTGTTGTCACACCTATTGTTGACATAACTAAGATCCATCCATCCCCGCGTTCACTTTTAGCTCTAGTTCAGTTTTTACCTGTTGTTTGACTTCGACACCTGTAGCTTTGCCATCAGAGGGTTTATAGCAAACACAAGCTGCAAATTTCTGCACAGTTGATAAATAATTTAAATACAAGGACTGAAGGATTGAAGGACAGCTGTGTGCGATCACTACTGTGAACTATGGAAATCGAAACAGATTTGAAGGCTGTAGTGTTACTCAGTGTATTTCTCTGAATAAAAAATATTCCTATTGTGTTGTACAAAACCTCCGCTGAATAAATAGCTGCTCATGCAGTCATTATTTGTGACTTGAGAAACACACCTATGTTAAGCATTATTCAAGTGATCTGCTAAAAAAGCTTGATTTCATGTAGTTATGCTCCTGTTTTGTAAATCCTGAGCTGTTTTGGGTTTCTGCATGATTGTTTCAGCACTTTACATACATTACATACAGAAGAATAGCCTGACTGCACAGGCAGATTAATTCCTTATAGAGCTTGCTACATTAAATGAGATAAATATCAACCACCTGTGTTTGGCCTCATTAGTAAGAAGTTGAATGTGCACGTGGCAGTGGCCTGAGGCTGCTTGTAAAAACAGCAGAGCATCACAAAAAGCGCAGCATTTAGTGAAATGACATGAGGAAAGAAGAAGAAAATACCAAACCAAGTTCATGCCAAAACAACATGAATTCATCAGTATCGGTTTATCCATTTATGTTTCTAAATGTCCTCCCCTCTGCTCTGAGGGCTTATCTGGTTTCGAAGCCACTCTGTTCTCTCTGGTAAAAACTGGAAACATAAGTTTAGGGTTTGGATTTTTGTGAAGACAGCTTAAAGAGCCACTTTCAGTTTAAATCACTGTGAAAACTGAATAAATGACACAAAGCAGATGCAGCTGCACACAATCAAAACTAATTATGGGTGGTGGAGACACAGCTCCACTTTTGTTTCCCTACAGAAACCAAACTTGTTGCGTTTAATCTCTGGACGAAACTTAATTACTGTGGGAAATGAATCTGTTTGCTGCATGTGTAGCATTGTTAGCTTTTAGCAGTAAAAGGGTATTCTAGTCCACCTCCAAACATTTGAGAATGATTTTTATTTTTGGTGGAATATTATTCGAGAACATTTAAAGGGTAGGGTAGGAGATTTTGAAAACTCAGTCAGCCAGATTTCCAAAGCAAACACACGCCCCTTTCTCTCGGAGCTCACCCCGAAGCCACGCCTCCCAATCACATGGACGCGCATCACCTGAAGACGAGCTGCGGTCTGTGACTTCGGCCATCATGCACGTACCTCTCTGGTGCGCGCAGAGCAGGAAGAGAGTGACAACCAGCCAATACTCCGCGCAGGGTCCACCCGGAGGATTGGCTGATGTTTTTAGTGTTTTATAGCTTCCACAGATGATTCATATTCTTCGTTTTAATGTGAAACTGCCGAACTAATTGGCTGCTATCGGATTGTAAAGAGAAGTTACACTAATTTAACAAAAAGTGCATCAGAATGAAATCTCCTACTCTACCTTTAAAAAGCCACTGTTTGTCCTTTGGCCTGTATATTAGTAATGTCACCTTATCATCATAAGGAAATATGCACAGTCAGCAAGAACAGATGATTCTTGCAGTCCAACTCTTTGCCTCTATTAGGTGTTCAGGTGGACAATAACGTTGCGAACACATGGTTGGAATGTCCTAGAGGGAAACGGCCGTGGTGTCGGTGACACCATGGACAGACAATGGTTGTGGTCTGACCGGGCTGGAAGTCTCGCCTCTCAGCAGCCGCCTGTGCTGTCAGTGAGGATGATTTTCAGGCTCTCTATTATATGATAACACTCAGCAGCTTGCTTCTCACCGCGCTGCAGCAGGGGTGCTTTGTTACTGTGCACCACTGGGCCTCACCTCACCTTGATGTCAAGCTTTGTAAATCTAATGTCACGTGGGCATTCATTAGAAGGAAATTCTCTCAAGGACCCAACAAGCTTTATCCAGTGTGGTGTAGATGTAGAAAAACAATCCCTGTGTACTCTCACTTTGTCTTCTCTGAGATAAACTCAGCGACACATGAGGATATTCTCCCTTTTGTGGCTGGATCGAACGCTGAGCTGCCAGGGTCGTTGAAATTCAGAGACTGTCAGCGGCTCGGCGGGCTGCGTTTCCTTAGAAACAGCAGAGGGATGGTGGGAATCACAGAATGCAGGATGACGGCGGTTGCATTCCTATGTGCCTGGAGCATAATTAATTACTTCATTAATGAGAGAAAAGGGCTAAATAATGTCAGGAAACCAACTCTGTGTCTTATAAATGATCTTCCAGCAGGATTTTAAAAGGAAAATGAAACCGCAGCCAGGAATATGTAAATCCTCTCCGTTTAAAATATCTGGCATTATTATGTATTTATGGTCATCCTGCCTCATTTTCTGATTCAGACTTGTTTGGGCTAATGCCTGCTTTCAGAGATTTTCTCACAGTCATTCGAAAGACAAAAAGTTATCTATTATCCCATGCAGTGCTTGTAGGTGCTTATAAATTACGTATAAATGGAGCCAAGAGAACATGCTCATGGATTTGCATTTTAAACTCGCAGCCTTTGCTTTGATTTTTGATTTTTGATTTTTTTTTCTGTCTTCCTCAAATTATCAGGACAACAGAATGTGTCAGTCGCTCCCATTTCTTATGTAAGCATGCTAGTCTCTCTGTATGTCCTACTTTTTTTTACGTATCTGTTTTCCCATCTCTCTCTGCACTTATTTTATTAACACATAGCTTAAGAATAGCTTGATTGTCAGTGATTCTGTTCTTCAGTAGTTCCCCATTATAAGAGAGACGTATGCTTTTGGTTGTTGTGCACGACCTGCATTTAGTTTGGTTGCTTTGACTGCTTTAGGTTTTCTTTCCAGATATCCAGAGTCTTCATTTGTCATGATTCGTTCACTGTCTAAAAGTGTGCAAGCCCTGCCTCACAGGTGACAAAGGGTAAGCAGACAGAGCAATTGGTACTTTTCACTTCATGCCATTTGACCTTTGCTGTCTGATATCTGGAGTGTTATACTGCACTCACACTGATCAAGTGGGGAAATATTGACAAGAACATTACCTTAAGATGGTTTTTATGTTGTGGTTTTATCCCTTTTTTTGATTTTAGCCTGAACATGTCCTTAAAATCTCCTTCTGGCATTCCTGAGTAGGTGATTTTGTCTCATTACTTCCCTTCAATTCATATGCAGATTTTAACACACTAAAGTCACCCCTGTGGCCTCGGTTTGACTGTCACTCTCTTGTTCTCAAACAAACCTATTTAGCAGCTCTCGTGTTTACGTGCAAGCCACAAAAAAACTAAAGCAAAACGGTTTCCACTCAGGAGGAGGGAGCGGGCGTCCCCATTCACAATATGTCAACCATGTTTTAAATTATGTCAAATCGTAGCGCCGCCCTCCCTCTGCTGGAATGTCTCCTTTAGCACAGAGGAATTTTATTGCCCTACCTTCCCTCTGTGGCAGTGACAACGGGGGGGGGGGGGGGGGGGACAAAAAGCAGCGCTGACCCCATGGGGGCATCTGCTCTGCTCACCTCCTAGAATGCACATTGTGACTCTAGCATAACTTTGCTGTTGGACGTCACGAGTCATTGTGTCAGGTCGTTTTTTTGTGTCTCAGGACAAAGCGTGAAAGAGAAAAGAAAACAATCCAGATGCTTTCTGTGAAATGCCTCAGCTCGCCCCCTTTTATAATGCAAGTGGGGGTCAGCTTTGTTCGATCGTTGTTGTTTTAGAGAAACCAACTTTCAAAGCGCATACCTACATCTTGTAATTAGGTTATCCCTTCTCCTCAGTCTGGACTCGCCGATGTGCTCTGTCCTCATGTGGGGATTATTTTCACCCGGCACAATGATACAAATTAGAATCACGTGTTGGAGCTACATATTCATTTTCTTTGACTGAGTACTAGTTGCTTAAACCAGACACACACACACACACACAGAGGCTGTAATTAAAGACTTCAGAAACAATTGGCTTGATTTCGGTTTTCTTTGTCTGTTTTTTGTAAATATCTACAAACATTGTTTGCTGTCAGTACTCTGTAAAATCATGCGTATTTACCTGTGTATAAGTAGTCTGAATTCCATCACAGGTACATTTTCATTGTGTGTTTGGACGTCATTATTGCAGGCAGTTATATAAAGTTGGCGTAGTTATGTAAGGTATATAAAACACAAATAAAAACATGTTAAATTAAAGATGGACAGATTTATCCTGGCTTAGAAAGGGCCTTTGGGAATGAGTGATAATGACTCAGAGCTCAGAGGAAGCACAGCAAGTCTCTGTGACCTTATTTGCTTTGAACAGTGTGCTAATGAATATGGTCTCTTACTCCGAAATAAATGAACAAAACAGATTAATTACTGAAGTGTGTAAAAAGTGTCAAATGCATTTGATTTTCTCCGCAGGAGAATCCAAGAGTAAAAAATAATAGTTTCTGGTATGACTGACTGGGGTAGAGGTATAGAAACTGCAAAAGTGCTGTGATTTCCAATAGAGCAATATGGCAGGAGGAGGTCTCACAAGTGGCACCTTTTCAATCATATTGTCAAACAGGCAAAGAGTTGTTACCATGGTAGCCGGGAACCCAACCATTCTGAGGCTGAGTAGCAGTCATCCCTAACCAAGAGTTTGTACATGAACTGGAACATCACTGTGAGGTTCAGATGATTCTCAGGATGTGTGACCTACAATCATAAAGTCAAGTCAATGACAGTAGCTGCTTTATTAGCCAATGTGTCGCTAATGCTATTTCACAATGACTGTATGTTGTAACAGTACAGCCGCACTTATCTGTAAATAAAGTCACATGCACACAGATTCATGTCATAATTCTTTATGTTGCTGTTGTAACAGAGATGAACACTACATTCCCCACGATCACATGTTTGGTTTATATTTTATATATTCATGCCAGGAACAGATGAGTACAGGACTTTTAACATGTTCCACATTTCATCCTCTCGTTCTGGTTTGCATTTGGCTTCCACTGATACGCCCACATTCCCACCTCAGCCAACAAAAAAAAAAAAAGTTTTTTATCCATTTTTTATCCATAAACTGCAAATGCTAATGAAAACAGGTGGATAGAAAAGCACCTAGTGACATATGAAATATGAGCAGAGGTCACAAATAGTACAAAGTCTTCTTAAAAAACAGCATAGCTGCTGAAAAGCTTAATGAGAGCGGACAGCGGGAGGGAGTTTCCTGCTTTACGCCCATACAAAATGTAATGTCACAATAAGAAAACATGTTTTTTTTTTTCCGGCTCACTCCGAGGAATCAAAGTTTTGCTTCAGTGACAGACAGTAAGAAAATGAAAACCACACCTGTGTAAGCCGAAAACATCTGTTGTCCTGAGTGAAATCCTCCAAAAACATCTTCCTGAAACAAAGCAATCTTTCCCTGTAACCTCCTGAGCAAAATGCTTTATCACGCTATCTGCACTCAAATCCAGTTCTGCTGCACAGGCCTGCTTTCAATTTGCCTGGTGATTCGCTGCCAATTGTAACAGCAACTTATTTGTCTGGATCTGTGGTTGGACCAGATGTGGGACTGAGGGGCCAGATGAAGGAACTTGGAGAGTCTGTCTCCACAGCAGGTCAAGGATGAACAGGATGTTGATAAACTAAAACCAGCAAACCTTGACTCCTAAAAAAAACCCACTCTTGCTGTTCCCCCAGCTGCCCTGATCTCTTTCTTATTCCTTCTACTCCCTCCCTTATCCCTTACTTGTTAGTCTCGACCTCCCGGCCCCCTCATTTATTTTCCCCTCATCTTGCCTATACCCAACCCCATCAGATAGTTTCTCTCACCTTTCCTGGCCTGTCTGTCTGCTGCTCTGCCACAGCGGTGAAGCCATGAGGCGTACAGATGTGCCAGTTAATCAGGTTTCCTTATCTGCAGGCGGCTCACCTACAGTCCAGAGACTCAGTCACAGACCCAAACACAAGCAAACAACAACAACAACAACAACAACAACAGGCCTGCTCATGCACTTTCTTATCAGGGCCATTTAATGAATCCTACAGCAGCTCCATGTCAGGAGGGAGGAGGGAAAAATGAACAGAATGTCTTGACACAGGCCTCTAACGGCAATTTCGTTGTGCTCAATAAAAGCAGTGATATATGATCATGTTTCTTCCATGTGTGATGCAGCCAAAGTGCAGACTCAGACAGCAGCTCGAGACTCCATCAGTCTGACAGTTCATTCTCTCTCTGCTCCAAACCTCCAAATGAATTTGTTGTAGTTTCTTGTTTTGGGTCGGTGTGCAGCGACCAGATGGATCTGTGGCGGGCGAGCAGTTCAACTCACAGCACAATGTTTTTTTTTTTTTGTCTGGACATAAAGAAAAGACAGATGTGGTGGAATGAGGAAGTTTTAGATGACACCAGTAAATTTAAAGTCAACAGGACTTCTTACTGCGATGCTGTAGTATTTCTCTTTTTAAAGCTGGCTTTTCTTCTTATTCTGGATTTCACCAGGTTACCACATCAAACCTGTAATAATGTTAGTGTTGAGCAATGTCTAAAGCTGTTTTTATTTGACTTTTCTTTAAAAGAAAAAGGTCTAGCAGCACCCTCTGCTACTAAACACAGATGCAGTTCCTTCAAAGGCCACTTGGGGCTTTTTTCTGTACAGTGAGTCCCCATAGACCTCCATGTTAAAATGTCCAAAATTACAGCAGATGCCTACTAGTGGATGTGTGCATATGTGTGTAATATTATAAAAGTGCTTTAATCCAAGCCATAAAGAAAACCATGTAGTTTTAACACCTAAGTCAGACCGTGAGTTAAAGTGACCTTTACACACAGCCAGGAATTATTGACATAAAACAGAAAATGCCATGAACCTCAGCCTCCTTAATTATATTAAGCTTTACATTTTTAAAGATGAATGGCGTGGCAGCTTTAAATGCTAGGGGGGTGGGTGCTAGCTGCCTGCAAGAACTTCATGCACTCCACTCGGCTCCCCTCCACTGTCCACCTAAGTAGGAGCTGATTCATGGAGACAGCTAGAGTTTCAGGAAATGCATGAATGATGTCACAGGGAATCATCCGGATTTCAAGGAGAGGAGAAGCAGGAGCTGCCAACGCTACTGGACCAACAACTCCACTTACACACTGTGTCCAAAGTTCTGGAGGTATATGTGCCCCCCCCCCCCCTTTAGCCCCAGGTTTCAGGCTATTTTTAGCATTTAACTGACTGAGACTGAGAGGACAGTGGAGTTGGGATGCCCGCTCATCCAAACTGAACAAAACCTAAGTATCTTTACCCCAATCCTTAAATTGCCTCTGATTTTAGTGTCTGCCTTATTTTATTCAGCTCATTTCTTCCATCTATAAGTTAAAGTCCTGTTTAAAAAAAGATGCTTCCTTACAACCTTTGGGTACTGGCAGAAAAGAAAATGACTGATGCAATAATTGTAGATGCAGTAATCGCCCCAGGTTACTGTGTAATTGGACTGTGAAGGATTAGAGGTGAGCATCAGTGCCAGCGGAGAGGTCAAAGGTCAGAATGCTCTGATGATATTACAGAAAGCAGAAGCCTTTTATATATCTATCGTTATATAAGACACAGAAAATATGTTTTTGTTCTGGTGCACTTTACTTGCATTCCTGAAACATTAATGTTACTTTTGAGAAATCTTCTGCTGAGAGACACCACAGCAACATTTGCACAATATCTGCAACACAAAGCTACTATTCATCCATTCACAGCCTCTCAGACCTGTGACGTGAATTCAAGGTTGGGAAACGGGATGCAAAAGTCTAAAGTCTGAATTTAAGTTGTGTTTCAATGCAAGTTAGAACCAGATCTTGATCATCTTTCCTCAGTGCACCATGCAGGATAAACTAATGTTGCACAATACCAGTTTAAATGAATAACAGCATGTTATGTATCTACTACTAATTTCACATCCTCATGTGATGTTAGTCAATTCCACATCAGATGGTTCAGTTATTGGTAGATGGACTGAATGAGACTTCAGGCTGTATGACTGACACATACATATGTCTTCAGCCAGGGTTCATGTGATGTCACCCCGTGCTATACCACACTTAACACTGCAGATATGACCACAGGGAGGCTGTAGATACCTATGCTGGGATTGTTACAAAGGCTGTGTTTAAAGCACTCCTGGGGAGGACGGGATGGTCACATTGGCCCCATCCACACTGGGGAAATCAATCCAGCTAGAGTGGGATTTGGGACGTATCTGGATATATCCTGTTTTTTTTCTGAGTGTGAACACCGCGAATCCGGCTCTATCCAGCTTTATTTCAATCCACCTCTTGGAAGTGGATCTAGCCAGATTGGCTCAAATGTGGCTCAGGTCTGAACGCAAATGCAGCTAGCGAATCCGGCTAGCGACGTGATACTTTCACATGTGTGATAGCCAGATTTAAAAATAGGTTTGAATGTATCCAGCTTAAAGGCTATCTGGAGTCAGTCCTACTCTAGCTGGATTGACTTTCTCCAGTGTGAACACGGCCATTGTGATTAAGTAACCAGCATCAGATCTGTGTGGCGTTGCAGAGGTACAGCCATCTGGCAGTGCTGGCATTCTTTGACATACAAAACTGACATGGCAAAGGGACAGCTGTGAGTACCAGGGCTGCTGGCCGCAGTTCACATGCAGCCACAGATGTCACTGTTGGAAAATAAGGATTTGATCACAGGATGCTGGGATTGCTCTGTCGGTACTTTTACTCAAGCAGTGCGTCCTCCCAGCATACACCTGCTGCATGCTAACCCAGCTGCTCCCTCGTGCTGCCATTTGAACTGCAGAGTGCAGGTTGGTGCTGTTCTCACAGTACATGTCATGTTCATGTGAAGCTATAAATATTTATACGTCTGAATTCTATTCAAAAAGAGCGCACCCCAACAGCGCCTGCTTGTTAAGTCCACATTCAATAGAGACATTTGCACTAATGTATTCCCTCATAAGTTTGACACATCTGTCTGCTGCTCTGACGGCTCACTCTATTTGCTCATGCACTTTTTGTATTAATATTCAAACAGGCCCCTTTGTTATCCAAAGTCCTACCATTTGTTTTTTTTACCTCAGAGAGTCCCCTGTCGTGGAAGACAGACGCACAGACGAAGAAAGGAGTCCACAGTGTGCAGTCAGTGTTGAGGCGATGCCCCCTAACACGGTGTTATGGACAGCTCTCCTCCTCTAGAGCTCTCCAGTCAGCAGAGAAATGAACTCTGTGTGTGTGTGTGTGTGTGTGTAGGCGTCTTAATTATTCTGGCTAGTAGCAAGAGCCTGTTCAAGCGAAGGCCAGGAACGATAATGTAAAAGATTGATACCTGTTTTGTTCTACTCCCTACTACACTGATTAAAACAACAAACGAGCATATCGTTTAAATTTGGGATTTGTCTTCCTCTCTGACATCTTTTCCATTTCAGTGGTGAAAATGTAAAAGTAAACACTCAGACATCAGATACACTGTCTGCATCTAAACATATTGATCATATAACCAGGAATAACCATTTAAATAGAATAAAAATCAATATGAAACAGATACATTAACAAACACCTACACAAAAAAGTGTAGGTGTTCTTTATGTTGTTAGACCACAACATATTACGTATATTAGACCAACATATTATGACAGCAAAGATTATCTTATGCCTCTGGTTATGTCACTAAAATAAATGTGAGGTTGAATACATAAGAAGATACTTAACAACTGCTGTGAAAGAATCTGTGGAGTGAACAACATACCAAATGTATGTATATCAATCAATAGATCAGTCAATCAAGTGGTATTTGTGGAGCTCGTTCAACATGATGCAGAATAAATAAGGGCGGTGGGATACATAATAAAAATATAATATAAAAATACAAATAAACTCGTACAATTAATAATTATCACAATCAATTATGCAGACAAAATTAAACATTTCTGGCATTCTGGACAACATACGCTATAAAGATGATAAAAGTGAATAAACATAAAGATTAATAAAACAATGAACAGTGCCTCTAGGGCCCAGAGAGAATTGAGTATGTTCCAGCAGCGGTTCTGTCGTTGTCATATTGTGTGAGTTTAATTATCTGCTGTGAACAAAGCTTATTTCAAACAGGACTGCTGTAAACATATAAATGACTTAAAAAAATCAATAAACAAGCACCTGCCTCTGCGCATGCTCAGTTACACTTACACTGGGTTACATATCATAATATTTAGTTGTTGAGTCATGTCGGTGCTGCTGTCCCGTCCTGAGCTGAGGGTTAAGGAGGAGGGGGCTTCCTCCTCTTCTTCCTCCTCCTCCTCCTCCTCCTCCATGTGTTCAGGCTGGAGGAAAGGGCAGCGTGACGTCACGCAGGGCTGGTCTTGCCGTTTATTAGCCAGAGGAGCCAAGTGCCAGGTTGCAAGAGCCTCACACTGCAGCTCTGTCCGGCCCGCGGCAGAGGGGTGTCCTCCTGACTGCACCAAAAACTTTCTAGAAACTCAGTCAACAGAAGCAAACACTGACTGACTGACACAGTGTCGCAACCCGCCTCACTCCTGCTCTAATGAAACAGACGCACACCCACTGTGAAAAGTTCTGAATGAGCCGCTCCAGACTTTTTTTTTCTGCTTTATTTTAATTTGACGTTGGGATAAAGTTTTTTTTTTTTTCCTCACTTAAGACTCGTGATGGCTGTCCTGTCACTAGCTTTACTGCTTGTAGGATTTGTACTGACTTCAGCTGACAAGGTAAGTGTCCGCAGCGCTTCGCCTCGCTTTGCGCCGACGTGTGCGCACTTTTTTAGCCCGTTAGTAGTAAAAAAAAAAAAAAAGAGTCCAGCTGGAAAGCGGAGCTCCAAACTTTGGGCTACCTGTGAACGCGCACGCTGCTTCCTCTGTCAGAGACATGCTGAGCGTGCACACGCGTGACTTTAGCCTGTTATATAAGACATGTGGGACAGAGACACTTTGGTTTAAAGACTTTATGAGCTGCACGGTGGAGCGCTGCTGCTGCTGGACATCTCACAGTCACGTCCCCGCCTTTAACAAGCCTCTCTCTCTCTCTCTCTCTCTTGCAGGCTGGTGAAGACGCAGACAGAGAGGGTGAGTCCTGCTTCATTTGTCCACATCCTGTTTTAATAATCGCATCTAAGCTGAGAGCTTCTCCTCCAGCCATTGAAGGAAACTCATGAGGACAACTTGGTGCTCTGAGATCAAAGTGGGAGGGGAGTGTGTGTGTGATACGCACCCTCCCCTACACACACAGACCTCCAACACACACACACACACACACACACACCAGATATTACATGAGCTAACTGCTTCAAGGGCTTTGTTATACAGGAAGCAGAATTCCTCCTCTGAATCCTTCACATCTGTTACCCATTCTGAGGTTTAGGAACAAGTCAGCTGCAACAGTGTCCACGTAGGATCATTTTACGCCCGCCGTTATCTTCCCGAGACACCTCAAGGGCCCTCGCAGGGCACACACACACACACACACACACACACACACACACGACATGTGGCTGTGGTTTGGTGGATGTCCATTGACACTGTTGGCTCTTGTAGAGCAGCTCCTTCACCCTGTATGAGTGACTTTGGTTTGGATTTGAACACAATCAAGCAAACTGTGAGAATCTTCTCTGCCTGGTCAGTTAGGTTGTCTCTGTGTTTGAGGTGGAGCAGCCAAGGAGCTGATACTTTTTAGTGGCTCTTTCTTACAACAAAGTGAACCAAGCTGGTGATGATGTGCCCCAAATCTTCCTGCAGTGTTTGGGTGGCGTGCATGAGGCTTGATTCTGCAGCACTCCCATGGGGGGTGCAAACTTTCAGCTCATGCAAATATGTGTGTATTCTGCACTGACAACACAAGAGGTAGAATTGTGTCACATATCTGAGCCAAAAACAAGGTAGCGTGCATCTTTATCACACACACAGGTGGTATTAGCTGCAGCTATCAGTGGTTGTCCTCTAACTGTCAGGTTGGTGGTTGGATCTCTGGCCATAGATGTGTCCATGGGCTAAGTAGCTTCCATGTGTGCACAGATGTGTGCATATGAGGCAGTGTTAGGTGTTTTGAGTACCTTCGAGTATGTGGAAAGGTGTTGTGATGCACACAGCGCAGCAGCTCAGAAGCATGTTTGTCTTCTGAGCTGGCCGCAGGTGTAGTCATGATGCCAGATTGACTGCTGTGTGAAAGTGTAATCCAGCATAGCGAGAGCTCCATTAAAAATAATTGACAGAGGCATACCTCTGATTGTGTGGCAACATTACACCAGCTTACTGTGAAGCTGAGAGTGAGCGATGCCGGAAGACGAGAGAGTCTTCCGAGTGGCTCTGAGGCTGAGACGTTTAGATGCAGGCAGTTAGAGTCAGGCTCTGGCTCGGTTTCCTTCTCTGGAGCCGTCGACCATGGAGGGAGAAAACTGAACCCCACAGTTGTACATATTAAAGGGAGAGAACTGTATCACAATTGATTTATCAGTAGATGAGCGAGCCAGGATGAGCTCAGGTCCGTACGTCTTTGTGACAAATGTACGCCTGTGACGTCTTTATAACTCTTCACTGCATTTGAAACTGTATTGTTAGCACTTTCCAAGAACAAGTTCTCTTCCCTAAATGAATGTTTTTATGAAAATAGAGAGTTCTATCCCTCTGAAGGTTCTTATTAAACACATCATTCATGTGGACACTTGTGCAGTTTATGTGTCAGCTGCATCTGTTTATGTGTTTAAGCAGCAGAAGCAGCCCTGCTGGTGTTACCCTGCAGTATTTCTGCAGGTTTAGTAGCACAGGCTCTTCAGCAGTTTATAACCCTCACAATAAACGCCACGATTTGATGTCAGGCCCTCACAATGAGAGATCAAGAGTGTCACTGGAAAGCTGCCATTTTGTGGCAATACACGACAATCATGCAGATTGAACAATTTCTCTGCGTACCCTCCACGGTGACACGTGTGAACGTGTAGCTGGGGATGACACGTTTATGTTTGTCTGTGCATCGGTCTCTGCAGTAACAATCCACAAGCTCGGCTGAAAATACAATTAGATACAATTAATACAATTCGTCTCGTAGCAAAACATTCAGGGAAAGTTTTACACTCATACGTCACCATATGGTGGCGCTGTTTGTACCAAAAAGCAATCACTTGTTCATCATTCTGTGGCCTAAATATATTGGAGGAAATATCTCTAAACAATCAAACTAATTGACTAATTAAATCAGCGACGTGCAGCTTCCACTCAGCTGTTGAAGCCGTGTGTGCGCGCTCTGTGGATCACACTTCATGTGTAACCTCGCCTTTTCCCTGTGAGGGCAGACATCACTCATGGAGGACACTGGGCATGTTTTTAAATGAGCTTTTTTTATGACACTGTTATGGATGACCTTTTAAAATAATGTGACTGAGGCCTGTGTCACCACAGACTGATGGTAATTGGGCAGCAGTGGCTCAGTGGTAGAGCAGGGTTGTCCAATAACCGGAAGGTTGGTGGTTTTCCAACTTCTTCTTCTCCCTCCTCCTCTTTGCTCTTCCTCCTTTCTTCTTCTGCCTCCCCTCATCCACCTTTGCCTCCTTCTGCTTCTATCTCCTTCTCTTCATCGTTCTTTGCCCAATTCTTCCTCCTCCTCTTCCTCTTGTTCTTATTCTTTTCTTCAGTTTATAATTTCATACTTGATATACACTAATGTCTAAAAGTTTGGGGTCACCCAGGCCAGTTTTAGAGCTTTTCTTATCAGCACCACAGTTTTCAGCTGTGTTAACATAATTGCACAAGGGTTTTTCTCATCATCAATTAGCCTTTTAACATGATTAGCGAACACAATGTAGCATTAGAACACAGGAGTGATGGTTGCTGGAAATGGGCCTCTGTACACCTTTGTAGATATTCCATTAACAATCCGATGTTTCCAGCTAGAACGGTAATTTACCACATTAACAATGTCTAGACTGGATGTTTGGTTACTTAATGTTATCTTCATTCAGAAAAACAGTGTTTTTTTTGTTTGTTTTTTAAATTCAGGACATTTCTAACTGACCCCAAACATTTGAGCGGTAGTGTATACTCCTCCTCCTCCTCCTCCTCCTCCTCCTCCATGGATGTGTTTTAATATTTGCGGCTCACTTCAGTGAATCTGAGGCACATTTCCACCATGCTGCACTTTAAGCTTTTTATTAAAAGTAAATGTTCCAGTGAATGTCAAGACTCTCAGAAAATATTCAGGTTTCATAACCTTCATTCTTAAATCAAGCACACTGCAAATGAATTTTGATTCAAATATACTCCAAATGTGTCTGGATTAGAATAAAACCCATAAATCTGTATGAGCTCTATGAACACAACAAGGTGAGGACTCAAGAAACCGACCACAGACAGCTTCAAAATGGGGGTTTACAGATGTTTATGCCCGGGTTTGTCAAGGCACACCTGTGGTGTGGGTCTAGATAAAGGAGGCCATGCAGAAATCTCCTCGTTTCCTCCTGCCGAGGCAGGAGTAGACGTTCTTCAGATTAGACTGGGGTCTCTGGAGGATTAAGCGGTGAAAGCTTTAGCTGTTCAAATACACACTAATGAACTAATTCTCTGCCCCTTCTGGCGACTTGTGGCTCTCTTAACTTTTCCCCCTTTTTTTAAAGATACAGTTTTATTGCTAAAAGCGGAGAAAGGTGTAATACTGTGTCTAAACTTACATCAGTCACACGCATGTAGCACAAACTGTAAGACTTTGTGTAAAATTACATCAGTCCTTCATGTGTGATAGAGGCGGTTCAGGTTATAAAGTTAACTCTGTTCTGTTTCTGTATGAAGGGACATGATGTAACTGTGAGGTCTTTGCGTCGTATAAAGGGCCTTTAGATGTTTTTTAAAAAACCAGACATGTGACACGTGCAGGTTGCATTGGCTGCGGAGCAATGGCAGATGTGTTCAGTCAGTGTGATCAGGCTGCGTAAATTCATCAGAGTCGTCATCATTTGGCTGCATGAAACTTTTTTTTGCTCCTCACATGGCACACATGGTTTGAAAGCATGTAATTTTTTCAGACATGTAATTTGAGTTTCACTATCGACACCTGTTTCAATGTCTTCTAGTCAAAACCTACAAGATAATTACAAGGTTTCAATATTCATGTTACATTTTTTCCAATCCCAAAAAAATGTTGAATGCAGTCACTTACTGCACTCAAACCCAGCCTGGGTGGAATTTTCCCCGCAGTGAGTGAGTGAGTGACCCACAGATTCCCACAAATTAGCCAAAGAAAGGCTGTTAATGCGACGCTGACATTGAGAACCTGCTGTTATTCTAATTTCAAGCCAGGAACTTTCTACAGAGCAATGTCATAACTCAACCACTCACTGTGTTGTTATACCAGATATGTGTGAGCAAACACTCCATGATGGTGTGAATGCAGGGGTGTGAGGAGTGTCACAACGGCAGTGCACTGTCTGGATGTCTGAGAAGCCTCCACACTGTTAATAACACAGCCCCAGCTAACTTTGTCACTTGTTACTTAAAGAATCAGCAGGTTGGATTTAGAGGAGCTATGACTATGACTAGTTAAAGTGATTATGTTGTGTTGACTTTGTCTTGCAGACCAGCTGAGGAGCCGGCTGAAGGAGTACGGCCTGGTCACTCCCTTCAGCACCGACTCTCACGGACACTTCCTGTCACACCTGCTCTCGGCCACTCACAAGCAGCGCGTCAAGAGGGAGGTCTTTTCTTCCGCTGAATCCGATCAGAAACTTTTCTTCAACATCACCGCCTTTGGGAAGGAGTTCCACCTCCGCCTGCGGCCAAATAACAGGCTGGTGGCGCCGGGCGCGATGGTGGAGTGGCACGACGAGGTCCAAGGATTTGCAAACATCAGCGATGGCGCTGCTAACGATTCCAGCGTGGCCGTCGACCCGGCTGAACACGCCAACGGGACAGAGAGGATACTGCGCCGTGACCTGCTAAAGACTGACTGCACTTTTATTGGTGACATCACAGACGTCCCCGGGGCCTCCGTTGCCATTAACAACTGTGACGGTCTGGTAAGTCTTCCTCAGTCATAAAGTCCCTTTCTTTTCCTCACAAACGTGCCGTGACCTTATCAACTGACACTGAGGGATTTTAGGTGTCCGTAACTCCTGAGTTCAGCCTTTCTTTACGTCAGCACTCAGCATTTTTACAGCACATTGTTCTCTGAGATATTCTTCAGGCGGCCAGACGGAATAGCTTTTTGTGCTGGAGTTTGTCACGGGTGACTGGTCATCCATTGCGGCCACAAACCGAACGGATTTTCCTCCCAAACTCTTCCCAACATAAAATACGTCTTCCCTTTGTGTGCTTCACAAAAAAGTGTGCAGTCCTATCCCCCCCATAAAACACTCGAACGGTAATTGGGAAATGACCTGAGCCCAAATCTCTTGGAGTCAGCCAGCGAAGCATCTCTGCATTTAAGGAAGGGATCAGTTGTGCAGGTCCCTTCAGCTGAGGTTGAAATACTGCAGAGATCTGAAAGGCAGCACAAAGGACGCACACACTGTAACTTCAAATGTCCCGATAAGGTGAAGCTGGTGTTATTTTTGAGAAAAATTCCATTTAAAGACTTCAAACTGCTTCTGTGAATGCTGATGGCTTCCACACACCGACACTGAGATTTTCTCTGTGGTGTCAGATGCAGCATTGCCAGCAGCTAAACGAAATGAGCACAATGCATATTGCTAATGTTGTGACCATCATGATGCATTATGGGATACATCGAGGGCAGTATATAGGGTCGGAAAATTCTCACCACGCATTCAGACACCACCACAAAATGATATATTCAGACACAGGTTGGTGAGAACGGTTGGGATGTTGATCAGCATGTTGGCGGCGTTCGTCCTCCTCAGCAGCCTGTTTTTGCTGTTGTAATGTTGAGTTCAGTGTAATAGTGTTACTCATTGTAGTTACTCGGTTTTTTCTCCTCTGAAAAAACAAGCTCAGACAGGAGAGTTTCCTACATTTAGAAACACTTGGGATTGTGCCAGCAACAGTATCATTTAAGCATGAAACAGCATGAACGTTTACAAAAGAACCAGTTTAACATTACATCCACATTCCTAGTCTGTGTTGCTAGTCATAAGCTGCCCTGTGTTGCTAATGAAGCTGACTTAATTTCCCCCAGTAACTCAGGATGAGCTGCTTTGTTGGAGTTGAACCCTGCAGCCATCAGTTTAAGGGGGACATTTTCACCAACCCTTAACTGAACCTAGTGTTTACGGTAACTGAGACCCAGTCAAAAATAGTGCATTGTCTAAATAAGGTAGTATAATTCTAGCAAAAATAAGTGTGTGAAAGATCTATTGTTATGTTATTATTATTAAGTACAGCACAGAAGTTAAATTGCATCTGTGGTAATCCTCTGCACTGTGCCGTGTGTTAGCTTGGTGCTAATTAGCTCATTATAGCTTGCCAACAAAGGTGGTAAACATTAAACCTACATGGCATTTAGCTTAAAGCACCAGTTTGACTAATTACATAGCTGTTAGCATGGCCAGGTGTTCAGCACGGAGCCTCACCTGGCAGCATGATAAAGTCACTGTGGAGTTACATGATAATTCAGCAAGTGACGTTTCAATCTGGATTTATTTGCCCTCTGTGCAGTTTAACGTCTGTCTCTAAACTGTGACAGATTACATGCACATAAACGAAATATATATTTACTCAAAGCTGGCTGTTCCGTCATTGTTGCATATCAGTGACGTGACCTCCAGGATCATTTAAAAGCTTGACACATGGATGTGATGATGCCAACCAGGGAGCCTCCAGGACTGAAATCACGGTGAGACAGTAAAGCGTGATGTCTTTATACGACAGTCAGTCAGTCAGTATGATTCAATTCTGGGAGGATGGCCCCAAAGGCGCTCTGCAGGGGTCCACTTTCTTCTCCGCACATTGCAGCCTGTAACAAGCCTTGTAACAAGCCAGCATATGTAGCAAGAGGATCTCACAGGCAGGCGTGGGAGTGTGGGGGCTGACGTGGAGGCTGGATGGCCCGGCAGACCTGTGCGTCATTTTGACATGCTGCTTTTTTTTTTTAAGGCGGTGGGAGGAGAGTTGAGAGAAAAAGTGACTTCTGAGGAAAAACTCAAATTTATTCACAGGAAGAAGTTTTTTTTTTTTTTTTTAATGAATCTTGTTAACCGGTGTGTATGTCAGCTGAGCAACATACAGTCAGAATGCAGAATTTAGTGTTTTTTATTGCATTTTATTTATATGCACAGTTTATTTTGAGTGAATTTTTGTTTGAGGCATAGAATTAAGTGATGAAATACCAGCATTTTAAGCTAAGACTTGTATTTTCTGACTGAAGCACGCGTCACACATGATGCATGATGTCAACGCTTCCTCACGATTTTTGATGAGTTTATTAGTTTGACATTTTTAAAGCATACACCCATGAGGGAAATCTGCAATTTACTGGGGTCTCAACATGATCTTTGAAATGAAACATCATGCATGTTTTTATGTGAGCGCATGTTGCTATCGGGTTGAATTAGAAGTTGTGGATTTGAGCTCCACAGGATATTCAGATCACCTCTCACTTTGAAAATGAAATAGCACAGTTTCTCACTTCTGCTGCCACAATCTAAAATTAAATCTAAAACTGGCTCTAAAGTGTTCTGGACCTGACCATAAGTGTATGAATAATAATATTTCTGTGAAGCCGAAGGCGTGGAGAGGAGGAGAAAGGAAGGGAAGAAGGACAGTGACGGCAGTCACAATGTAAACGAAGGATGATAAATGGAGCCCTTCCTGTTTTTACTGGTAAACAGACCATCTGCAGCAGTGACCTTCAACAAAAGATGGCCCTAAAACAATGGTTGTGAGTGGATTATTATTCCTTCTGTCTTGCTTTCTGTATTAATTGTGCATAATTTTGGCTACACTTTCCAAGAAGCCACCAACCCCAGAGACAGAATGATGAAATCACAGACGAGCTCAGATAAAGCAGGCAGGCCTCTCTTGATAAAAGTTTCTCCAGTCATCAGAATGACTCACATCGTTTCTGCTCTACAGTAGAGTCCATGAAAAGACCAACGATGAAAAGACTAAGAAACATTGCTTTCACAGTACAGACGGAGTCGGCTGGGATTAGCTGTGATCATGATGATCACTGAAGAGCAGGGGGTGGGGGTGTGTGTGTGTATATATATATATATATATATATATATATATATATATATATATATATATATATATATATATATATATATATATATATATATATATATATATATATATATATATAGGTGTGTGTGTGTATAATGGGCCATCTGTGAGGCATTTCTCATGTAATATGAAGGCTCAAATCATCTCATTTCCACCTCCAGGAGTCTCAGCTTCGCCTTTTGAGAGTGTTCAATTTCCAGAGAGTGAAGCAGGATTCTCAGCAACACTCCCAGGACAGTAATGAATCACACAGCGTATGAATTTCTGCCTCATGTTCCCAGCACACACAGCACACACAGCACACAGTCCTTCTGTACTGTCGGGTCAAAAAAAAGAACTTTAAATCCTACTTCCTGTTTGTATAAGAATACATATCTATAATAAGGCTATTGTGCTCACATAGGAAATCAAGGGCACAGCCAGAGGTGCTGTTATCAGTGCTTTCCTGCTCGCTGTTTACTTGTTTAGAACAAACGAACAGGGCAGTAAGAAAATGTCAAGTTTGCCATCATGATTGCATTTCTTGGAAGCCAGACATCTTCTAGCAGTCAGAGAATTCTCAGAGCGTTGGACACGTTCTCACACTCATCACTTGTTGAACGGTGGCCAAAGATGGCTGCAAAGATGTTTGGGGAATAGTTACACAGGAGGCTGGGAGGTGGTGTAGGTGCTGTTACATTTTTACATTGAAGTTTTATTTTTTACTCCTACTTGGAGTTTGTTCTCGCAGTTTTAAAGTTTATTAGCTCCATTGGGCTGGCTTTAAAGGAAGGGTTCCATGCCTGGGTTCTTGCCATTGTTGGCACGAGCAGGTTATTATCATCATCTGTGCTTCCATTGTTTTGGATGTTGTTTTGAGTCAATGGTTTTTTTTTATTTAAACTTCTCTATTGTAGTAATAGTAGTTTTAACCAAGAGACTATGAAAAGAACGTTTTGGGATTCCTGTTGTCATTTTCTTCGACGGTCCTGCTGCATAAACTTTAGCTTCTTTAACCAGGATGTCAGGACAAAAAAGAAAAAAACACACTATACCAAAATACCAGCCTCATTATTTCTGAAGTGAACAACCACAGATCTCTGCATGAAGTCCAAAATATAAAATCCAAAAATAGCAGAACTCTTGTGTCGCACATGTTCTCTGAGATAATGCCAGTCTGACCTTTAAATCCGTCCGTTGCTCTGCGGGATCTGGCCATTTCCTTTGATTAGAGCAGAAGGAAGCTGTTCATCATTTAGATGCACTCCTTCTTCTTTGAGCCGGTTGTAGTGGAACCTTGTGGATTTGGGTCCAGAGGGGGAGGTGGGGTGGCGAAGAGTTTTGCTTTGTAAATACTGCTGTATAGAGGATGTCATTTTAAAGCTTCAGCCGCCGTCAATGGTCGTCCTCTTTGTCCAGGGACGGCTCTTGTCTGTGATGTCACACCTGAGTAGCGTCCTATCAGTGGTCACAAAAGTGAAAGAAGTTGATTGATGCTTGAACGCACATTGATCGCATAAAAACTGAAACTGTGATGGAGCCATTTGGAAGAATCCTCCACGACATGAAACACACAGTTCTGAGGAGCCTTTTTTATGTGAGAGGCTCCAACCATGGTCGCGCTGGCAGCGTCTGAGACCAAGGTCAAGGTTGGAACTGCAGTTTTTTTTTTAACCCTTCTTCAGTGGCTTTGTTTCTCAGCCCCAGAGCCTGCATGCACAGCTCAGGATGTTTCATGGGATTATCTTCACAGACACAATGCCTCAAAGATAGATTATGACTAAACATTTTGTGATGATTGCCCGTTAAGCCAATTTAAAAGCATAAACCCTGGTGTCCACATTTTTAAGACTGCTGTTGGCACCTCAGGCTGTCCGCCCTGTGACCACTTGATGTGTTTTGGTGCTTTTTCTTCCACGTTTTTGCCTCACAGGAGGACGCCTCACTGATGTCGACTGTCATTATCACAAACTCACATACTGTAAATGCTACACGTGTCTTCTTTGTGCTGCAATGCAGACCGCGATCGATCCATTGATCCTCCTCATGTTCTTTGCAGTCTAAATGCAAAGCATGCAGGGCTGCATATCTGGAGATCAAACACCCTCCAAACCGGTGCTTTCTGATGAAAAAGCCTGTCGTCGAGGGCCAGTGCTCTTTGATCTCAAGTGGCAGCCCTGGCCCTCACTAGGTGTGTGTTTTACTGTTCCTTAATTATAGCCAGGCTGCTGTCTGGAAGTCTTTACTGCCGCAGGCAGGCAGGCAGGCAGCCTGGCAGCTAAATGCTTATGAGGCAGATACTTCCTATGCTTCAGCAGCAGCAGCAGCAGCAGCAATGTGGGGGTGAAGTGAGGGTGACGTTCTCTGGCCTGTGTGGGAGACAGCCTTCATGTTGACTGCATGTCAGGAACTATAGGGAGAACTGTTCCTTATAGAAAAAGAAAGAAACCCGTCCGTGCTGCATTCTTCTGGCTCCTTTTGTTTAAGTCACTCTGTAGAAATCAGGACATCTGTCAGCAGAAATGGAAAGTATTTAAAATGTAATTTGTGTGATCAGCTGCAGGGCATTGTTTGCTTTGAATGAACACTTCTGGAGAGTCGAACCCCCAACTCTGGTTAGATGCACTTCCTGAAGGCTTCTGTTAGTTAATTTGCCATCTCAGAGTGGGGTGATACACATGAAGAAAGAAAAATGTGCAAACTGGAAATGGAGTTTAGTGGGTAATATCCGTCTGATAGCTTTGCTGCGCTGCCCCCTCTTACTCTGGTTCCGTTCTGATGGTAACTGTAACACTACTACACGCTACACTACTAAAGCGAAGGGTGTTGTGCTCATTGCAGTCTGCAGCCTCACCACTAGATTTTACAACAGGACCTTTAAAGTTAAATTACTTGCTGAGCTGTTTGCTTGCTAAGGCTGGGGGCACACTGCACGACTTTCCCAGTCTTAACAGCTTTTGAAAAGACCGAGAGGACACACTGACAGACTGGCTTCAGCGGAGTTTTGTATGATGCTGAAGGTCACATGCTTAACAGCTGCTCCTGATGAGGGAGCACAGAGGATTTATCAGACCACCTGAAGCCATCTGAACAGAGCAAACTCTCACAATGGTGACAGTTTACAAAAAAAACATGGCAGCTAGTGGCAGTAATGCATCAATGTGTTGTTAGCAGACCACCAACCAATTCAAAGAAGAAGTAAACAAACATGGATGATAATCAGCCCGCTGCTGCTGCTGCTACTTCCCGGCGGTTTCTGGCGGTGTCTCCCATGTCCTGGCTTCTGTTTTTCATTGGCTGCCAACATGTGTTTGCAGTCAGGTCGGTGATCAGTTCACACCCAACAAGCAGTTTTGTGTCTTCACCCCCTTCACACGCTAACAGATATTAGTGCCGACTACACGACGACTGTCCCCAGCTAGTGTGGACTGGTGCAGACTAGGGACAGGGAATCCTGGGTAAAATTGGGCAAAAACATCTTCCCAACAAAGTAGACCTGTACCTGTTTCATTCAATCACTTCTGTTGTGGTAGGTTTTGTCACTTTTACTTGAATCCGTGCATAATAGGAAGAAGATCAGGACTGGCAGGTTTAGCTCTAACTTGTGGCATCTTGAAGTTAAAATCTGTTTTGAACTTGATGTTTGGAGGACTAAAGTGTCTGCCGGGAGTTTTTCACAGTTTGTTATCATATCACACGCTCTTGTAGTGCAGAAAACATTTTTAAAGGATGTATCTGTGTACTCTGCTGTTATTTGCGTCCCTCCTTCTGAGTATAAGACTAATACTTGGCTGTTTTTGCTCTTTTTCTTGTGGTCCATAAATTCCCTGTAGAAAACATCTGGCCTCTTCAGACACTCACTGATCCCTGGCTTGTCTGTAACTGTGTTTACAGCCTCTTCACTGTGAGCAGCTCTCTTTGCAGCCCAAACATTGAGGCAGAAGTTTGATCAACTCAATGAAACTCAATAAGAGGAGTGTTTATTCATCAGTGAGCCTTTTAAATATCGACCACTTTAAGGAGCAGCATTGTTTTATTCAAATCTGTCAGTGCAGCCCATGTCTAGATAAAAACAGAGCAGTGTGGTGAAGGAAATTAAGTCTCCTCTGAGATATGATTCTGAAAGCTTTGATAAAATATTAACATGGCAATTATTTGTTGCTTTTAATCACTGCCTTTGGTTTATCTTTGATATTTAAATAAAGGAAAAACTCTGCTTAGATATGTCTTGAAAGCTTGAGAGGTGAGTCTCCCCAGCAGCAGACCTCTCCTGGTTCTGAGGAACACTGCTGCCTTGTGCAGCTCAGCAGCTCTTTTTGGCACTCTTTGATATGTTGTGGTTAATGTGTGGACCTTTTTCACGAAGATTGATTAGACTGATGGCCAGATAAGGCCGCACTCATCCTCTGCACTTTGTCCTGTGTGTAAAGATCAAAGAGCTGCAGGGAAGCAGAAGTCTGTCTTTTCAACCTTTTCTGTGCAAATATGGGCTCCATTTGCATCTGTTTATGATGATATAATGACAGTGTTTGATCCTGGAAACACACCTGGACGGTCGCTCCATAAGTACAGTATGTCAGGGCATGAACAGAGAGCAGAAGAAGAAGGGAAGTATTTGTCTTTTTTCTTCTTGTTCACATGAATGAAACATGCAGAGGAGAGTAAACAAGGAAGGAATGCGCCTGACTGACCTCGACATGTCAGCAGAGGCTGTATACTGTATCATTTCCACCCCCCCCCCCCCCCACCCCTCTGATTTCATGTATGCTTGTGTGCTCGCTGGGTTCCCTTGTCACAGAGTTGATGCTTCACATCCTGCAGCTATTTCATTGTGAAACGTTGCCCTGAAAGGCAACCAGCTTCTCATGTCTGTGTGTTTATGGACTGCAGGACATAGTCCCCCTCTTTGGCTCTGTGTTTCGTCCAGCTTCATGATGGATGAAGTGATTCAGCTGCTTCTGAAACTGACTTTAGATGAGGACCTCCCTCACACAGCTAAGTGACATTAACAAGGAAGGAGCTGAAGGCCTCAACAACATTCAGACTTCATTTTCTTCTCAGGCCTGAACAGATTGAAGACTCTTAATGTTTCCTCCAGGATGTGACCCACATCTGACTCCAGTGTTTACTCTCAGCCATGTTGAAATGAAGCATTCAGTGTGTTGTTAGCTGTGCTGGTAATGGGGCTATAGGGATAAGTCATATGGTGTTTGCAGAGGATGGAGGATGGACTCCTTGTTTATGCAGCGAGGTCGCTGTCTAGAGGAAATGACAGCTATCGCAGGGATTCACACAGACATATGGCTGTGTTCAGTTTAGCTGTCATGCTCAAGATCATGGATTGATTATCACAATAGAAAAAATTCAAAAAGCTCAGGTTCTCAATAAAAACGACATTTGTACAAGATAATTACGGAAGCCCTGAAAAGGTTGCCCAACCACATCTGACTTCAGTATTGTGTGTCTGTAGGAAAATCCATAATGCACCACATCAGTACAGTGTAGTTCTGTTCAGATTGTTAGAGCTGTCAGTGTTGTTTTGTAGGAGCCAACAAGGAACCTTTTATTCAATTCAATTCAATTCAGTTTTATTTATATAGCGTATATTACAATCAGACATTGTCTCAAAGCGCTTCACAGGAACCCCCCTAAGAGCACTGTGGCAAGGAAAAACTCCCTTTAAGAGGAAGAAACCTTGAGCAGGACCCGTCAACTTAAGGGGGAACCAGTCCTGCTGCTAGTCAGAGAGGATGAGGGAGAGAGAGAGAGAGAGAGAGAGAGAGGAGAGAGAGAGAGAGAGGATGAAGGAGAGAGAGGAGAGAGAGAGAGAGAGAGAGAGGAGCAAACATGATACAGTACAGAGCAAACATGACAGCAAGATGAAACAGTGATTATATTGTAATAGATATCTATGTATATCGTTAGTCCATAAGTAGGAATAGTAATTTGGTAGCAAAGATGAGCAGCAGGGGCTAGTGAAGTCGATGAGCACAGGAGAGATCAGGGGCCAGACTGCAGGTCAGTATGCAGGTCTGAGACCTGCAAAGAGAGAGAGAGTGAGAGCGAGGCACAGAACTACGAGGAAGACAGTAAACACAGATTAGATTATGAGAGTATATTACCAGTATGAGCCAGACTAAGGAGAGTAGAGGAGAGGTCAGAGGGTGAGGGGGAAACTGCTCAATGGGTCATGTTTGTACCCCCCGACAACGTAGGCCTAGAGAGAGGTCAGGGGCCGGACGGCAGGTCAGCATGGTCAACATGGGTGCTGAGACCTGTAAAGAGACACAGAGAGAGCGAGGCACAGAACTACGAGGAAGACAGTAAACACAGATTATGAGACGATATTACCCAGTATATGCCAGACTAAGGAGAGTGGAGGAGAGGTCAGAGGGTGAGTTGGAAACTGCTCAGAGGATCGTGTTTGTGCCCCCCGACAACGTAGGGCAAGAGAGACTTCACGGGCCGGACTGCAGGTCAGCATGCAGGTCTTGAGACCAGTGTGAGCCAGACTAAGGAGAGAAAAGGAGAGGTTAGAGGGTGAGAGGGAAACTGCTCAGTGGATCATGTTTGTGCCCCCCGACAACGTAGGCCTAGAGCAGCATAGCTGTGCTACACACTAGGTCTAAGGCTAACTGTACGCCTTACTAAACAGAAAAGTTTTAAGTGTAGTCTTAAAGGTGGAGGCAGTGTCTGCCTCTCTGACCCAGATTGGTAACTGGTTCCATAATAGCGGTGCCTGATAGCTGAAAGCTCGCCCTCCCATTCTACTTTTATGAATCCTAGGAACTACAAGTAAACCTGCACTCAGAGATCTGAGTGTCCTATATGTTATGTATCTGTGAGCAGAGCGACTCATTATCAGTGATGAGTACAAGCTTTATTTTTGAAATTTCTTGAAATGAAATTTCAAGAAATTTCATTCAGAGGCCTCTCTGCGTTCCCTCAGGCTTGGAGTCAGGGACGGCATCCAACAAAACCTCAACAATTCACCTTCTGATTGATCCCAGCAGCTCAGTTTAAGATGGTTACTGCTGGTCATAACATTTTGTGAGGCTGTGTAGCTGCTCCCCTGTTACATTCTATGTATCAGAGCTAGAAATGCCCTTTTTTTACCATGAAGGAAACATTATAAGCTTTCAGTCAACTTTTAGTGGCATCTTTAAATGTATACTGAATTTGTGCAGTGATGAAGATGGTTAAACGATCCTTAATGTTCTTTCCCTCAGACATCTTTGTTTACAGGTTATTAGTCTGAATATGGATCTCATTATTTACTGTAAGGTATTAAACTGTGATCACGCCAGCTGTTCTGCACCACACTGCACCAACTGCTATAATGCAGTGGAAATCAGCTTCCTGGTGTCAGGTCATGAGTAGCTCCCCCAGTAAAATAAGGCCCCGTTCACACTGGAGAAAGTCATTCCAGCTAGAGTAGGATTGAGCCCAGACAGCCTTTAAGCTGGTGCGTTCAGACCTATTTTCAAATCTGGCTAGCACACACTTGTGTCCGCACTCAATCCGGCTTCATCAGCATGTTTGCTGTCCTCCAAACCACTAGGTGGCGCCTCGTAATATACAGAGTCCATTCAGGCCGCGGTAGGACCACGTGTGCGCATGCGTCATGCGGTTTTTTTGTCCCGTGTCGCGCCCCGTGAACCGGAAGTAGCACATCGCTAACCGGAAGTAGCATGTCGCTAGCCGGATTCGCTCACCACATTTGCGTTCACATTTGAGCCAATCCGGCTAGATCCACCTCTCATGGGTGGATCTAGCCGGATTGAAATCAAACTGGATACAGCCGGATTCGAGGTGTTCACACTCTGAAAAAAACACATCTGGATTGATCAGGATGCGGCCGAATCCTGCTTAAGCCACAGATTTTTCCCCAGTGTGAACGGGGTATAAGGCAGTACTGATCAGGAATGCTCAGTAGAGTTATGTGCAATAATCTCACAGCACATTTCATATCAGGTTGGCGGTCTGAGGAATGAAAGCTGTTGAACACAACACAGGAGACACTCACAGGGGAGGCAGGCTGTACGGGAGCCAAACTATGTAATTATCAATGACTCTGAAGGCACAAAGGCACGACTGGAAATGGATTGAATGTGACATTAGCTTTCATCGTCGTCACACTCTGCTGAAGGTGACTCATGTGGGTTTCTCCCATTCCTGATGATTATTTAACATCTGTGGTCCATGCCATACATGAGAGGAGATGGGAGGTAAAAGCTGAACCCATGGATTCTTAGCTGGAGAATGAATATGCTGTGAAGGACCAGCTTTTATTTCAGCATGACAAACAAATTGTAAGCTGCCTGGAAATGCCTCAAAGCAAGCATGAAATACTGTTTTAGCCTCACTCGTTTGTTTCCATGAAGCAGGGCAGCTGGAACAGAAACCACGTCTCTATTTCTCCATATTGCGTGAAGGAGAATTTTTCTCTTTCTTTCTCAGCAGAGCTTTGGCAGACGGGCTGACCGACCGTCTGACAGATACAGACCGACAGAGCTGACCTGAGAGCAGCACCGGCTGGATGTCAGACTGTTGATATTAACCTGTGCCTCGCCAGCGGCTCGGTAAAACTTGGCCACCTCCTAAAGTGTGTCATGTTGCATAATCGCTTCTGCCAGCCAAAAAAAAAAGAAAAAGGGGGTGAGACGCTGCTGTGTCTGTGGTGTGCGAGGCTCTGTGAGTAAACACACTGCTGACCTGAAGCATCAGTTAGAGTGTCCTTTCAGAGCAGAAACCGAAACGTGCTCCTCCTCCTCCAGCTCCTCCAGCGAGAAGTCGCCTTCAGAGGAAACACTCCACAATGCTGAGATTCATGAAGGGTGACAAAATGAACAAATAAGATATGCTAATGTTTTGCTAAGAGCTACCAGTGTGCAGTGGCCTAAACTTTTGGCCTCAGAGCCATAAGAGAGCATTCTGGACATGCAGCGCTCCTGACAGATCTGGAGCTGCCATGAAGGGGGAAAAAAAAAGCAAAGAAAATATCCTTTTTGATTAGAAAGAGAAAGTGAGCCAGTTCCTCTTTGCAGTGAACTGCACAAGAGTTTTATTCACTAATAGTTCTTAATGTCCCTTGTTGACTCAGCCAAGGCTTGTTGCAGAGGCTTGACCCCAGAGCTGTTTGGGTATATGGTTTGAGGTGCAGGGCAGGGAGGCACAGCCAGGCTATTTCTCCTCAGCTGTGGAAGGGCTGAGTTCAGCGTGTGTGTGCTGCTGCCGGGATGCTTTTATTGATATTTATGTGTTTAAACATTTTTAATCATGACCTATATAAACCTAAGAGGAGCCCACATTTTCTGTTGTCGTTTCAGACAGACATTGAGAGCCTTTCAGCAGTGTGAGGTTTTATTTTAGGTCCCAGCGCCTCCTCAAAGCCATCGGTAAATGTTTGCTCTGATTGGCCGAGCAGTACAAAAAGGCAGAAATAAAATCAGCTCTTATATTGTTTCTCACAGTGACGCCTCGTTCACTTGTCCCCGTCCCACCAAAAACTCTCTTTTTATTTATATTTTCTGAGGTTGTGTAACTTTAAAATCTTTAGAAGTTGTATTTTCTCAGATGCACATCTGAAATATTTTCTATTTATTTTATCTTATCCATGTTCAAAAATACTTTCTGTTCCTTTCTGCTCCAATGCATTGAACCCCCTGCTTCAGAGGGAATGAAGGTGTGCATTTTTTCCACTTTAAAGGCCGGGGATGAAAATGGCAGGTAATGATGACGAAGGTTTGCTCACATTTTTAAAAAGCAAACACACCTTTGAACAACACCGAGGGTGAAAGGTGGCAGTGTCCTGGCTGAATTCAGACCTTTTTTCAGCGCTTTTTTTTTTTTTTTAAAGCAAAAGTCCGTTCATACCGACCTCTTTAAGAAGTTTAGACTGAAAGAGACTGTTTCTGAAAAACTGGAGCCCTTCAGCTGAATCCCATATGTTTTCTTTGGCAGAGCAGTGCTGTCTGCTTGGCCGGGGCTGATGTTGGGGATATTAAACTGATGGAACACAGGACTCTTGATCCCCCCCCACCTCCTCCATTTTTTTTTTTTGAGGGTTGTGTTTAGCTCTGAGCTGCCTGAGTCTATATGTCAGTCACCTGCCATTGTCTCCTCTGAAAACCAACACGCCGCTGCTCGTCAAGTCACAGAAATTATTGGATTGACGCAAGATAATCTTTTTCTTAGAGACACACTTTGATGCTACAGAGGTGAAGCAATGATTGATGATCTTTATCTTCATCTTTACTCCTTTGGGTGCAGCCTTCACAGCACTGTATCTCTGTGATGATCTTTGTGAGTTTGATCATCACCTTCAGAGCAGCAACCCTCAACCATCCTCTCCAGGAAAATATGGCAGATATTTTGGATCTCTGGCTTAGAGCAGCTTAAAGAGCAGCTCATGGTGTCGAAAAACGACGTATAAACTTTTTAAATGACTTATAAATAAACAAAGCAAACCTGTATATTCAGTAAAATAACATTTCGAGTCATTTAGTGAAGGCTTTTTTGTGGTATGACAAAAGGTAAACACTGAATCTAACATCAGGAATAGGGATCGTAACAGCAGCACTGCAGACAGGGGAAATTAAAATGCTTCTTCATATGACTGACCGCAGCCGTGTAATTACAATCCTGCAGGTCTGCAGCGAGAACACACACATAAGGAGAGCGTGAAATTATGATGAAAACCTCCGAGGAGTGTTCTCGGCCACAAAGGTCCAGCCGTCAGAAAACATGATTGCAGTTCTTCTCTCTCGATCCATGTTCCTGCTCTCTGACGTGCATTATAACCACTCAAAGAGTTGACCTGCATATAATGAGGTGAATGATGTGTAACACACAGAGCACCGAATGTTACATTTTTCCCTTTAGAGAGAGCATTGTCCGCGCCATAACGGCGTGTAGCTCTTATGTGACATTTCTGACTTGACATTTTTTAATTGATTTCCAGTGCGGCGTTAAATTCCCGTCTTTAAAATCCGATCGCAGCCTCCACCAGAGATGCAACAACTTAATTGATCAGTCAATCAACAGAAAGTTAATCAGCCGTGGAAAAATGTCTGAAAACTGCAGCTTTTCAAATGTTTGTCTCCACTACTCACGCCTCAATTGCTGAGAGCTCGGCACATCCTTTGGCACACAGGTTACCTACAGAGACAGGAGAGGGGGGTTTGATTTGTTAGGACGCCGTGACAGTTTCTGTTAGATTACTATATAACACGCTGCTGTCTGTTTCTAAACCAGAGAAATCATCAGTATTGATTTCAGTCTTTTTGTGCTGTGCAGTGGTTGCATACTGATCTAAGGAGTAACTGTAATTAAGTGCAAGCGTGGGTATGTAAATGTGGAAAGAGCCTTGACAGCCTTCACACAGCCTCCTGTCGACATCACACGGCGGAGCGGCTTTAGTCAATATTCAAATGTCAGGTCGGTCTCATTATGTTTACTCTTGCGAGACGTCGCTTTTTATTGTTGCCGTTGCTGTATCTTAACCAGAAGGTGGCATTTTCAGTTGTGGGGATATTTAATAGCATTGGTGGGATATGTACATGGCACCACTGGATAGAGTTACAGCTTTAATCCAATTATCTTTCCGTCCGTTTGTTTGCTGCAGGATCCCAGGATGCACCGGCCGAGCTGCTTTATTAGGCATGCATCCTAATTTATTACCAGCGCGGGAGTAGAGAGATTCAGATCTGGAGTCTTCTTCTTCTTCTGCCTCTCAGTTTGAATGACATGCCTCTGCTTGACTGATCCTAAATTGAAGCACCAAACTAGTTTTAGGAGGATCTTAGTGGCGTCTGAGCCCATTAAATCGGAAAACGTTCCTCAACTGTTGCCTACATGAATATGAATCCATTTTATTTTATTTTTATGTCACCAGGCTCGGTTGCTGTCAATATGGCACTTTCTTTTTATGAATTTGTTTAGATATGAGTCAATCAGTGTGTTCAGCAGGGTAAATAAAGGAAGTAATAATAAGTGACAGGGGTTACGGTGTAATACCAGGAATAATTCATGGTGGATAATCCGCTGACATTGTGTCTGAATGCTGCTGCCTGGGAAGAATCAGTAATTGGTTCATTGCTAGGCAAACTGCAGTACAGCCCAATAATGTATGCTGACAGGGAATATTAAGAATCTCTGTGCCTGCAGGTGTAAGATAAATGCAAACAATAACTTTCCTCATATGAACTTCTGCAAAAATATGTTTGTGGCATTTCTGAAAATGCAGTCTGATGCTGTAATTCACACCTTTTCGTTACTTTTTATTTTAATCTCTTACCTGACTCCACTGTGTTTCTTGGCAGTAGGTGCTGCCGTCTTTGATAAGGCAGAGATCACTGGCTCTCTGTTGTTTATTCCTCTTTTGCACAGCATCCATACATGTCCAGATCACAGCTGTGTATGTGTATATATATATGTATGAATGTGTATATGTATATATGTATATGTATATATGTATATGTATATATGTATATGTATATATATATATGTGTATATATATGTATATGTATATATATATACATATATATATATATATATATATATATGTATATGTATATATATATATGTATATATATGTATGGGTTTTCTGTGACTAAACTGCATTGTGTAATGTCTGCCTGGTTACTCAGTTACCTGCAGATGTGCAGAGATTTTAATATAGCCACATGTATGTCTGCATAGATAAACTGGAAACAGACTCTCCTTGGTAATGTGTGTAAATCAAAACTCACCCTTTCATTGCTTCAAAGGGTTTTCAATGCATCGTCCCACACAGGCTGCTTTGTTAAATCATGGAGAGCCGAACCATAAAATCTGAACTTAAAGGTACCCCGTGGAGTTTTTGTTGCATTTTGGCTTTGGTAACATGTTGTTTACTTACTGCATGAGCATGTGGGTGAAATGATGCATATTCACATTTCTCCAGCGAGCCGTCACCTGCCTCAGCTGTAAGAGCAGACAGAATCACAGGGCTTCCCCTCGCCCTCATATATGATGCACAGTCCACCAGAAAACAGAACCTATCCACCCACCCATCCATTTTCTCCCACTTATCGGGGGGTGGGGGTGGGTTGCAGGGGCGGCAGTCTAGCAGAGAGTTATAATCCCTCCTAGTTGGACTCCAGAGAGCATCCTAAACAGATGCATGATCCACCTCCACTAGCTGGAGGAGCAGCGACTCTACACTGAGCTCGAACTCCTCCAGGATGACCGAGCTCCTCACCCTATATCTATGGAAGAGAGCAGCCACCCCCTGAGGGGGAGGCTCACTTTGGCTCGGTTCTTTCTTCACCACAACAGACCAGAGTAGAGCCCTCATTACTGCTGAGGGCGTCCCATCCATCCTTTTCCCTGGTTTGTGAACGAGACCCCAGAATACATAAAATCCTCCACTTGAGGCATTAACTCGTCCCCAATCCAGAGAGGGCATTCCACCCTGTTCCAGTTTAGGAGCATGGGCTCCAATTTAGAAGTGCTGATTCTCATCCAGCTGCAAACTGCTGCAGCGGGAGCTGGAGGCCTTAGCTCGATGAGGACAGTAGGGTCCTAAACCAGGCCCCTTCCACCCCTTAGCTGTGCTGAGAAATTCTGTTCATAATCTTTATGTGATATTTACACAATTCAGCTAAATATTCTGCACTTGTTAGGACTAATAGAGAGTCATGATCATGTGGCCAGCAGTCATGTGATAAAAATTCAGTGAGTATCTGTCTGATCTGCAGGCGTTCCATAGAGGTGCTGCTGGTCTTTTACATGGAAATGTGTGACAAAGGTGTTTTTTTTAAAGAGCTACTAGTACACAGGATGTGCCTCTGGCAGCAGTTTGGTTTACTATTTAGCACCTAACAGTGTTTCTATCCCCTGACAATAGCTGTCAGGAGAGGTTGAAGGTAAAAAAAAGGATACAATTCCGACATACAGACTTACATTGCCTGTGACACCCAGTGATGAGTGCGTTATGTAGGCACAAAGCCAACGTGTCCCCTCAGCAGGTGCACTCTTAACCCAAACTACTCAAAGCTATTTGAAGCTATTTGAAGCTAATTGTGGCTTTTTAGAGCTTTAGAGCATTTATATACTTGTAACACTTGAAGCTATACTTCACACTTTCGGTTGCAAAGCTGATGAACGAGCCTCGCTTGCTACCGGGAGCAGCCATGGGTTCAGTCTTGGCATCAGTGTGTGGAGAGGCCAGAGATCAAATCTGCTCGTCCAGCTGTGTCAGGTGCCAGGGTGCAACTAAATGAGTCGCATAATATGATTGGAGTGTGAACAACAGTTTGACCGTGCAGTCATAAGTAAATTAAGCAAGTGTTCTCATCGTTTTCATCCCAGGCACCTTTTAGGGATGTAACATCTCATGTTCATGCCCCGGAGGAGAAGTGATGCCAAGTGACAGGTGTCCAGCTGAAGTGAAGTTGTTGACGTGTCACACATGCCGGCTTCATAACCTGGTTAGGATGTTTTGGCAGGACATGACACAGCATTGTGGCGTTACTGCACTGATTTTTGGGATAATTCTATCTCATCTCTGCAGGGTGTCATGTAGATGCCAGATGTATTAATTTGATTGTGCTGGCAGACTCTTCATTCACACACAGCAGCACACTTCAGAGCACAAACACTCACATTGTTTATTGATGGCAGCAGGGACTCAGAGTCACACAGTCATATGTAAACTCAAAGTTAAAGTGGAGTGTGGAGGTGATGGAGGAGGGGGGCGGGGGCTGCGCCAGGCAGGGACTGTGGGACCTGGAAATGAGTTCAGTTGGTTGCAGAGCACCATATGTGCTGTTGAAGAGGCCAGAGCGAGTTGCAGCAGAGGACGGAGACTTGGAATAAACTCTTCCTGTATGTGAGAGGTGCCTCTGTCGACATGCAGGTGCACAGAAACGACTTTTCTCTTTCTGCTGAGGTTGCCTAGTCTCTGAAGAAAGAACGTGGCTGCTGAACAGGAAATCACTCATGTTCGTCACGTCTCCCCGGATGCAGCTGTTTGCAGTTTGTTTGGAACATATTTTTAAGTCTGAAGCTCAATTAGGCTTGTGAATTGCATGTTTGACACTTGTGAAGGGCACAATCTAAAAATGATAAGGGGAATATGCAGAGAAATGAAGAATGCTTTACAAAGAGAACACTATGAACCAAATGTGTGTTTACTTTATGACGCAGCCGTTCCCGGCCCACATGTGTGTGTGACACCTGCTCCAGCTCATCATTTGGATTTGATGAGTTGTACATTCACTTTGTCGCTACATTATTGTGTTAGACGAACGCGGTGACATTTTTATATCCGCCATAACCTACAGGCATGACCGGCTTGTTATTGCTAGAAATCTGGGGGTGGCAGATAGCCATCACAAAGCAATTTTGTGCCAATGTGACATTAATAGTGTGGAGCTCTCTGATCGGCGGCTTGGGTCACCAGGTGATAATTGCAAACGGATAAGAAGTGAGCAGAAAACAATCACAACAACAAAACATGTAACAGCAAGACCTCCCTTCATTTATAGCAGTCAATCAAGAACACGCTGTTTCTCCTAATAAAATACTTCTGTAGTGCATCTTATATATTTATGCATGTTGAAGGATGTTACTGTGTCATTTTCCGAGATAAATAAATCGCATTTCTCCCAGATGTTGCACTTCACATTGCAATTTCCAAGATGCATCTGCACTCTGGCTGTGTAAAGCAGTTGTGATGTCATCTTATCAGCCTCATCATTAATCAAGTTAAATACATTGTGGGTGATTAATGCAGCAAATGAAGCTGTCTCTTTGTGTAATATAAGATCAAGTCACTGACGGCCTCGGGTTGTGTTGCAGGCTGGGATGATCCGCACCGACTCGGACGAGTACTTCATCGAGCCGCTGGAGAAAGGCACGCAGGACCTGGAGGACCAGGGCAGAGTGCATGTGGTCTACCGCCGGTCGGCTCTGCTGCAGGACTCCTCTGACATCTCGGCGGACTTCCAGCGGCACGGTAGGACACAGAAACCATGGCTGCTGCAGCTGGTGTCGGGGGTCGTGATTCTTTACTGAGTTAAAGTTAAAATGTCAGGCTAATGTGGCACCACCACATGCTACAAATAAGTATACTGGGGCATATGAAGTCAGAGAATTTAAATGGTTTAGACTTAGACTTGGACTCTGGATTGGGGCCTGACTTTGGTTTCCTTTCTGCTGTCTGCATGTTACTGTGTTTACTGCCCCCACCCAGGTCCAGATTAATCCAAGTATGGGCAAATAGGTGAAGGTAAGGGTGGGCGGCCAACTGTTGGGTGGTGCCAACTTGTCAATCAAGTGTACACACCCCTAATTATTCAATAGGCTCTACGTAGTTTTCTTTATAAGATTCTCTGTCCAGAGATGGTTTTGCATGATCTGCTTTCTGACACAGATGTTCTGCATCTTTATGTGCATAATCCATCACCTCCGTCCACCAACTTGTCTTTGTCAGACAAATATTGAACGTCTCTTTGCAGCGTTGTGACATTTTCTCCTTAAACCACGTTGCTGCTGTTGCTGGCCTGAGCTGTGCCCGAGTTGAGGTTTTTCCCCTTTAGTTTTGTTTATCTGCTTCATGTTAAAGGCTCGGTGCAGAAACAAGTTAATTTAAGGTGAGCAACATGTCTTATTAGCAAACTGTTGTATATTATCAGATGGAAAGAAAACCAGCCAAACAACACTGACCCCAAAACAGAAAAAAAAATGTTGAAGAACCCTCCAGTGATAAAGTTGAAGCCCTCTGCTGCCATCTGGAAGTGATAAAATGGGTCAAGCCGATGATGAAGAAGTGATTTTATTTCCCACAGAACTGACTGCTTCTACTCCCACTGCTAGTTTGCTCAGTGTTTATACCAAACAAATGTCACTGAGCCGCTGATGAAAAATATAATGCATCACTTCCACTGTGACGGAGAGCTGCGCCCGGGCCACGCCGCGAATCTGATGATTCACTCTGTGTGTTTACCGACAGTCTGCCTTAAGGAATCAAAAATGTATTGAGATGAAAGTGTTGCACATTCTACATTTACATGCAGTTTTAATCTGAGAGGTTTGTTGTTTGGCAGACGTGTAACCTTCTCCTGAGAGTCGCAGTCAGTGTTAATGTGTCAGACGGAGCGCAGCTCCATCTGGATTTGGCCGCGGCGTAAACAGAGCTGAAATACTGGTTTTCATCCAGACTGGCTGTATCATCATGATTTGTATATGTAGCCTAATGCTGTTGTGATGAAGGCACACTCGTCTGTGGCTCGTATTAACGCCTGAGCTCCTGGCTGCATTTCCATTTCCACACACACAACAATCTGCCCGAGCTACCTACAGACAGCAAAATGTAAAAAAAAAATCAATATAAATGAGGAGTTTAAAGCAATTAGAACCTCAATTTCACATTCCAAAAAAGTTCCCAAGCGGGCAGCAGTAAATAAATCGCTGTACGTTATATGAATATTTAATGACTGTTTGGACACATTTTGGAGAGGTTTGGAGACGCCAGTGACACCACAGACAAAACCGTCCACAGCTTCCATACAGTTTGGTTTAGAGGTGTGAAATTTGATACAGTTGTGGTTGACAAGATGTAGAAGACCTGTGTGTAATTTCGACTGACAACTGTCAAGCATCCCTTTGTCAGGCTTTTTCAAAAATATTACATTATTTTCGAGCACCAAAAAAAAGAAAAAAGATCAATTTTTGAACAGATGCAGTTTAAGATGTGCTCTACTCACACTTTCATAGTTCATTTTTTTCCAGAAACTAGAATGAATTATCTTTCAAAAGATGTCTCTCACAGGCAGATTGACCTCACAGTTCTCCTGTTATAAGCTTTTTCTTTTGGGTATGCAAATAAGGCGAGGACAGCAATAAATAAAGGTAGATGAGAAGGGGTTAAAGAGCAGCAGCAAAGAGGTTTCTTTTTGTCACGTGTTCTTCATTTAATGCATGAAGAAGCATCTTGAATTCATGAATTTAGATTAGGAACAAAGATTGATTTAGATTATGTATTAAAACATGTTTTTAATTACTTACTGTAAAAACACTACAGCAGCAGTCAATCCAGCAACAACAAGCTCAACAGCTGCCCTCCATCATTATACCGTTCAGAGGTAAACATGGAGCTAATGTGCAGTTAAATCTCCTCACAGACGGCAACACTGAAAGCTTAACCCATGGCACACCAAATTAGAAAGAAAAAACACTTATCAGCACAACAGAAATGTTTCCATGTGGGTGGGTTGGGGGGGGGGGGAGGTGTTGTTGCCAAGGTGACCTGCAAAGTGAAAATTAAAACCAACAAACATTCCCTGGCTTCCATAACCTTATGAGTATTTACCCAAACAGCCACAGCAAGCAGGAGTTATTCACTGTACTTTAACCAACCTGGCTGCGTGTGGCCTTTAACCCTCCGCCTCCCTGCTCCAGGTGTGAGTGGATGTAGCAGCATGGGCAGGGGGCAGGTGTAGGTGCTGACCATTTTCAGTTTTGTTGATAAAGTCAATGCCTCATGTGTGGATTGTAAACATTTAATGACGCCAGCACACACCTGCCTGTGTGGTCATTAGGTGGATGATTGACATCTGGGATGATAAGGTGTGTGTGTGTGTGTGTCACATTACAGTTCTCAGTGCAGCGTGTTAGTCCCAGAACGATGCACATCTTCCTCATCTTCCTCTGTGTTGTTAATCCCATCCAACTGAGGCTTAAGTTTGTTTAGCATCAGCTGTCTGAAGTGGGACTCGAAGGCTCGTGTTTGGCTCCATGTCTGCTTTAAAACAGATAAGTACCTTTAATAAAAAACAAAGCCGGCCGATGGTGCTGATAAGCCTCCACAGCAACACAATATCGAAGGACCTTATCTGAGGACACTTCTCCAGGTGGTCCTCACAGCCCTCTCTAGTCCATCTCATTATCTCCTCGGTCTCATTTTGGTTTGGCAGGCTGTGTCTCTGCAGAATGCATTTGTGTTGTGTGTCACACACGCAGTGTCGTTGTGTGTCTTTTTTAGTATTATTTTAGCCTAATTGAGAAAAATGTGGCACACTAAGAATATCAAGTCATATTTAAGAGAGCACGATTTTAAAAATCTCTTATTTAAATATGAGAACCCTTAACCTGTTTGTTGGGAGAGGACAGGAGTCCACAAAGTTCTCCTCTACGAATGTTTGAAAAGAACATTTGAATTATTAATGGGGGATTAAAACCACATGTAGTGTTTATCTGCACTGATAGTCGCAAAGAGAAGCATCGAAGCAGAGCGTGCGGCCACACATGAAAAGAGAACACACACGTCTGCTTAGAGAACGCTGGACTCCCCTCTGCTGCCTCTGCTTCTTCTAAAGAGCTTTGCGGTGTAAACAAGTTGTGGACTGTTGTAGAAAGAAATGGCGACGTGGCTTTGGAAGTGTAATTTCAATCCCTGTCAGGGGAACATTTATTTCCACTTTAACCAGATTTTTGTGTTGTGCTGCTGCGACATTCAGAAAATCAATTCCACTCAGCGCCTGAGAGCGTTCGCAGCTGCGACATGGTAAGCACATGGCCGCCACTCAGGTGACATGGTTATCACGTCTAATGGCTTCAAAGAGACGGAAATTATCCAGAGCTATTTTTTTTGTGCCTGTTAATAGATGTTATGTAAGGACAGTGTTCTTCATGGGGGGCTGAGACCCGGTGCCGCTATTTACAGGTGTGCATTGTGTTCATTTTGAAATGCTTCCTTTGAAGCAGCAAGTCTTTGCAGAAGTCGTGACCTGGTGGCAGGACAGTCCACAGACGGCTGTTTACCTGTAGACACTGGGAACAGGCGGCAGCTGTGACATCGTGCTGCAGATGTTGCTTTAGACACCAGTTTCTCAGGATACTGCTCAATAAACAGCAGTTTGTCAGATTCTTTGGATACATTTAGCGCCGTTTTGTTAGTATTCGATGCCATTATTGAATATTAAGCTCAGTATTATCATTCTTATATAATCTCTATAAGGTTTCTTTTGATCATTAAATGATATATAACATTAAATAATCCAACAAACAAGTGAAAGCCAAAGGACAGGTGGAGTAAAGTGTTAACATGGAGCCTGAAAGGTGCTGCAGGAGATTATTTACACTCTGCGGCTGAGCCATCAGAGTTGTTCGATTCTTGTCTTGGCTCTATTCGTGTGATCTTTTTTTTTTGGTGTTGATTGGATTTCTTACCTTGAACCGGTCTCTGTTGTTTCCTGTGACTGGAGGATTGTGAGATTGATTTTGCAGGCTCGTAACGGGTGATGGCAGAGGATGAGTAATCCGTCCATGTTCTTAACTAGCGCTGGTGTGAAACTGTGGAGCTGAGTTATGTCCTGCGTTGGAGACGGCAAGTCTCTGAGCATCTCCTCCAAGACTTGTTTTCTTGTAGGTTTGAACAGCAAACTTTAAGGAGTGTGTCTGAATGCACATTTGTTGATTTTTAAAGAAGCGATGTGTGACTCAGGATTCGTCGTTCTGTGTATTACAGCATACCTCCTGATCTGGGGAAGTGTGTGTGTACACGTGTGCTTTATTTCTTTCAGTGTTTCCTCAGTTTTGTATTTTCTTAACGCCTCTCAGTCAATGCAACGACTAGTGTATTTGGTCGGATTTTATCTGCTTGTGAAGCCGTGTTGTTTACGGAGCCAGTGAATGCTGAGCAGAGTTCAGTACCAACCGGAACCAAAATTCTCATGACAAACCCTCACCGCTGTGCTTGAGTGATAACTCGCCCTCACGAATGCCATGGAGTTTCTCCTATTCTAGAAATGACAGGCGGTCCAGATGGAGATGGTACAAGCGTACAAAGGAGGTGGAGGGGCGGCGGGTGGATTTTCACATGTGCTTCAGTTGAACAGAACCTTTTTATGGCGGTTGAAATTGTCTTGTCGCTCTCCGCTGTTTTCAGCTGCCATGATGAGCATCCCAGTTGTAACTAGAATGGCTACAATAAATATTTGTTATTAAAGGTAGGGTAGGAGATTTTGAAAGCTCAGTGAGAGTCAGCCAGATTTCCAAAGTAAACACACGCCCCTTTCTCTCGGAGCTCACCCCGAAGCCACGCCTCCCAATCACATGGACGCGCATCACCTGAAGACGAGCTGCGGTCTGTGACTTCGGCCATCATGCACGTACCTCTCTGGTGCACGCAGAGCAGGAAGAGAGTGACAACCAGCCAATACTCCGCGCAGGGTCCACCCGGAGGATTGGCTGATGTTTTTTGCGAAACTGCTGAACTAATTGGCTGCTATCGGATTGTAAAGAGAAGTTACACTAATTTAACAAAACGTGCATCAGAATGAAATTTTTTATTGATTCATTAGTGACCTAGTCATGTTGTTTCTTAATAATCTATCTATACACCAAATAAAAATGTGGACACTCACGCTGTGTGCGTTGTGTTATGATAGCAGCTAATAAGGACTATTTAATGGGGGTGATAACATTAAAGGAGATTTCCAGTTTGGTACAACTCCTGCTGGCTCCTTCAAGTGTTCGCAAGTGATCTCCTCCTTTGTCAAAGAAGAACACATATCCATTTTAACACACATTTTAAGGTCCTAGCTTTTAAATAAATCTCCATTATTTATTAAAAAAACAGACTGTATTATACTTCTGTTGTTACAACATCCATTCTTCCTGCACACTGATTGTTTCCCATTCAGCTACAAGAGCATGAGTGAGGTCAGACACAGGGCTAAGTGGGAAAACAAACCTCTCTCTATCAGAGTGAAACAGGACAGAAGCTTCCCAGAGCTGGTCAGGCACAGACATGCACGCTCCTCAAGGGTTAAACAGCGTTTACGTTCAATTAATTAATAAAGGGAAAGGTGCTGGATGGATGAGGGGGGGTGGGGGAGCTCAGGTATTGATAAGATCCCCTCGACTGTGGGAACTGAGCCTGCTGCGGCCGCGCCTGTAACAGAGGATCATCCCATTGTTTATAGAACACGAATCTGTATAAATAAATCTCAGCATCTTTGCTTGATTTCTCAGTTTTAACAGTGCTGCTGGTAGAAATGGGATTCTACAGACACTCCTGCAAGTCAAACAACCGTGAGTGCTTTCTGTTTGCCTATAAAACAAATGTCTGTCATATGAGATGCCAAAGAAAGCAAACAAGAAGCCGGAGGATTACACACGGAGAGGTGCTAATAATCATCCACGACACTGTTTCTTTACAGAGCTCTGCTGCGTCAACAGGAGATTTCTATCTGAGAAACACATGAACTGATTTTAATGTTGCCTCTTTTTTTGGACTCAAAAGCAGCTGCCAGGTTTCCAATTTGAACCTAAAAATTAAAAACTTGTCACGCCAAGAAGTCCAAGGAACTTGAACGCTTGGAACAGGATGAGGACACACCCTGATGCTGTGCTCTCTGATGGGTTAGATGAGAATGAGGATTCTGCTGGCTCTCGTTCAGGAGTCCCAGAAACGTGCAGACAAAAGAGCAGAGATGCTCTCGGTGGGCAGGGGAGTAATCCAGAGCCAAACTACTGTACGTCCAGTGTAAACAAAAGAGGAACGTGTCTGGAATCATAAGGCGACACTGTCTCCACAGCTCATCCTGCGTTCTTTCCTGGAGGATGAGAATTCTCAGAGGTGCACACATGTATGAAAAGACTTTACCCAGGTAATGGCATGGATCTCTGTCAGGTCCCGCGTTTACATCAGGTCTCCAGGCTTCTGCTCTGATGACATTGCGGTCCCCTGGGATGCACACGTAATTTCCACATCCCACAGTGTGTTTGAAAAGGACGGTGATAACCAGGCTCTGTGTTTCTCTGAATGCTCCAGGAGGCAGGCTCAGGTGGAAGCGCTCCTGCAGCTTGACAAGGAGACTTTACGCCTTTGTTGTGAAACCCAGGACGCCTGCAAAGAACTGAAATAAGAATCACTCTTGTCAGGATAGTCATAAGTGTGTGGCTCAAAAAAATAATGTGCATTGTAATTGTAAAAACATAACTGCCATGCTGGCAGGTAGGTGTGTGTGTGTGTGTGTGTGTGTGTGTGTGTGTTTGAAGAAAATGAAAATTACACAGAGAGGCAAACGGCTGAATTCTCAGTGTGCCCCTGAGATCTGATCCTCCTCCCGTTATCTGGCCTGAGTGCCCAGGTGAGGGATTCACCCTCGGAGGCACTTGGGAGATTAGGTTTTATTTTCACACAGTAGTGAAAATAGATTGAGAACAAATTAAAAGGCCTCATGTCTCAGGTTTGTATCGATGACTTTCACAATCCAGTAAAGGAGGAAGGGAAATGGTGATTTATAATTGTCACACAGATGTCTTATGCTGAGTGTGGAGGGCTTGGGTGAGCAGGCAGGAGTGAAAAACATTCAGGGGAGAAGGTGGCGAAAAATGCCACAGAATGTGCATTTATGCCTGCGTTTGTCTGAAAATGTGATCTCTCTAGGATGGAGAGGAGTAAACTGAAAACTTGCTCAGTGTAATTGGCAAGAGAAGTCGGAGTACGAGGTTTTCAGCGCTGCCAAGCCGCTTACTGCTGTAATTATTGCACTAATCATTATTACAGCTCACAAGTGCAGCAGAGGCAGAGGCGAATCTCAGCACCGTTTAGTGCTGATTAGATTCAAAAGCTTTCCATTCCTCTCTGTGAAGACCTGCACGTCATCACAGCCAGGTCAGAGAATGTATGCGGAGCGCGTCGCCACCCGCCTGTTGCTGCTGACAGGAAATTGATTTTGAGATTGGGTCAGGTAATTACTTCATATTCTGTAGTTAGGCTCCTCCTGAATAATGGTGAGTGTGAGGCAGAAGGAAATGAACGACTTAAGCCGCTCTCTGTATGTGTGAAGAGCAAAATAGGACCCCTCTGAACGTGAGTGAGTTCATTCCATAAAGTCTGCTAGGATGAAAAGGATTCTGTGAAGGTGGCCGCGCGCTCGGCTCCCACTTCATGCTTTTGTGTGTGGAGGTTTGATTTTCTGCCGTTGGTCCCTTTTTTAACCTCACTCACTTTGAATGCAGATGTGGTTGTCTGGAGTGAGAGGATCAACAAAGTCACTTCTGCCCTCCAACTCCAGGATTCTTTTGATTTCTAGAAGAAAAAAGCTCCACAAAGGCTCACATCAAAGCAGAGCAGGCAGTGAAAGATGCTTTTTGACCATTTGTTTCCAGGAGAAGCACGCAGAGCCGCTGCTTTGTTTTCTGAGAAAAGTTTCGTGTCTGCCAGGAGCCAGTGCCAGAGAGAGTCTGAACATTTTGTCACTTGCTGTGCTGGCTGGGAGAGAGAGGTACTTTCAGTCAAGTGACAGCGTACTCACAACAATATCAGGAAAGTAGCACAATGTGCAGGAACCTTTGAGCAGGACCAAACACAGTGAGCATGAACAGGTCAGGACTCAGGGTTTTCAAGGTGTTGGAGCCAGACACCACCTTCACATTACATCCTAATACAGTATTAGAATCAAAGATGTACAGACAGTTCTTCTGTCTGGTTCAGAGACTGTAGCAGTGAGGATCTGGCAGAGCTGGAGGTAGATGAAGATGATTAGGTTCTCTTTAGGAGTAAGGAGGATGGACAGGATCAGGAAGGAGCTCATCAGAGCTACAGCTCATCAGAGAGGCCAGACTGAGGAGGGATAGTGGTTATATTGGTAGAAGGATGCTGGAAATGGAGCTGCCTGACAGAGCTTAATGTAACGAGCAGCTTCTGTTCTGACGTCTTGTGATAACAACAAATGTGTCGTCTGAGGGAGCTAATAGTTTTTTTTGTTTTTTTTTAATTTCACGCTGATTTGTGTTGTGGTTCTTCACTCAGGTACCTGCAATTAAAAGCATAAAATCACATCCCTTTGAACATTCCTCCACCCCGCAGACATCACTGAGCTGGATGAAAAAAAACATCATCTGATTTCTAGTACCGACATGTGAGAGGTGTGCGTGGAATTAGAGTGTGTGCATGTGAAAGGTGTGTGTAATGATAGCGAAAGCAATTTAGCTTTAGTAATTTGAAAACGGTAAAGGTTATCAAGTGTTTGTTTGGTGCCGTTTGTGGGGACGGTTTCTCTAATGGGTTGTAAACACAAGTAATTTTAGCGATGTCAGAGGTGAGAGGAACCTGTCCTATTTCTTCTCTACAGGTGTGTGTGTGTGTGTGAGAGAGAGAGAGATTCCTCCAAAGCTAAAATACGCAGGCCACAGAGGTCTTAAATCATCACAGCATGTAATCAGACATGTAACACACGATGCATACAACAGCAGGCGCTGCCTCCGCTCTGCATCACCTGCCAAGTAAATAAGTCCTAAATAAAGCGGCCGGGCCGTCCCTGTTTGCATGATGAACAGGGGAGATTGTGGAAGATATTTTCCACATTGCCTCACGTCTTCAGAAGTATGAATGCGCCTGATGAGTTCTTTCCATTTGAAACCTGGTGATAATTAGTGACTCCTGCCCGAGCCAGGGATCTGAAGCGCTGCTGGAAAAGACCTTGAAAGAGTTGAGCAATACTTTTTTTTTTTTTTTTTTGTATTTTCTTCTCGCTCGCTGTGAATCATCCAAACGTCACATGGCAGCTGGAAATATGTCATGAGCGTCTCCTTTGTTCTTTCCATCCCTGTCTGTCTGCGAACAAAAAGCCAAATATTTAAAATTCTTGTTGTGATACGACGTCCGCTGCGTTCTTCACAGAAAGAACAAAAAAAGGAGCTGTTTGAGAGAAACAAATGGACTCTAGCATTCCAGGCTGTTGCAACACTTTCATCGCTGACAAAAAAGTTTTTGCATTGTGTAAGAGAAATCAGTTGTAATAACGCTGCACTGATGTCTGGAAATTACAGCATGCACATCAAAGAAACATCCCGGAATCATCCAGTGATTAAGTGCTGTTGCTGTAAGTGTTGCTGGTTGCAGAGTGTGTTTCTGGTTTGTTGAGAAATCTATGTTTATTTTGTTGTTGCTGGCTGTTTCAGGTTGTTTTCTGCCTAACATGTTCACCCTCTGACCTCTGTGTGCTCTCAGGAGTAGATATTCAGAGAGGTGAGCAAAAGTCAACATTCACGAAGCAGAAGCAACGGCAGAACAAAGGCAGAGAGGATGCAAAGGGAACACCTTGAATCTGGCTGTATCCAGTTTGATCCGGCTAGATCCACCTCTCGGGGGTGGATCTAGCCGGATTGAGCTCAAATGTGGCTCAGGTGTGAACGCAAATGTGGCGAGCAAATCCGGCTAGCGACATGCTACTTCCGGTTAGCGACATGCTACCTCCGGTTCACGGGGAGCGACACGGGACAAAAAAACCGCATGACGCATGCACACACGCGGTCCTACCGCAGCGTGAACGGACTCTGTATATTATGAGGCGCCACCTAGTGGTTTGGAGGACAGCAAACATGCTGGATGAAGCCGGATTGAGTGCGGACACAAGTGTGTGCTAGCCAGATTTGAAAATAGGTCTAAACGCATCCAGCTTAAAGGCTGTCTGGGCTCAATCCTACTCTAGCTGGAATGACTTTCTCCAGTGTGAGAAGCTCTCCATCACAGCACTGTACGATGTGCTGCCAGCAGCAGAGAGGGATGTCCAGACTTTCATGTAGTATTTTGCCCTGGGTTTTGTCTGTCAGGCATAAAACTTCAGATGACTACACTAACGAGCTAAGGATGTGCACGGCCACATCCTGTGCAGCTCTGCAGGAGGTAAAACACAAGATAAGAGAGTAAGCTCAGGGCTGTTTGTAGTCAAGATGGGAACACAGCACTGTCACAGTGGATGGGGATTTGCACAGCATTCCCATTATAATGGAAAGCAAAACAACCGGGGCTGATACATGATGATGTGACTGTCGCATATATACAGTACATGCAGGAAACAACATTCACTATTTGTTATTTTCTCTTAAGCTTTTAGCTTATCAGTGGCTGTGTTTCTCAGGCTGAATGTGAGCCTGTGTTTTTAATTAGATGGTCACTGTAAAAAGAAAGTTTAAATAGACAGAAACATCTGCTTTTATTTTGTTAATTTTCCCCAATCTCTGGCAAAGTTCATTTAAAAAAAAACCCAGAAAACATCCTTTGTGGGCATGAAAATAAAGTCTGAGCATTTTAGCTTCTTACATTACACGACTTTATCAGTTGTTTTGGGAGGAAAAAGAGTGGAAACAGTTTGTCACTTGACCTTTCAGCAACGACTTTGGCTTGTTTCTTTCAGAGAAAAGAGAGGCGGAGGGGGAACGGATGCAGGTCACCAAAATATATTGAACCCCCTGAAAGGAAATACAGTGAGCATTTCTTCCAGAAAGGCAGTTCTCACCCTGCCATGAATGAAGCCTAAGTTTTGCTGCATGTTGTAACTGAGCGACCCCAACAAGGCCCACCGTTGTCTGCTCCAAGCCTCCCTCGCTCTGCCTCTCTTAAGTTGCACACAAACACACTACACACTCAACAACAGATAAGCAAGCTGGCAACAGAGAGACACTTGGACTATTTATATATGTAAACTGTAAACTAGTTCAAGTATAAGGAACAGATCAACTTATTGGTTTGTGATTTTATATTATTATTATTTTTTTTATTATACTATTTTTGAATCTGGCTATCACACACACGTGTTCACGCTCAATCCAGCCTAACCCGGCTTCTTTATTGTCCTCCAAACCGCTAGGTGGCGCCTCATAATATACAGAGTCCGTTGTGTCCGTTGTGCATTTTCTTTTGTGTCGCTCATTCTTTTGTTTTGTTTTTTTTGGTTCAAAAAGCAGTTTATTCTTTTGTAGCCCTTTGGAAAATAAACTCGGGGCAAAGCTGTCGTAGTTCAACGGTTGTTTACATACGGCTTTTGTACGCGACCCGGACACTGTCCCTGTGAACCCGGAAGTATCACGTTGCTAGCGGGATTCACTATCTGCATTCATGTTCAGACCTGAGCCAGATGTTAACCAGATTCGTGTTGTTCAGACTCAGGAAAAAATTATTCGCATATATCCAGATACGACCCGAATCCCCCTCTAGCCGGATTGATTTCCCCCAGTGTGAACCCAGTGTAGCTTAGCATGAGGACTGGAAGAGGCTCTGTCCTTGTTAAATGTCTATAAAGCTCATCTTTTATTTAACGTGTCCATGAAGTTTTAAGAATTTACAGTGACTCATAATGAAATGGAGAATGAATGCTCCGTCAGTTTTCACATCCAGTAAAATGTAAGATGTTGAAGAACAAAAGAGAAAACACTCCTCAGTCTCTATTGAATAAAACAATAAAAAATCCTTTCATTTCAATGCTGGTACTTCACACACAATTTCCAGACTGAATTGCTATCTGTTTTTTTTAGCGTGTGAGGTGTTTGAGAGCAAGTTCAAGTAAAGTGAGTCGTTATAGGGACAATACACTCCCTGCATGAGCCTTTTGGGTCGTGTTTGATACCGTCATTTCTTCTCCTAATGCGTCTGCCAGATATTTAGACTATTTTAAGCTAAATGATGGAGAAAAGTGGAAAAAGTACATGCAGCTAAACTTTGAATTAGCTTTGTATGATTAGTGTGTGTAGCTTCTCCTCCCTGCTGCTCCTTAAAGCTGAACTCCATATTGTATTGTGCATTTACATAAACAAGCCCCCAAAAAAACATTATATGGATTCTCATACAGCAGGTTCTAAATTAAAGGGAATTCACCAAAGCACTCCCAGTTGGTGCACAGATGTCAGCTACCATCAGATTAATGAGATTTCAAAGATTCAAAGAGGTTTAGTGTTGACAGCTGGGTCATCTGAGCAATGAAATGCTCAAAACAAGGCAGGCAGGCAACTCCGAGTAATCTGAAGAAAAACAGAGAAACAAAACAAAAGGCCTAAATAAATAAATTATCAAAATATTGCACCAAAAGAATACAAAATATATATACACATGTGCAAATCAGTGAGAGTGAGAAATGTGCAAATGTGTACTCGTGGTTTAGAAGCAACCTTCTCCACTTCTGATTCCCAGATGACAATGGTGGCGTGACCTCTTCTGCTGAGCTGTAGTCACCAAACAGCATTCTCACAGGTGTCCTTCTGCTCCAGGTGGGAGAGGGCAGTGTGCAGTGTCAGGGCGATGGCATCGTCAGACCTGTTTGGCTTATAAGCTAATTGGATGGAGTCCCAGGGAGTCAGGAAGAGAGGTGCAGATGTGTGTCCTAAATAGGCGTTCAAAGCACTTCATGATGGTGGAGGTTAGTCAATCAGGCATGTAGTGGGGGATTTCTTGGGAATGGGGATAATTGGGGTCACCTTGTAGCATGTGAGGACTGTGGCGTACTGCAGGGAGAGGTTGAAGATGCATGTGAGGACCGCTGCCAGCTGGTCAGCACAAGCTTTGAGGACTCTCCCTGGAATTCCATCTGGTCTAGAAGACCTCACTGGGTTTTTAAGGGTTAACTTTTAAGGGTTCTCCTCACGTCAGCCGTTGTCAGGGTCAGGGTGTGTCCATTAGGGTTCTTAGGCAGCCTCACAGCAGGTGTGGGGTTATTGGCCTCAAACCAGGCATAGAAGGAGTTCAGGTTGTTTGGCAAAGGAGGCATCAATATAGGTGTTGCTATTGTTTCTCACTTTGAGTGAAGCCCTCGCCACATATGTCTGGGGCCGGAGCTGGAGCAGTTGGACTTCCTCTTAGCGTCTTTGATGGCTCTGCAAAGGTCATTTTTGGCCTCTTTATGACCACCTGACCCCAGAATTAAAGGCAGATGCCTGTGCACAGAGTTAGGCATGAACATTACCATTAATCCAGGGCTTCCGGGTGGGGAAGTTCATGTTGGTGGTAGTGGGGCAAATCCTTTCCTCATGTTAGTCCAGTTGAAGTCTCCCACAACATTAATAACTGCCTCGGGATGAGCCTTCTCTAGTCCAGTTATTATTTCAAACAGGTCCATCAAGTGCACAAGATCTGTCTGCCTGAGTGCAGACTGCAGTGATAAGGACAGAGCTGAACTTCTGTGGGAGATAAAAGATTCGTACCTTTAGATGCTTTAATCAGATTAAACATTCTCAGACAGCTTTTCAGTATGGTTGCATTGATCACTCATTGTGACCATTGTTATTGATTTGAATATGCAGCAGTTATTCCATCATCAGATTAATGTGAAATGTATTGATCACTGACGTTACTGAAGCGTTGCCTTGGACATGGAAGCACATCTCCTCTGGCACTGAGTATCGACCAAACAGTGTTTGAACTCTCAACTCGACGTAATCGCTGCCCTTTTCAAATCACAGGCGCTGCTGAGGGACAACACAAAATGTCAAGGCAAGGTCAACTGAAAGGTCTTTAACATCATGTCAACAATGTACATTAGCAGACCGAGCTGCAAGACATGTTTGCTGTTAACTTCATAACAAAATGGTTCATTTTCCCTCACAGAAAGCCAGAAACGCTGAAACTGCATGGCCCATGATTATTCCCAGCTGTTTCCATTGCCATGCACTGAGATACCTCCATGGTCTGTTTGTTCCAGTGCATATATAATGTCAGACATGTTGCCCACGTTCATCTAGAAAAAGCCAGGTCTTTGAAACGTGGATCAAGTGCTGAGGTGTGTGGAGGTATGTATAGCGTCCATCAAAGTCCTGTCTGAATCGCTCCTGAAGATTTACCAGCAGATCACTCTCATCAGGCTGGAAATGCATCTGCAGTTTGGCACTCGTTGAGATGGTGGGGTTTTTCTACACACTGAGAAGTGTGGTTGCTACTTTTAGGGGAGACATCAGCTGGGTCATCCTCTGTCAGACTGACCATGACTTCTCCTCTCTTTAACTCAACACAGCAAGCTGCTGCTCCCAGAAATGATCCAACATGTCAAGAGGACTATTCCATCTCGTGAAAACGGCATGGACTAGCTTGTGATTGAAGCCCTGTCCAGTCTCAGAGCTTTGTGTGATGCCAGATTCAAAGATACGATGCACCAGCCCCAGCCAGAATCACATTACAAATTACAAATAAAGAAGGCCATAGCATCATTGACTGTCTTTGCACAAGTGGGGCTGTTAGTCAGCGGAGCGTGGAAAATGCTTATGATACACTGCTCACTGCTCTTAGCAGGAAGACTGGCGGAGGCCTCCACGGTCACACCGTGCCGTCGCTTCAGGTGATTAATGAGGTTTGTGGTACTCACTGTGTAGCGTACAGCAGCATGGCACATTTTTCAAATTTGCAAACGTTTTATTTATAATTGACAAGTTAGTAGATAATATTCTGTGTCCCAACAGCCCAGCCATGTAAAATCAATACGCCCCAGGCACACATACAACAGTATACATCCATATAAAAATGTCCAAAAATATCATCATATTTGGTTTGTTATACGTGCAAATAAATGCAGAATCCACTCGATAAAAATATTGAATTTTACTGACGCAAACCTTTAAACCTTTAATAATCAATGCATCTCGATTTATTTGTTGTTGGGAGAAGATGTAAAGACATGTTGTAAACTTAAACAAACCACAACTGCAAATGACTTAATAAAAACATCTGCGACTGACTTTCACCTTGATAAAATGCCCGTGCTGACGTGCTGTGTCCTTGCTTCTTTGCCCCCTTTTGTATGTTTAGCCAACACACTCTTGTGAGGACCACATGTGGGGAAGACTTTTGGCCAGCTGAGGTGTCGTTTGATGTCGGCAGATCAGTCTTTTTTTTTAATGGTTTAAATGGTGGTTGGCATGTTTTGCCATCCACAGTTCAAACAACAAATCCCCAATCACATAATCCCGTTGTTGTGTCACTCAGCATCCATCGGTCCCGCTGGGATTCCTCCCAGCTGTGTTTCATTAATGTGTGTGACTTCGCAATCTGCCAGCTAACGGGCTTAACTGTTAGCGGCTAAGACGGCTAGTGTGAACTGTGGGTGAGCAGTGGGCCCTCTGCTCGTGTAGTTTGCATTGATTATAGGATAAATTCATACTTTCAGTCCAGTTTTCTTTTTTCTCATTTTATGAAAATATCTAAATGTAGATGCTAAATCTCCCATTTACAGTATGTATCAAATCAATAATCGCCCCTGTGTGTGTCAGCATCTCTGACAAACCTCTGCCTGGAACATTTCTATTATAAAGGGTCCTTTACTCTCACTGTGAAAGTCTCAGGGGTTTTTTTTGTGTGGAGAAGTGGCCAGAGGCTAGAAGCCATTACTGGGTCTTTAATATAAGGCCCAGTGGGAGCAGGAGTGCTGGCTTCAACTTAATGCCTTAAACTCCCCACAAGCCCGGTAATAGTGATCCAAGAGCTTCGGGTGGGCTGCAGAGAATGCACACAGACACACATGCACCTTTTTAAAACATCCACAGACCTGCGTGGTGTCTCCACCATGTGAACTGCTTTGGCCAGCATCTTTGCTCCTGTTGTGGTGCTGTGCTGGTAATTAGGCTGCTGTTGTTGCTGCTGTCATTGCTCATTTTCAACTCAAGCAAAAAAAAAAGGCTAAAACAACATTTCCTCAGTCATAAAACCCTGTTTAATTATGTTACGTTTTATGTGCCCTAGGGAGTCAAAAATCCCTTACATGACAAGAAGTAAATTGCCAAACCTAAATCAAGTGCAGCTTCTGAAACCACATCATTCACACAATGATAATGCTAACAGGGACAGCTGCTGTTTTACGGGGTTGTGGTGTTTAAGTAGGGCACCGCCAATGGCCCATGCCTCAACGAATCCTGCATCCAGCTCCAAACAGGAAGACATTATGTAACAACAGAATAACAATGACTTCTCATTGCTGCCGTGAAATGAGACGTCAACCCAGAAAGATTCGTGCCATTAATGCCATTGGTCACACATTTCTTTCTTGTTATAGTGTAATAGAGGACACACATCAGACACAAAGAAAGGTGCTTAATGTGCACTGCAGACAGAACAAATGCATGATCTGCACTGCAAACAGCTGTTGGCCATTGATGGATTAACCTGTTCTGCTCTATCTGCATAACAATGTTTTACTGTCTTATCTGTTAGTGGACCCGGTGTGTATCAGACCTTGGGCTACACACAGCTCTTCTCCTTAATCAATAATAAATACGAGGGGAGGATCAGTTCACAAAATCCATGGTTCGGTTTGTATCAGGGTTCTGAGGTCAAACTAAAGCCTGATGTTATTTATCTAATTTGCATGGCAGCATGTCATTTCTGTCTGCCAAAGCGGCCCGATGCGCACACACACACACAAACACACACACACACACAGACAGACATGTGCACATACACACACATACAGGGGAGCACACTCCCACTATCGGATTGGGAGCATGCATTGTTTTGCTCACTGTTGCTCATGACATGCTAGTTGGATAGACAGAACTCCATTGACTATGCTAAGCTAAGCTAACGGTACTAGTACTAATACAATATTTTCTTTGTCCCATGATGGGACCTGCTGTGCTTTCACGTCAGTCACCAATGGAAGTCGCTAGATTTGTCACTATAGTTGCTTTTGACAAGTATTTGGAAAGTCTCCAGATTTAGCGAGAGAGTGGCTTGTTGGTAACACTTGTCGATGTGGCAGTGGGAAAAAAATGGCTCCCTGCAACAAAACACACGCCCTGAACCGTGACACCTGCACCGAACGCTTCATCCCATGCCAAATAAATACATGTTTTTTTACACTTAGTATTGGTGCGGCATAACATACACCTGTTTTTTTGTGTCATGTTCAACATAAACACACATTACCAATGGTAAACAGTCGAAAGCAACATAGAGTCTAGTTTATGGTGCTGATTGTTCTCTTTTGTCTGTCATTGATGGCTGTGGCTCAAGTGGCGAAGCTTCCTTTGCTGCATGCTGATGTGTCCTTGGGCGAGTCATTTCATTGAAGTTACCCCAAATGGGTGCACTTTGGTGTTTGAATGTGCTTCTGTGAACGTGAAGTATGTTCTTTGTGTAAGTTGAAAAGGTGTTTTAACCCTTGAGTATCATTTAACGGCTGACACAATGTGTGTAGCAGGAGGCAGCTGGGTGGTGGAGGCGTGCTCAGCTTGAGCCTCGTCAGGTGCTGTTTACATTCACTCTCTGTTTGGTTGGATATAAACATGAAAACATCTTCTGGTTTTGCAGCTGTCACAGCCTCATGACATCTATTATTGCCCTGACAGAGCCTGCTGTCTCAGCCTGGCTTGCCCTGGTCTGAATCACTGGATGAGTTTGTGAACTCGTTGGTTTGGCTTCTATTTACACAGAGATAATTCAAGCAAAAATAATCATGCAAGATGGTTCTCTGGTTTTGTCATGTGAGAAACTACACTCGCTGGCTGTTTAATACATTGCTGGCATTTATCGTCTAATGCAAATCCTACAGTTTGGAAATGAAGTGTGGCTACAGCTGGACAACAATGTGTTGAGACCGTGTGGACACGATTCTACACCCACCTGAAGTTTAAAAATGATTCCTGGTACAGTTCCTCTGCATGTTTATTGGAATCACTGCAATCCAAGATGTCCTCTGTTCTTCTTCCCTTAACATTCTTGTCCGCACTGGATCGGATGTTCGTCATGGTTTGTTTTCTGCGCTCTGACCCACTTGACGTGGTCTGTCAGGGGTTTGTCTCACATGAGACATGCTTTGATGAGATGAGCCTTTTTTATTTACTGACCTTTATGAGAACAGCTGTAGTCGAGGGGCTCTCAGGTGAGTTCTTCACAGCCCATTAGGCCACACTTTAATGTCAATCTCAGTTATTCCCTCTCCGTCCCACTTTTTTTTTTTTTTTTACCTCTTACTAGTTTTGCCACATCGCTGTCTGCTCACACGGTAGATTTCATGCATATTCCGGTCCTCAATCATGATGAACGTTTCTGTATCACTGCATACAGAGAGTACAGTATGTAGGCCAATCCTGCAGCCCCACTTCACTCCAGAAAAGGATAAAAGGATTACCACCCATATTTTAATGCAAGATACTGCTCTTTGTTACCATAATACCCTGGATACTTATTGGGCACTTTCCCATAAATGAAGACCTTGCATGTTTTTTACCGTGAGATGCTCTGCATATTAATGACACTCAGGTCCCACAGTATCACACTATAGCAATATACCATATCTTACCTATGGGATTTGCAGAGTGTGAGCGTTGGTGCAATGTGGATATTAATGCTGTCACAGTAGATTTCCACTCTAAGCTGATGGAGAGTTGCCTGTCGCCTTCCTCTGTGCCATTTTTAGCCTGTGGCGGCTCTGGCTGGCCTCGTTGCCACCTTGCCGCACAGTGCCACGTGTGGGCAGGCGCTGGCCAGGGGCCCCGTCTCCTGGGCTGCCACCGCCGCCGCCGCCGCTACTGCTGCTGCTGCTGCATGGTGTGGCTCCCACGGGACGGGGATGTGGGCCGGGGTGGGGCGGAGGCGGAGTCTCGCCACTGACTGAAGCACACTAGCGGTCTTAAGGAGCGCTGCTGAGGGGAAGTCCTGTGCGTTTGAAGTAGGGACCTCAGAAAGCCTGTTTACTCAGGAGAGGGAGGGGGGGATGGAGCTGGCCTGCTGCACAAGAATGCCTGTGTCATGACTGGAGCAGCGGAGAGGAGGAATGCGCTCCACAATCCCAACACTGTAGGAGCCGGGCCACAGCTGAGGTGGCAGCCATTTCTCCCTATTTATTTTAGCTCCCTCTCCACTCAATCACTGGCCCTGTCTGCGGCCCTAAGCATCCCTGGAAATATAAAAAATGGCCTGCGCTTTTATTTATGGCTCGAGATCTCCAAGTATTTGCCAGTGCTGTATCTTCACCCAGTGTGGATCCAATATAAAACTGCTCAAGTTTTACTTCAATCATTTATTCAGGGGAAATTCAAAGAGCAGCTGCTTCATCCATACAGAGGTGGCTCTGAGTGGAGTGTTTCACACTAAATATGTTCTGCATGCTTTACAACAGAGTTCATATTCACTTCATTTGACCTTGTGAGACCTGCACGCTTCTTCACAGAGCTCTGCTGTGTGGGACAGTGCCGCTAGATATGGGTTTTGAATGGTTATAAATAAATGTTGATGTTCATCACGTTCGTCATGTGAGCTTGAAGAGCTGAGAGGCTTATTTCGCTGACATCAGGTTTAGCTAAACTCACAGCCACTGAAATGAGATTTGTTTTGACTCACCCCACTGCCAAATTCTCTAACACGGCGCACACCAAAACGCCTTCTATACACAAGCCGCCGGTGAGTCCATGCGACCTTTGTTTACCAACTCTGGTTTGTTTGTAAATGGGCTACATGAACCTGCATGAACCCAATTTTTAGTTCAAGGCCCACGCTGTCTTGCCGGCAGAGGTAAATTCATTGCCAAATGGAAAATGACTCTCAGATTATATTCACGTTCAGGGTCAGACTGAAGATGAGCTGGTCTTATACTAATGGAGAGCAGCCCAGGGACTCATACATAACACAAGCACACATTTTCACACAGTGGATTTTGTAAATCTTTAGACTTACGGCATGAAAAATATCTGTGGAGACACTTGAAGATGACAGTTTGCACATTCTTCTCCTCCTCCTCCTCCTCCTCCTCTTCCTCCTGACACAGCTTGAAAGGACTTTGTGAGGATCTGTAACTACTGCCAAATAATTGTGTTTGGAGACCTGTCTTATAAAAAGAATGCTGCCGATTCTTACCTTGAAAACAACAGCACTGTCACACTATAACCTGATGGAATCAGCCAGTGTTCATATATGTAGCTGTGGCCCTCCGTGGCCTGCCCCAAGTGCCTGGTGGGAAATTCACTAGTTGTATAGAACATATTGGAACGATAAGTAACACACTGAGTCTAATCCATTTTTTTTTTGCAGCTTATTCATTTAAAAACATTGATAAAAGACACATCTGCTGTTGTGAAAGTTTGAATTTTGGTACAAAACAAATGTAAATTGTGAAAAGTGAAAACAAAAGTTTGAATCCATTGTTTGCTGGATAGTAACCTGAGCGCTTCTTCTGGAGGTGCTGATGGATGTGGCCTTAAAAAAAAAAAACACACAATCCCATGCCTGAGATTGTTTGTGCAACTTTGTTGTAAACAGTGAACGGAGGGGCTGAACCCTTTCCGTCTAAGTAAGAACAAAATAAACCAAACCAACAAAAAAAAAAAAGTACAGTTCTGCGGTCAAAACAAAACAATCTGCAGGCGTAATCACAGCCTTACTGTTGACCAGCAACTGCAGCTCAGTAAAACAGTCAGAGACAGTCGGGTGATTCATCCACATCACTGCCAGAGTTTGAACCTGCAGCTCTCCTCTAAGCTGCTTTTATTACCAACTGGGCTGCTGATACCCCCCCGAAGAGATTTTTTTTTCAGTCATTAGAATTCAATCTCCCACACTTCCAACTGTAAAGCAGCAAAGTGTAGAGTAAGGGATATCTGTGGCCACTCAATCATGTCGTTCAGCTCTCATCAGGACTACGGAGAGGGCCAAACAAAGGATTTTATCAGTGTCGCCCCCTGGGAGCTTTGACAGGGATGGCCTTAGCCTTCAAAGTGTGCAGCTAAGCAGTATTACGGTTATTTCTCATCGGGAAGCGAAGTATTAGCAATTTCATGGTCTGATTCGTAGCATGGAGGAAGAGTAGAGGGGTCAGATAATTTACTTCATTTCATATCAAGTGAGGACAGAAACTTGCTTTGAAATCAAATCTGATTTTCCCGTTACATAACCACAGAGGATAATCTCTGAATTGTAAAAAAAAATGACTCAAAGAAGCTATAAATTGTTTGTCTTATGGCTCTATTACTGGCTATTACTCCCATTGTTGGATAGAAGTGATCCGAGGTTGGAATGACCTGATAGAAGTTCAGCAGCTTTTCCTACAGACCTCTTTATCCTCCCGTTCTCAAAGATTTTCAGCTTTAACATCAAGGAGTTTATCTGAAGTCTGCAGTCAGAGGCTTCATAACCATCCAGCTGTGAATGGGCAAGTGTGAAATACAGAGATGTAAAGTGTTACATAAAGGCTTTGGCACAAATGTTGATAGTTTTTATTATTTACGAAGAACGGGCGAAGGTTTCCAAGACAGCAGCCACTCTAATGAACCGTTAGTCTGACGTTTGACGTTTCATTCGTTCTTGAAATATTTTGTCAGAAAATAATGGATAAACAGCAGACTTTAAGATTCATTCACTTAAAACTATTTTAATTGATCGTTCATAGTCAGATACAGCAGCACAAGTATAAAAAAACATTCGTTTGATATCATATCATTTGTGTTTTTCACTATGATTACTTTCCTGACCTCTTGTGGTCCCACAACTAACATGCAGGGGTCTACCACCACCCTGAAGAACACTGAAAATTGTGTTAGTCCACCAATCACTGGTCAATTTAGGTTGGCAATGAGCTGTCAGTCACTGAATGAATGAATGAAAACAACTTCAGTAAGTTCTGGATCAATACAACCCTCAGACTTCTGTTTTTTACTTCTTGAATACATCATGACCTGGAGAACCCTAGAATCTCCACAGACGACTGGCTGAGCACTTCAATAAAAACCGATCTATACAGAATGAGATAATGACCCACACTGTGACCTCAGCTATTTAAGACATTCCTACAACATGAAGAAGCAGCACAGACCTGCAGCAGCCTTCTGTGTTGTGTTGTGTTGTGTAATGCTGCTTTGAAGTTAAGACACGCCTCCTCTGTTTTGCAGAATCTGAGCTCGATGTTCCAGGAACACTTGACACAGTTACGCGACAGGTCAATGAGACTGTCCAGCGCCGCCGCCGCCGCCGGGGCGCCGGGGAGGACGACTACAACATTGAAATCCTGCTGGGGGTGGACGACTCGGTGGTTCGATTTCACGGCAAGGAGCACGTGCAGAATTACCTCCTCACGCTGATGAATATCGTAAGTCACCTAAGTAATGTAAGTCAGTTACATTCAGAACTATCTGCCCTCCTTTGGTCGTGTGCATGTACCTGTTCATGCACTGTGTTAGCCAAGACAAAGGTGGAGAAGCACACAACATGTTGATATCAGCTGTAAAACTGGACAGTTTAACATGGGGCTTTATGTAGTCAGCCTCAAGTGGACATTGAAGGAACTGCAGTTTTTGGACATTGGTAAGGTTTCAGCTGTTACAAAAGGCAGTTCACCAGCTCCACCTGTGTGGAAATCAGTCTGTACAGGAGGTCCTCCCTGGCAGCTGGTGGACTCACAGCTCAGCTGGGTTTTGTTTTAAAGGTAGGGTAGGAGATTTTGAAAACACAGTTAGAGTCAGCCAGATTTCCAAAGTAAACACACGCCCCTTTCTCTCGGAGCTCACCCTGAAGCCACGCCTCCCAATCACATGGACGCGCATTACCTGAAGACGAGCTGCGGTCTGTGACTTCGGCCATCATGCACGTACCTCTCTGGTGCGCGCAGAGCAGGAAGAGAGTGACAACCAGCCAATACTCCGCGCAGGGTCCACCCGGAGGATTGGCTGATGTTTTTAGCATTTTATAGCTTCCACAGATGATTCATATTCTTCGTTTTAATGAGAAACTGCCGAACTAATTGGCTGCTATCGGATTGTAAAGAGAAGTTACACTAATTTAACAAAAAGTGCATCAGAATGAAATCTCCTACCCGACCTTTAAGCTTCCAGAGTGTCATGATGGGACACATAATACATGGACAATGGACAATGGACAATGAGGCGGTCAGCAAAGAAAGACTACAACACGTCCTACAGAGGGAGAGGTATTAGTCCAAACCTTTGCTGCAGTGTGCTCTCCAACATTAAATATTCCTTCTCACTGCATACAGCAAGTGTTGGTTTTATCAGTTATTTCTCATGCACACCAGCCTCCTTTCTAGCAGCTTGTTTAGATTGCATGTTACCTGCCATGCCCACAGCTTCTCCAGTTCCCAGATGTTAGAAACAAAATTAAAATGATTAATGCTTTTGTTGCCAGACCAATCAATAAATCCATATTTATAGTGTAAAGAGCCTTTTCTAAGTTTTTCTTTAGCTCTTTTGCGTGAGAGCTGAGTCAGGATTAGTAAGCACTTAGTTCTGTTTCTCAGGGCCAAAAACAATAAGTGAGGTCAGTGCACCCTCTAATCTGCGCTAACAATCACATGTTGCTGGTAACTCATCACGATCTGGGTAAATGAGTCATCAGCCTTAACAACAGCCTGCTTCCTCCCAGTCCTCTGCTGTGGTACGCTGTTGCATTGACTCAACCAGAAAATTTGTAGTTGTCGTGCAGCAGCTGGGACGACGAGTCTGTCCACGTCCACGCTGCTGCCGTTCAGAAACAGAGGCGAGTGCCTTCAGATCCCCAGCAGGGATTATCTACTTTTCAGTTTGGTAGTGCCTCAGCAGGGTCATTTAGATACTCTTCATTGGCATTTGACAGTCGATTCAGACGTTCATGTGTCTCAGCAGGCAGATTAGAATTGCAGTCATCAAATTGTCACAGATGCCACAGAGAAGCCTCACCGGCGTTGGAAGAAATTGGCCATATGTGCCTCTATTTCCTTGCTGCACGCTGGAGCGTCCCTTAAATGAGACCTTTAATGCAGATGGAGGAGCAGGCGTAACACTCCAGCCTCACTGTTTTAACGCTTTCTGTCGAGAGCGGCGTCACGCAGGAAGCCGCCGCTGTTCCTCAGCAACAAGCCAGCAGGTGATCAAAGCACCTGGATGAGTTGATGATTGTGAAGCGCATACAACATTCTGATAGGCAACATGCATGTGGACCACTAATAACTTGGAGTTTGACAAAAAGCGCCTGGTGTGAACAGATCTATGCCATCATTGATGCCATCAGGGTGATAGCCACAGTTTTAAAAAGCCACTTAAAGTCTGGAGAGGATCACAGAAAGACCAAAAAGAAACTTCTTCTAGCGCCTCTTCAGAAGCATGATTACACAACTCTGTTGACAATTTTCCTCGGCAGTTCTCTTTTGTTCTCATTTTAACAACAGGATTGACTTTGGTGCACTTGCTGGCCCGACTGTGGGTGGCATTGTATAAAAATGATGACGTTTTGATGGTACATAATTGTACCATATTGAGTTTTTTATGTCTTGTTAAAGCAGCTGAGTAAAAAAATGAGTGACTGTCACAGAAGGAGCCATCAGTCATGTAGTCCTACATGTGCGTGTAGTAATGATGTTTTCCTCTTTAGCAGTGGTGGAAGTCGCATCACTATAGTGACAAAGAACAAACATCTTAGCATAGCCAGAAACTTTTATGGACAACTAGTCCAGTCTGTGTCATGGGGCAGGCTGTGGGCATTACGTGAAGAGGGAGGCTGGTTGATGGATGATAATAAAAGGCTGTAAAAAACAGACATTCCCCATTTTTACTTTGTATTTTAACTCATAAAACTAGCTGACAGAAGGGAAAGTATTCTTACTTTAGTTTAATGTTAATCAGCCCGTCATCGATGGATGGACTTATGTTAGCAGACTAGTTAGTTAGCTAACTGACGAGTCAGCGCACCAGCATCATGATAATGAGGGACATGATAAAAACACAGCGTAGAATGACACCTTCGATCTTCATCCACATCCAGAGTCTGGTCTCAGTCCGGCAGCACAGTCCTCTCTGACAGCACGCAGCATTCAGCTGTTGTGTGTTCAAAGATCTGTTATTAACAGTAAGAGCTCTCACTCCTTCGATCATTCCCTTCGATCAGTGCTTTTAATTGTGACATAATTTTAAAAAGAATTCAAACATGTCTACATTGATTTTTCATCTTTTCTTTGGCTCTCTTGCATAAATACTCATTCAACAGTGGATTCTGTTCAGAATTTACTAAAAGTTCTTTATTTTTGAGCTGATTAACTAGAGTTTAGTTTGATTTTGTTACTTATCACTTTAGAACATCCTGTTAGTGTATTTAGTATTTCCTGATTCAAGATGACTTCCTTGTCCAGCATTATTTTCACATAGATTAAGATGAAAACAGTCACACTTCTAGTTCTAATGAGTCAAAACTTAGAAATAATGTAATCAAATAACTAACATATCCTGAGATTAGCTTAGCATATCATAAACATGACATTATATGTCATGACTTTATCTCTGTGTTGAATAAAACCTTAAAATGTCCAACACAGCAGTGTAGATAACCATAGCTGACCTGCTGTAATGACTCCCAGCTCTCTCCAGCCTCTCTGGCAGTGATGATATTATGAGGTTATTGATGGTGATTTCCAGTAGAGGTCCCTGCTGGCTTCATCTGGAGGCAGCGCTCGCTCTGGCCTCTGACCACTGATTACTGTGATTGACAGTCTCCATCTGGACGTCTGTGCAGCTCTGGTTCTATAACTCTCTGTGCTCTGTCCTCTGTCCTCTGGTCTCACACTGCAGAGACACCACTTCCTCTTCTCTCCTCTTTTTTTTCCATTGTGCTGTCATCTTTTCTTTCGCTCTCATGTTCTGTCTTCTCTTATTTTCGTCTTTCTTTCGTCCTCTCCCTTTCATCCTGTCCTCCTTTCTTGTCTTCTTTCATCTCCATTCATCCTCACATTTCCTTTTTTCTGTCACCTCCTTTCGTGTTGTCCACCACGTTCTGTCTCCCTTGTCTTTTCTAATAAGACCCTCTGTTGTCTTCGGTTATCCTTGATTTCTCAAAGCCTCTCCTCCAGTTATGTTCACTGTTCTCTGGAGAATCACATCTGACTGGAGCATTTAATGAGCTTGCATGTATGTTCTCTGTGTGTGTGTGTGTCCTCACACGGTGACACCACGGTCAGCAGTTTGATCAAGAACAGCTCATTATCAGGGAACCCCTACGCAGTGACTGCATCAGGTCCATCAGTAGTGCTCGGGCATCACATTTGGCCCCCAATCTGCTTCAGCCACAGAGATCAACATTAAGTGTCTTGTCTCATTGTCACACCCTTTGTGCACCCATTAGCCAGTGTAGCCTTCCATTTTTGGGGCGATTTGTCTTCTCAGAAAGGTGGTGACTGTCCTCTGTGTTTTCTCTCTGCTCTTTAAATGGTGTCTGTTTTCGTCTGATGGTCTGGATCTCATTCTGTCTCATAACATGCATGGCTGCCCAGTACATTCGGCTGCACTCAGACTACCCAATTTAGTTAAATGCACACTTTATTCAGTTCTGTGCTCACGATTTCTCTCAAATTAGCACTTCAAGATCTCTCACCATGTTTAAAAAGTGAGTATTTCACATCACGTCTGCATCTTTTTCTTTTTCTTACATTTGGATTTTCTGCTGCACTGATTTGACCTGTGCTGGTGTCAGAGTGCCTTGAAGGTTTCTATTTTTGGACAGCAGTCTTCTTGAATAAAGATTGCGCCTGCTGATGGTGGACCTGTTTCCACCTTTGTTGTGCACATGAAAAGACACACAGGGATGAAATTGCTCCTCCCGGTCCCATCAGTTTTCCCTCTCAGGCTGTCAGAGATCGATAACAGTTTCATATTTGCTTCACATCTTTCATGAAAGTGTCGGGTGGAAGTTATTACACCGCTCCTCAGTCACAGTAAAGGCCTCCAATGAAAAGTTGTGTCCTGCAAAATCTCCTTCTCGGATATTACAGCTCTAACCATCGTCAGCTACAGACCAGATATTATGAGAGTTTGCAGCCTGATAGCAGCTTGTCTGCAGCTGGAATGAGGTGGAAAGGGACACACGTACTGACATGTAAACACTCGCAGACATACACAACTTATAATAATCCCTTTTTTCTTAGAGCTTGTCTCAGAAAATAAGGAAAAACACGCATTCTTATGTTTAAATGTTGCTGAATAGCATCAAATAGAAACAACAAAACCCAGGTTTATATTTTTTAATTACAGTTCTTCTGTTAAACCCACAGTTTAAAAAGCTTTTTAATTACTCTGTTCATCCTGTTCTGTCCTCTATGTGAGACTCAATAGTTACGCTATTGACAAAGACAAAACAGAAATGTAGCATCAACCCACAAATTTTAGTGAAAAAGCAATAAACTTTCACTGAATGCAAATTCTCATCTGTACAAATGACACATGTACAATGGACTTAGAAACAAAGCTTCTCCAAGGCTCAACATCAGTGGAGGCAAGGGAATGAGACCCTGTTTACACACACACACACAAGTATCTGTAAAAACTAACCCTTTTCCTTTTGTTTGTGCCTTTCATTTACACATAAACAGAGTTTTAAACTCTGAAAACGATTCCTTCTAAAAACTTTTGGAAAAAACCCTGTGTTCGCGTTTCAACGTGAACTGACAAAAACGGCGAAAAACAGTTTGCGGCAGTCTGTGTGTCAGTTCGTGCGACCTTTTTTGTAACTCCTTGTGTCTTCCATGCTGCTGTACTGCGTAATCCCATCTACTCTCTGGAGAGACACAGCTGTGTACACTTTAAAAAAATGCTGCGCAACTATGCTGAAATGTACGGTAAAGCACACAGAAATTCCACGGCACATTCAGATGTTACCGCGGTGCTGCAGCCGACATATTTCATCGTCATCTGCTCTTAAAAAGCACAGATCTTGCCCGAATTTCAGAACTCTGGGATTTGCTACAGCAAAAGAGTCTTACAATGATGAAAATGTAACAGGAGCATATTTATAAAGGTAGATACTGTGCCAGTGGTCTCCGATTTATATTATTATTTACAAAAAACATATGGCCCTTTGCTTTTCTTATGGAAGTCTATGTGGCCCTCACAAAAATAAAATAATTGCCCGCCCCTGATGTAGAGGAGCAGAGACATGTTAGGTCTCCAGGTTCAGCAATTTTGGAACAACTTCTGACACAGAGAGCCAGACTGCGTCGATGAGGCTTCTGATTGGCTTGCTCGGCTTTCTCCTTCTTCCTGCACTGCCACCCACAGGCTTGGCATAGTCATGACAGCTCTTGGGAGCATATTTATGCGGGTTCATGTAAACTAATATATTTTGGAAAACTATGATGTGTGCACAATGTTATTTTGGAAAACAGAGGGAAGGAAATATTTGTTTTTTTACAGATACCCGTGTATGTGTAAACGTGGCCGCTCTGAACTGTGACCTGAACCATGTGATCAGTAATAGCCTATAGAAAGAAGCCCCTTCAGAATAAAATAACTTCCTTCAACAAAGTAGGAAGCACTGCAGTGTAACACTACATTCTCGCCTTCATAAAAAAGTGTGTGTTTTCACACAAATCAACACAAAAATCATAAAAATAAACTCGTAAAAACGTAAAAAATGTGTAAGGAAGTGGAGGAAGGGTTTTGTGTGGGTGATAACATATGGTGTGATTTTAGCTCTCCCTAGAGGAGGAGCTCACTGTGCAGCTACTCTGCTGGATGTTCAGTATCAGCCATGTTCATCTGTCTTCCTGCCCGAAGCGTCCGTCTTCCGGGTGTGGTCCTTCACGCACCATAGCCACCTGCTGGACCTCCACATCTGCACTGTTGTTGTCCTGCGGCAACTCGAGAAGTCAATAAAGTAAAACGGTGCTCTGAGCACAATTCAGCATGTCATTATACGCTGCTGGAAGGTTTTTTTTCCCCAACTTCTCCTCTACCCTTTGCAAGAACGCTGACACATTGTGCAATGAGGTGCATACGCTCAGTGAGAAATCAGTAGCCCAGAGAAAATCAGACCCACTGTGACTCTGCAGTTCACATGCTCCTGCTTGCTAATTAGGTCTTGTCATATAATATACAGTGCCAGAGAGCGGGACAAGATGTTGATCTGTTCACTGATTTGATTGGTTCTTACTCTACGGCCAATTAGTTACTGGCAAAACAGCACCAGTGAGGATCAGCCGTCAATAAAATATGTGCTTGTGCTGTGTTTCCAGCTGTGAGGCGAGGGTGAAAGGCACATTAATATTATAATTATAGAGGCAACTTTAAAAAAGAATATGAACTTCTATGGTGGAGGGCCTGACGTGTGATGCTCCATTTGCATTTTTTTTTAAGAAAAACTTTTCTAGAAGTTTAATTAGAAGACTGGGAGCACTTTCATGTGGGTTATGTTGTCTCAAGACTCAAACATGTCTTTTTAAAGTATAAAAAGGCCTCGAATTATAAAAGTCAAATGTATGTTATGATCCTGGGTTTGTTCCCTTGTTTTGGGTTTTGTTCAAGCGGCAACCTTCGGGGCTCAGACTTGAAGCCCATGCGGAAGTGTCAAAACTTGTAATTCACGCTGCAACAGCTGGGGGTTGGCTCCAAAAGCGAGTAATTTCCCATAGACTCCCATGTTAAAATGGCCGACTTCACAGCAGAAATTAACATGTTTACGGCCTGGTACAAAAAACCACTCTGGTCTCAGATGATAGGTTCTCTTCTAGTGTCAATTGTAGGGGGGGTGAATTTTTTTACAACCCACTCGTTTCAATTGTATTCGGACTTAAAATTACGCATAATTATGGGCGTTGCCGCTTGAGTGACAGACAGTTGACGTATCACAGCGTGAGTTTCCTGCTCCCACGATCGCCCGCCCCCCTAAACCCCGCTCGTGCTCCCCCTCTTTGTCCATATTTGAGAGTTTTGGCGGACGTGACGCTGTCAACATGGCGGCGGTCATCACGTCCCGGAACCTCCCACCGAGCCTCAAAACGGCTCTTCAGAAACAAACGGGTGACGTCACGGAAGCTCTGTCCATAGTTTTTACTGTCAATGGTTTTGTTTAGTCCCTGTTTCTAGTGTTGTCTTGCCTTGTCTCGTGCTTCCTGTTTTATTCTGATAGTCCTGCCCTCTTGGTGTATTGTCTTGTGTTTTCCCTCCTTGTGTGATGGCCTTTTCTGCCCTAATGTGTGCCACCTGTGTCTCATTGTCTCCCCTGCTCCTTGTGTATTTAGTCTCTGTCTCTGTCGCGTTGCCAGTTCGTTTCGTCATCTTTGGATGTCTGTGGGTTCGTTTGTCTTCGTCCTAGCCTTGTAGTCCTGAGTTCTTGTTGTAGTTTTTACCAGTGTTCCTGAATTCCTTGCAGTAGTTTTACTTACCTATGTTCAGCCGTAGTGTTCCAGGGTTCCTCGCCTTAGCCTAAAGCCGGGCATACACTGTGCGTTTTTTGGTCTGATTTTGACACGAATTTTGAGTTGTACGATTTTTTTGGTTCGGGCCGAATTTCAGCTTTGTCATGCGTCTTTAATCGGGCAGTGTACTGGAGGTCACGAGAGGCGATTAACGTCGCATTAACGGCGATCGGCTGATCGGTTGAATTTCTGACATGTTTGATATTTTTGTCGGCCCTTGTGAGAGAGACACAGTTTAAGCAGAGATACGGCCCGAAGTCTGTGTTTTTCCCCCACTGCGCATGCGTTTGCCGAACATGGTCAACGTCACTGCACCTACACGAAAATTGTTTCAGATGATAACAAACATGGTGGCGCCCACACGGCATTGGACAGAATTGATGGAGGCTATATTTGATGAGCTGAGGCAGCAACACGCAGCACAGATTGTGACTGACTTAGATTTTTCCTTTGAAACAGCAACAGCTCCGGATTAGACATGTTTAATTTCCCGTTCAATGTGATCACCTGAGCACATGAATTCACGTGTAGTGTGAGCAGTGACGTCGCAGCCGACCATTGCACCATACAGTGTGAGCACATACATCGTGAGCTTTGACTTGACATCGCATGCGTTTTATTCGTACTGTGTGAGTTAGTGTTAAGCACAGACTTCCCCAAAATCGCACAGTGTATTGGAGGCTTTAGCCTTGTCCAGTCTTTTACCTGTGGTCTTTTACCCAGTGATCCTCAGTTAGTCCTTGTGCTGTGTCTTTGCACTTGTGTCCACCTCCCACACTGATCCTGGCGATGTATGTGCTGGATTATGGATTTTATGGCTTTTTTTAATAAGTTTTAATGCCTGCAAAAAAAAAAACAAATGATAAATTTTCATCACATGACGCCCGGTGGTGAGTGAGTCATGAATGAATCATGGCTTTCTTGGTGCATGGGAGAGTGCCGTTTTATTTATTTAATTTTACACTGAATGCATCGCACAACACAGTTGATGCATTCAGGGACAAACTCTCTGTGACGTTTTCCAGTGATGGTCCTTGCTTTGTATCGTTCTATATTTAACTTTCTAACCAATCAATGACATTTTTTACTCCTCTATTCATGTCATTTTTAATTCACACACTTCAGAGCGCCTCACAGATTCTTCATTCATACTTCACTACATCACTGCCTCATTCATGTGCTGTCTTATAACGTCTAATTATCCTTTGGCATGTATCTGTGGCGGCCTCCACAGTCTCACGCTTCTCACTGCTACTTAAAGAAATATAGTATAATATAATCTAAGAAAGAAATATAATATAGATAAATAGATTTATACATTTAAAGAGAATTTTTATCTCTCCTGCATAAAAACACACAACAGACCTGCCATACGGTTGATAATTGCACTGACTCAAAGTTTAAAGGTTTATTTTTCTTTAGGCAGATAGAAAAAAGGAGTCTGACTTCCTGTGGAGAGTCAGGCTCCCTCCCGTCATCTCTCTTCCCCCTCTGAATACTAAACACAGCCTCCATCACCGGCGCCTGCCTCGGTCTCTGTGCATTCTTAGCGTCCCCTAACATCTTCCGTACACTTGTCTTCCTCACACACACACGTCTGAAGCCGTCTTATTTAATTGAATGCTTGTGGATGCACAAACCTTCATTTAGATTCTGATTTGGACTTCTTTCAAAATGGCAGACCTATCTCGGAAAGAACAAAACCACCATGATAGGACACCCCCCCCTCACTGTGTTTACTGGCTCTCAGAATGCTCAGAAAAATAGTGGTTGCATGTCTGTGATTACAGTCATTCAGGAGCGAATTGTGAACGGTGGTTTGTGTCCCTCACTCTGCTTCTTTGATGAGTGAAAAGAAAAGCCCAGATTTAACAACAAAGGAGGTGGAACATGTGTTGATTTCCTTACACTGATAACGTCCTCCCTCCCCCTTTCTTAGGTGAATGAGATTTACCATGACGAGTCTCTGGGAGTCCACATCAATGTGGTGCTGGTGCGGATGATCATGCTGGGATATGCCAAGGTGAGCATCAAAGTCCTTTTCTCTTGATTTCTGAGTTTTGTTTTTTTTGAAATGCAGAAAAATTACAACAGGAGAGTGTTTGCCCCCCCACTGATCCACATGATGTCTCTGTGGGACAGACACACAAATGTCCCTGTGATGCGACTTTGATCACATCCCAAACATGTTTTTTTTTTCACACACACGCACTTTGCTGAGAAATTAGAATGTAGCTGTAGAATGTAGTGTAGCTGAGACAAAAATAAGTTGAAGATTATTGACATTCGGCACAATAATTCATTACAAAAAAAGACAACTTCTGTATTTATTCGTGCAACAATTCAGTAAATCACAAATGCTATGATCCTAACACCCGTCATGTGAGTTCATTAAACACTCTCCCACTGTTTACGGGCACTCACACAAGCAGGGTCAACACCCAGCTGTCATTCAAAGCCATCACACTGTTAGTAAAACAATAAGAGAGTTCTTGTTTTCATACATTACATTTGATGGTCCACATATTCCCCAGGACAGCATGTAGGTGTTTCTGCAGATGGGCCGCTGGAATGTTCCTCGCCTCCCTCATCATGCTCAGACACCATGTCCAGCAATTTGTTGTGATTGTTGTGGGTAAACACAGCCTCTGACCCCGAGTAACATCAAGCCGCCATTGCAGGCTGATGTTACTCGAGTCCCAAAAAGTATCTCAGTCGGATAAACTCCAACAGTTTCTGAGCACAGAGGCGAAATAAGAAGCTGCCTGTTTTCAGAGCTTGTCCGTTTAAACCCTCTCATGCTGTCATCCTTTAGGTGCAGAAACCACAATTAAATCGATTTCACTCACATTTACTTTCCATGCATCATTCACTTTTTACTCTCCTGCTGGTGTTTCAACTCAAAATATGTGTATAATTCTTCAGAGAGGTATTTATGTCCATGGGCATGCTCCTGGCACATCTGTCACCGTTAATAATGGAGTAAGGATGCTAAATGGGGAGAGAAATGTATGCAGATTGCAGAGGTCAGGTGTAAAGTAATGGGCAATCTGTGATCTATGTTAGGCATGATGATGTATGTGATTTTAGGAATGAAACTATTTCCATCAAGCCACAGACTCTACTGTGTGTTCAATTTGAATACATTTCATACCTGTCCTGAAACAGAGCTTATGAGTTCATTTGCAAGGTTCAGTGGTATTTCTCTCTCTCCCTCTCTCTCTCTCTCCCCCTCTCTCTCTCTCTCTCTCCTCTCAGTCCATCAGCCTCATTGAAAGAGGCAACCCATCACGGAGTCTAGAGAACGTGTGCCGCTGGGCCTTTGTGCAGCAGAAAGGCGACCCTGATCACGCCGAACATCACGACCACGCAATTTTCCTCACTCGCCAAGGCTTCGGCCCCACAGGGATGCAGGGTAAGGCCGCCTGAGGGACACACGTGCTCTGCTGCCTGCAGCATTTTCAGCTGCAATGAGTGGCTGATGTGAAGACAGTTACAGGAGTTCACTTTAAAAAACAATGCACCACAACCATCCTGTCCTGAAAAATGCTACAGTAAATAATCAGTAGAAGATCACGACTTGATGTCACAAGCTGAATCTCCTGTCACAGTCACAGCTCATGTGGATCCTGTCATTATTTACCCTGATCGCATTTAAATGGAGCAGTAACAGCACTCTGTGGGCTCAGGTGATTGAGATAAGGGCACAGGGACCGAACAGCCCCAATAAAAACGGCTCCTCATCACCTTGATCATGTACAATCAGCACGGCTGTTTCTCCACCCCGAAGCCCTTTGCTGCCTCATATTTGGCACCTCTCCTTAATTTCTTTTGCTGCAGACGCTGGCTTGAAAGACTGTAGCCTCAAAGCAATTTGCACTGTCTGCTAGATATCGACTGATGGGCTCCACTTTTTATTTTCAGCCAAACTGAGCAGCTAACTGCAGCAAACCAGCAGCTCTAAAGACCTGTTCAACTTGATTTGTGCCTTTTTGTCATACCTCTCTTTCAGCATTATATTCTACCTGGAGGCTAACGTGTTGTTTTGCAAATTGGCTAATGAATTGATGCATGCTGATCATACTGATGCTGTGGTTGACAAATGGAAATGTTCACTGATGTAGGGACAGAGTGACTGAGTTCCGAAAGTTTCCTTGTTTCTGCTTGTCAAAGTTCTGATCTGGACATAATTTGAAAACTAATGCTAAAACATGCATCTCATCTGCACACCAAAGGGGGGTAAATGCTCCAAACTGTGTTGATGAGTCCGACTTATTTGAATCATATTTGTTTAGATTTCAGAAACGAAAGCTTCAATATTGCCGCGGTAAAATGGTGCAATCAGCCGATGCAGTTACTGTGGATGAAAAGCTGCATCGACTGATTGCCGGCATCAAAGTAATTACAATTCATTACTGCGTTTCACAGCAATCCATCAAATTGTTGTAGAGTTATGTCTTTGAAGAAAAACACGATGGACTGACGCAAACGGACCCATCATATATACCCTATACATATAGTAGTTTATATAGTGTGTGTGCTGAAGATAAACAAACACTTTCCACTGCAAACAGCAGACATCTACACCCTCCACCTACAACATGACAGACCTTCAAGTCAGCTGTCTTCGATGGTCAGCAGATAGTTAAAAGGTGGATGCTGAAAGTCCAAAGGAAGAGGTGGAGGGGTGAATGCTGGTTGTATGCTCCAGATTTGAATCCAGGGAGCTGGGCTTCATGTCTTCCTCTGGCACGGTTGAGGTCTTTAATTCAAGGCAGTCTCCTTCACAGAGGCTGCACATGAATAAACCATAGACCACTGTAGTCGACTTCAGCAGCTCTGGAAGGTGTGTGTCGATAGAAGGTTGGGTGCGCTCCTGTTTTGTAGGCCTGTCGGTTGCAGTCTCATCAGCATCTGCAGCATCCAGAGAGGAGCATTATGCAGCCTCCTTATGAACACCGATTTAAGTGCTTCATGGTCAGACTCCATTACTTCCATACAGATATTGTCCTTACACCGATATGTGACTTTTCCACAGAGGACCCTGAGCGATGTGCCACATTCGCATCATGCTTCATTACAGCTCGCGCTCGTTTGCAGAGTGTGTCCACTGAAATTTCAGTTTTATTTACATTAAGAAAAAAAAAAACAACCAAAGGGGCACGGCTGTCGCTGTCATGCTTCTCAATGTCGAGCAACATTTCACACAGGACTGAAAAACAAGACTGCGTCAGGGAGTGTCGCTGTCATGTGGTTTGACATTTGTGTCATTTACTGCTCAGTCTGCAGCGCCATGTGTCAGTTTTTGTGTCACCATTGTTCTGATCTGTGTTCAGCCTCAAGTTAATAATGCTCCTTACTGACTGTCAGAAGGCTGTCTCAACCATGCTGTGCGTTGTCTGTACACAAACACATCCCTCATCCCCCGAGTGGTGCGTCTCTGCCAAACGTCCCGAGTCAATGTGACAGCAGAGGGAAGCCTCATGAATTATGTCTCGAATAGTGTGATGCTAAAGTTCTACAGACATGTGTGATGTTATCGTCATGCACAAGGGACAGTGTTACCCTTGAGATCATGGAAGGTCAGTGCATCTATTTTTGATTGCTTTATTTTAACTGGTGACCAGAGTGACGGTCGTTCCTCTGTCCTTGCTGGCTCGTTTTGATTTTTTTATTCCTTTACTGGTAAAGGCAATTTTCTTAGTGGGTCATTTGGAAAAAGAACCATGTGCTCCACCTCCGGGCTGTTATGCAGGGGTAAGCAGCAAGACTTTTAAGTCCTCCACCATGGATCAGACTTTTTATTGCTTCACCTCCTACTGATACATAATCAAACTGTGACTGGAGGATGTTGGAGGTCCTGGAACTCTCTCCTCAAACCATTCCTGCAGAGCCAAAGAAAACCACATGAAGGAGCGGTCATTACACTCATCACTACAGGCAGGTGTAGCTGCTTTATAATAAATTAAAGGCAGTTTGTGCTGTGCCGCTAGTGTCGCTAAAACTGAGAGCAGTTTGTTTTTGGATGCTATATAAAAAAAAGTGATGGTACAGCTATAGGTGTGATGTGCAGTCCTTCGATCGGTCCTCACCAGGTTCCTATTATTATTAGTTTTTATCGGAAACTTCAGGTGTTGCTTGCTGCTTTTACACGGTAACACTGCTGCCTTTGAAATAACAGCTCTAGCCGGAGTCCCTGAACTTCTGAGATGACAGGTTATTAAAAGTTTGGTCCAATAAAACCAGCCGCCCGCGAGTCATGACACGCCGGGTAGCATCAACAAAACAACAAGGAGTGTTTTCTTTGTAAAATAAGCTGCGTAATACCAAAGGTTACATGGCTAGCATTACGTGGAGATATATTAATGTCAAGACGGCATCTCCAGCCTGAATGGTCCTTCCAGTATGCTCAGACAGAGTGGATGTATGGATGCTGGAAATTAAACGCCCTTCCATCTGGCAACATAAGAAACCACGTCGGATGGTCTGTGCAGGGTAAGGTCAGACCCAGAGGGTCATTTTTGTCCTGCTGTGGTGACTCTGTCACAGCGTGGATACACTGTATGTGTTTGTTGTTGTATAGGGGAATTAATTAACACTAAGCCAAGTGGCTGTAGCAGAGAGAATTAACTGGTAGCTGGTGTCATCGGGGGGCTCTGTGAACTCTGACTTCTGCTTTCTGGATGGATATAAACAGAAATTAAACCATCAGAAGGCCGTCACTCATCATCCGGCACGGCTCTGACACTTCCCCCCCTTCTCCCGTTTCGTGCTTTCTCTCTTTCATCCTTCACTACCCTGCTGTCTGATGGGCTCAAATTGGTTAAGCATCCACCATTGTTGACATCCAGCAACCAGTCATTCATGAACCGTGACAGTCCTACTAAGCAGGAACAGCCGCTGCCGCTCACACATCAGCTTCTGTGGTGTCACACTGTCTGAAAACTGACAGATTATATAAACTGTGGACACATTATGTAATTGAGGCGCCCAGAGGCAGACTTATTTTCATATGCGTGACCCCCCCACCCCCCACCCTGCCAGGCGTGTGGCAGAGGCTTGTGGTGGCATCACTGATACTATTTATAAAGTTAAAGCAAGGTCATTATCACACTGACATTAGGAAGCTGGATGTATTTTTATTCTCATATTTCTCTTTTGGAAAACAGACACTAAACAGTTTGTTTATGTATGCAGTTCAACTGAGATATAATATTAAATATAAGAAGATATTTTCATTAAAATCTGCCCAATGGTGCCAATGTTGACCGTGCAACAACCCAGAGATCTGTTTTTAACACTCTGTGATGCGTCAACCACAGATATCCTGGCGTGCGATCAGTTAACCCCAGGTGGGTCATGTTTAAGCTTGTGACACCACCATAGTTTTCTAAAGAGCCGTGTTGAGTCTGTGTGGGAGGCTCCAACCGTCACCATGGCGGCAGCACCCCACATACAAGGAAACATGGTGGAGCAAGAAGTCAAGAGTCTGGGTCCTCAACCACCTGTCATTAAAAGTAGCCATTAATTAATTTATTATGTAAAATTTTAAATTCCTCCATCTAGCCTGTTAACGTCTTTGTTTTTAATGTAAAGTTAGACATGTTAACATGGAGGTCTGGTGATTGACAAAGGGGGGAACTGTGAAGCGAAGCTATGGGGCAACCAGAGGGATCGTCTGGCAGCAGTTATTTATATTTATGTCTATGGCAGCCCTTCGAACCGTCTGCAGGAGAGTTGTGAAATCTGGCACATTGATTCAGATCAGTACCATGATTAGTTTCACATTTCACATGATGTGTTCGCGTTAGAAACTGAATTCCAGTTTCTCATCATACTCTTCATAGTCCCATTGATGATTCTTCCCGACTTCTCATGTCAGCGTAATGATTTGGAAACCGAAACTAATGTATCACAGGCCACATATTTTGCCTGATTGTCATGAAACTTTGCACAGATGATCTTCAGACCATTGCTGATAAAACTTATCACATGAATTGTTTGTCTGCCAAAGCGTTCAGCCATCACAGCCAATCAAATTGTATTGCAACGCCAACCAACAGGAAGTGAGCTCATTTCTCTGCAACGCTTTGTTGTATCATAACCAAAGTTGGCTGACCACTTCCCAACGGGTCACAACAAATTTGGTGAAGTTTTGCCACTAGAGGGCGATGCAATTGTGTTGTTAATCCTTGGAGTGCTAAACTTCAACTAGACCGTGTTACTGCAGTTACTTCAGCGTCCTTTCCTTTGCAGCTTTGCCACCTCATTGCTGCTTGCAGCTGTATTTTTATTGATGTTATTCTCATGGTGATGGTTTGAAGTGTGAAGTGCCTCAGTGACTGAACTCCACCCGATGCCTCTGCACACCTAATTAGCAATCAGCACAGGCCTGCACACTGCGCCGTGCTGTACTTTCCATAGAGACAAAACCTTTTATCCTCGTCGTCTTCACTTCATAATCGATTGCGGAGGACTGCGTAAAAAAAAAACGAAAAGGTTCCATTTGGTGTATTTTCTTCCCACTAGGCCTGGCATGAATAGATCACTGTGTGTTTTTGTATTTTGATGTGCAGCAAGCAATGTCTTTATTTCACTCAGAGCACAGGAGAATTGAAGCATGAGTGACAGCTGGAACATCAGATGCTGCTCTTTACAAAGGACATGTGAACCTGTGTTTTAGCGATCCCGTCGCCGTGGGGGACGCTCCGAGTTTTGTTTTTCCTTCCAACCCCTCTCAGCATGCATGTAGTCATTCACACTATAGCTGTCAACTTCTGTCATGTTCAAAGATTCAAAGAGATTTACTTGTCACGTGCACAGTATAGACAGCGAGGTCATCTGAGCAATGAAATGCTCAAAACCAGGCAGGCAGGCAACACAAGTAATCTTAAGTACTAATACACAAGGAGAAACAAAAGGCCTAAATGAATACATTCACAAAATCTCAAAAATGATGCACCATGAAAATACTGTTCAGCAGAAGTGACAATAAATATATATATATATATACATGTGCAAATGAAAGGAAGAACTACTGGATAAGTAGTCTAATGGCTGAGGGGAAGAAACCATTTTTGACTGAGAGCAGATGTTCCGGTAGCGTCTACCAGACGGCAGCAGTGAAAGGAGTCAGTGGCTGGGATGAATGGGGTCTCCAATGATTTTCTGAGCCTTCCTGAGGCAGCGTGTGTTGAAGATGTTGTGTTTAATAGATTTGTTTCTGGTTCAGATGAACATCATCATAGTATTGTTTTTTGTTTCGTTAGTTCACCTCAAAGTCCAACCACAGTGGGCTTTGTCCAAACTTACCACAGAGTGACCTAGATATCTAAGTTTGGAAGTTGAAGCCTCTGCAGGGAGGCTGGTCTCTCCCTCGGTCATACAAAAGGAGCAGGGTGTGGAGTCAGTGTTCCTCCATGTTCAGGGTTCAGGTGAAGATGTCCCATGAACACCAGATCAGGTGTTCTGTGTATGTAGAACTGAGAGGAGGCCCTGGGGCAGACCCAGGACATGCTGGCAGGATTACAACCCTTGGCTGGTGTGAGGATGCCTCAGTGATCCTCCCACAGGAGCTGCGTGTTCCCAGGGAGGAAATGGATTTATGTTTGTGGGAGGCTCCCATGCTGTTATTGTCTGAGTCCAGCTAACCACCAGTTAATCCAAATATGGGAACAGAGGGAGGGGATGCGTGGAGCTGAGGTGCTGAGTTGTTACCTGCTTGTCACCAGAAGTTTAGAATTCATATTTCTCCTACACACACACACACACACACACACACACCATGCTCTCCTGTTTTTTACGCTACTCTTTTAAAGTGGGGACAGTGGCTCTTTTAATGAGTGTGTCTTTGTTTCACTTCTCAGAGAATAAAAGCAGAAACAGAGGGGGTGCAGTTCATTCAATTTACAGATGAAAGAATAGGTGTGAATTCCAATTATAGTGCTGTTTGCCATCAGCGCAGAGCCAAAAACCTTTTGGGAAAATAAATCACATATGGTAACTCCCATACTGAGGCCCTTCAGTTTCCTTTGATGCCATTAAGGAGTAAAAGATGTGATTGGTTTCATGGCTTCCTGCAGGACTGCAGTTGTCGGTGCTGTCAGGGGAAAATTTCTGACAATCGCCTCTCTGCTGTCTCTGCTGCCATTGTTAGATTTTGATGAGCACGGCGCCATGCTGTCATTAACCTTTCCTGTTTGACTGTGACATGTTTTGAAATGGAATCATTTTCAGAGGCCAAAATAAACAAAGCGACTGGCCGGATTTCACACAGCTTACACCCTATAAGTGGCTGATAGGTTGATGGTGAAACACCAAAAGAACAAACAAAATCCATTCCCCCTGTCGTGTGAGGTTAGCTCCTTTTTGTAGGATTTATAGAAACTGAGTGCAGGTGTATTTGTCTTTATTTGGTCTTCTATCTTGTTTTTTTTTTCACTGCAGCCAGGCGTAGATGACCTGAACCTTTCCCGACTGAACCTTTGTTGCAGAAGGACTTCTGATTAAACAGTAAAAGCAGGGAGAAAACGTTGTGCCTTCGGTTTTCTGACCTTTTCAGGACACATTTGCACGGGGCCTTTGTTTGTTTCTGACCCTGCTGGAGATAAAGGTTGATTCCTCTCCATCTCCTTCAATATCTTCGTAATCCCTGAGATCAACCCAGGCTTTCAGATCTGTACATTGGTGGAAAAGCTCAGGACACCTAATTAAATATAAACAAAGTGAGCGATGGGATAAGTCAGCGCTGATTCTGTATGAGTTCTTATACTGATGAAGAGCGAGGGGATTGTTTCACTTTGAGCATATTTCATCTTTTTTTTTCTTCTAAATCCTACTGGTCCTCTGAAATCTGTATTTTTAACATGTCACTTCCTCAGTCGGCTGTTTGGGCTCCTTTTTTTTGCAGTATGAGTCTACAGCTTGGCAGGAATGTGCCAGACTTCAAGCTTTGTGCTTCAGCCACAGCTGTCCAGGACCAGTTAGAGTTCTGTCAGGAAGTCCTGGCACGTCTGTGTGATTTTTAGATGCAACAAAGAATTCTCTGGCTTTTATGTGCATATACCGACATGTTGCTGTTGCAGTAGTTGCTGGCTTTCAAGGATTCTCAGCAGCTTGTTGTGTTTCCCCTTCTGGCAGTTATTGAAGTTAACTTGTAATAGATAGGGACTGCTGGGTACACCTGTGTATCTGTTCCTAACACACCGTTTCCTATGGCAACATCCCATTTGGTCTTATGTAACAGACTCTGTAGGCCTTGTGGTGGATGGCTCCTGAAACATCCTGGTTCATTTCAGTTCTGCATCCTCTGAAGGACGCAGATGTTTGTACCAATTTCCTGGAGATGTTCATCAGATCCTGTAATCTGAATTTTGGCAGCTGGACTGCAACATTTTGACACCTTTCTAATTCTCAGGGTAATGAAGCCGCTGGGAATACATGTCACACATGAAGGGTCAATTATGCTTCTGTGAGTGTTTGTTTCCCTCCTGGATGCCACAGAACGAGGCCATTTATGCTTTTACCTTGTTCCATTTAAATTAGTTTTGTTTTAGCTTGTCGGTATGAATTCATTAATAAATCTGTCCACACACTGTGCTCAGGCTTTTAAAATGAACAGATACAGGTGAATGCAGGCTGGAAGGGGTCTGGTTTGGGGTCACGGGATTGTTGATGATGCGGTCCTGCTGGCCTCATTCAGCCGACCACTGGAGCAGTTTGACGCCAAGTGTGAGGTGGTGGGGATGAGACTCAAAGCCTCTAACCCGGATAACATGGTCCTAAGCCAGAAAATATTTGAATGCCCTCTCAAGGCGGAGGTGGAGGAGATGGTGGAGGTGGTGAGAAGAGGGGGGGTCTAAGTTTCCCTGCCTATTCTTTTGCCCCTGCAACCTGAGCCCGGGTGGATGGATGGATGGATGGATGGATGGATGGATGGATGGATGGAAGGATGGATGGATGGATGGATGGATGGATGGATGGATGGATGGAAGGATGGATGGATGGATGGATGGATGGATGGATGGATGGATGCTTCTGCAGCTGCCTGCCCACCTCAGCTCCATCTCTTGTATTTGTAGTTGAAGGGACTGAGTCAGTGTCATTCTGTATGGTGACATTATGGGAGGTTATTTCTTACTGTCTGTGATGATCCCTGCTGATCCATGTGGCTTCTTCAGCATCATTATCTCTCCCTGGACACACGTCAGAGTGCTATTTTTAATGAAGTCCAGCCCCTCTTGAACACACACACGTCCTAAAGTCTGACAGCCAGTAATCAGGGCCTGAAGGGGGCAGAGAAAGGCTGTGCTTTGTTTTCCGTGCGGGGTGATGTCTGTTTTCTTTGATTATCTCAAATTAATATCAGGTTGATTCATAGACTTATTCATATGATCTTTTTTTCTATTAGTACACTCGTATAATTGAAAATTATATATATTATGTATAATTATCTTTTAATTTATTATAATAACCTTTTATTATAACACAGGACAACCTTAGCACAAAGATGGAGACATCCATGAATCACTTTATTTATGAGCAGTGTTAGGAAGTTACCCTGTTCTCTCTTAAATCTTAATTGCTGGCAAACCCGTCTTCCACTGTACAATAACATTATGGCCCTTATCTGCGCAGTCTGGGTGAAATGCTTTTTGAACCTCCAACACCCGAATGCGTTCTTCGTCGCCATTGTTGCCGTCTGGCTAATCACACACCAGCAGCAGCAGCAGGCAAGGCGCGAGGACAGATGACAGGAGAAGCACTCAGAAGGCTGCCGGTATGCAGGATGCATGTAATGGCAGTACATGTGATTCGTTACTCCCCAACACTGTTAGAGATATCAGTGAATATATTTCAGCGTCCGGACAGGCCATTACTAGTGGCACTGGGCCAAATGTATCTTATCAGGGTGAACCACTAATCTATGATGATGCCCTGGCAGAGCTGGGTCCACCGCATGTAAAAGAACACTGAAGGGGGCTCGTCCCTGTCAGAATAACCTGACAGAACAACACCAGGAAGTATGTGTGTATTCTCATCATGGCCCAGCTGTGAGTCACGGCTTCCACACCGTCGCTTATTATAGACAAAGCCACGTGGTGTCAGAGTCTAACATGCAGGAAGTTGTCGGATAATCATGAAGCTGATAACGAGTACAACTCTTCCCCTCCGCCTGTGCTGGATCTCCCGCTGTGTGTCCGCCTCCTACCTGTGTTTGTTTTTTTCCTGCACTCCTCATCACATGTATCATCTATTCTGATGCACACGTAACACATGGAAGCGCACACGGAGCTGTCCTACTTACAGAGAACCCACCTGAAGGCAGAGGAAGTTTGATTTGTGTTTTTATGTCTGCTTGTGTGAGATGAGGGAGGTGAGGGGAGCTTCCTTTCAGAGTTAAATAAATGATTACATTTTACATTACATTTTATAACTAATACTCTGGTATCCAAGGTAACAAGGGTGAGATGTGAGATCAATATGGAGAAGCAGCTGCTCGTCTTTGATGCACTTATTTCCTGTAAGACGACAAAAAAGGGGGTGGTGGGTGTGGGTAACAGTGGAGGCTGCGCGTAGGTGCAACACATAAATCAAGCTTTAGAAAATAAGAGTTTTGATGGAGGAACTCCTGACACATTGTGTCCCTGCTGCTAGTCTGAGTGTTGTGTTTCAGATCCTGAGTCCACATGATAGTGTGCCAAAGTGTTTTGGCAGCTCTAACATGATGTAAAGGATTGATTCAAGAGAATTTTTTTTTTCCGTCCTTCCGCCGTGTGACGTCACAAAGACCAAACATTTACTTCACACTGGATTTAGATTTTAAATTAGAGGTTTATAAGCAGCAGTAAGGGCTGAATATTTTTCAATGTCAGTGTAAGACCTAAATAAAACTGTCACAGCATTATAACCTCTGTCTTTCTTCCTTCAGGTTATGCTCCTGTGACAGGAATGTGCCACCCAGTCCGAAGCTGCACCCTCAACCATGAAGACGGCTTTTCCTCCGCCTTTGTTGTGGCTCATGAGACCGGACATGTGTAGGTTCCTCTTGTTATGCCCTTTTGCATGAGTGCTTGAAGCTTTTAAACTGGCCCAACTCCCACAGTGAAACCGTGCTGTAGAGTGAGAGAAATTATTATCTGTCCATTTAATACCACAGCTTTCTGGGGGCTTTTTTTTCAGCCTGTGATCTGAATGTCAGATGACATGAGGGACCTTTAAGCCGATTGGTTCTAAGCAATCTGACATTGAACATGGAAGTCTTAATTGAATTGCTTGTCCTGATTCCTGTAGTGTAAAGACCTGAAACACACACACACAGCACCAGAAATATCAGACAAAGTAAATACACAATAACACACTGAACAACATGTGGGATATGTTTAGATTCGTGTTGCTAAGCAAAGCCTGAAACGTCTGAACAGTCGTTATTGACTTTGTTTTGTTTGAAAAAAGTATTGAGTATTTTGATTGTCTGTTCAGCATTAAGTCTTTTTTTCTGTAAACTAAGACCCCATTCGCACTGGGGAAGTCAATCCAGCTAGAGCGGGATTCGGGCCGTGGATATATCCGGATAGTTTTTTTTCTGAGTCAAACGCGAACACGAATCCGGATATATCCAGATAGATCTCGATCCACCTCTCGGGTGTAAACAACCATCGAACTATGACAGCTTTGCCCCAAGTTTATTTTTCACAGGGCTACAAAGGAATAAACTGCTTTTTGAACCGAAAAAAAAATGAAAGAACGAGCAGCACGGGACAAAAAAATGCACGACGCATGCGCACACGGGGTCCTACACCTGAACGCAGACACATGTGTGATTGAAAATAGGTCTGAACGTATCCAGATTCTGTATCTGGTATCCGTATCTGGATTCAATCCTACTCTAGCTGGATTGACTTTCTTCGGTGTAAACGGGGCCTAACGGGTCAAGTCAAAGCTACATGCAGCTACAGTGCAGAATGTCTGTGTGCTGACCCTCTGCTGCACTCACAAATTTCAATCTCACAAACCGGATTCATGGAGAAAATTGCATTTGTGCGAGTGCTTTAAAGCTGCACCACTCTACATTTAAATGGATGTTTGAGTTCACACATTATCAGCAGCAGATAAACCCTTCTGTATTTCACTGTTTATCACCGTTTTACATGTGGTGGAAGGAAGGATATGAGCTGTTGTTATTAATTAGTAGGGCAGAGAATTCATGCAGATGGATTTGTCCTCCAGCACAGTTATACGAAATAAACAAACATGCCAACATGTTTTCTTCCTTCACTCGGCTGAGGTTTCTTCCTGTTAAAAGGGAGTTACAAGGGAGTTTTTCCTGCCTCTGTCTGCCGGTCTGTCCGGTTCAGGCCCTGGGTTTCTGAGATGATAGAGATGATTTTGATAACAGTAAAAGATGCTATATAAATAAAATCGAATTGAATGAATGAGTTGTCGTCAGAGCAAAGGCGAGCCTGCTGCCAGATACACACACTGACGGCCTAAATCAAACCTACAGGTAGAATGGATGAATAGTCTGCACAGCCAACACCATCATCTGCATCAGTGGCCGCTCTCTTAGCTCTTAGCAAGCTCTTTTTCTGCTGTTGCACCATATTCTATGAGGCAATGTGTACATCATAAGCACACATCTCAGCAGTGTGAGGGTGCTATTTCTGTCACTGCTAGATGGAGAACACAAAAGTCTGTCATGTTTTTGCTGCCTTGTAATGAATGTGTAAACCATAAATGTTTAATAGTTTTACAGCCCAGAGATGCAGCTGATTTGCACGCAGCATGAACTGCGCTGGGCACACAGGCAGAGCGGGAAGAAACCTTCAAAAGAACAGACAGTAATGAGGAAGGTTTTCTTGTCTGTCAGGCATCCACAGCCGCCAGTCCCGCCGCTGCCTGTGTACAGCTGAAAGGAGTTAAGCCCATAGATGTCGCGATTTACGAGATAAGGGATTATAATTTGTGGAGAGGCCGGTGTGTTCGAAATGGTCAACATCAACAACATCAGATAACTTCACACAGGGAGCAGTATCAGTGTGAGATAGCAGCAGTCCATCCGGCTGAAATGTCTCCCAGCGCCGCATCAGATCCTCCACAGACGCTGCTGTTGCTGTGCAGCTGACACTGAGGGCAGGTGAACCAAGGGCTTCATCTTCAGGGATCAATAGACTTCTCCAAAAAAGAAAGCAAATGCAGAAACCAGCTGTCCTAGTGCTGAGGCGTGAAGGCATGATCCTACAGGGTGGAGATAATTGTGTGAATTCAGTATATAGATAAGTAAGGGGGGAGGCTGAGACAGATGGAGAGCTGCTGAGAGATGTGAGGAGAATGATCTGTGATGCTGCTTAGATGGTGCAGTGGTACCCGTGTTTGATCACAGATATGTTTTACATCAGTCAGTGAAGGGATTTTTAAAAGTCAGCGATATTTGTCCACTTTTAAAGAAGCTCGGCGTGGTGTGGTCTTGTGGACCGTGAGATATTTTCTCACACAAGGAAACCTTCCTGTGGGACACATGTGGTTAAAATGGCAACAAAAGTCTGCAAACATGAGTGGAAGCCGTAACCTTTAACCTCACATGCAGTGTTTGCACACAAACACAAGGGGGCGCTAGTTATATTAAGTTGACTGCCATTTTTTGGTGTTTTTTTTTCGCTACTGAGGATGGGCAGGTATGTGTGTGTGTGTGTGTGTCAGCTCGATGTTAGCCAGGTTTTAGCTGTGTCTGCTATCACAGATTATTTGGATTTTTGTGAAGAAGAAGGAAAAATGGTGATTAATACTAGCATTCTGAAGCTAAACTCACATGAGAGAGAAAAACCCGGACATGAAAACAGACCAGGCAAAGGAGTCTCTTTTTGAACCGGTTCCATGTACATTACTGTTATCATTTATGGCTTAAAAGCTAAGCTAACTGTTTCAATTACGTTTTATATCAGTACATAAACACATACATTACACATGATGCTTATGACTCCTCCCTTGTTTGTGGTGCAGATGCTCCCTTCAGATTCAGTTTAAAACCAGCAGAGCCGAAGAAAACTCTCCATGTCATCAATAAAAATACGTTTTATAACATTATTTCAAGTAAAATCTATTCTTCAACTACAGATGAAGAATAAAACTAAAGCATTTTCCTGCAGTTGGCGATAGTTGTTTCGCCCATTTCTCAGAATCTGCAGACTTTCTTTAATGTTGGTGTGATGAGGCGCTTGTTGAGCAACAGATAAGAGAAAGAAACACTCTGAGCTTGAGTCTTTACTGCATCATCTGCCTCCAGTTAAATTTTTTAAAGAAGTTTTACAGAAGGAGTTGTGACCTCCTGTCAGTCATTTAGTTTGAGTTACTTACTTGTCTGTGATTTGCTCGTTTCCTTCAGGTTGGGCATGGAGCACGACGGCCAGGGGAACCGCTGCGGCGATGAGACGGCGATGGGCAGCGTGATGGCCCCTCTGGTGCAGGCGGCCTTCCATCGTTACCACTGGTCCATGTGCAGCGGGCAGGAGCTGAAGAGATACATCCAGTGAGTTCACGTTCCACAGCGCACACACAGCACATGACATGACGCAGTCGCTTCAGAATCACAAGAAGAAACACACAAATCCTGTAGTAGGTCTCCCTGGTCCTCAGAATCCTGCTGATCCTGCAGAGTTTCCATAAGTCTCTGACATCTTCTCAGTGTTTGACCTCTGCGCCACTCAAATAGGATTTTCCTAGCAGTAGAATTTGGAGATATTGTGAAATCCCCTCTCAGAGTCAGAGTAGTTTTTTTTTCTTCTTCTGAGGGTCTCAGAGCTGCTCAGATCTCCGCCTGATGACAGCACACGATTCAACAGCGAGGAGAACAGATGTTAGAGGCTTAAAGCAGACAGATTCCACCTGTCACTCTCTGTGGAGGTTCTAATCAGTGGCACCAGTGTGACGGAGCGAGGCCGCACTTCCCATGTAACTGATCTGTTATTTTATTTATTTAAGAGAATAATGACAAAATGTGTGTCACATCATGTTAGAGTACGTCACCTTCATGTGTTTCAAAGAAGATCCCCCTCAGGAATACGTATCATCACACACAATTGATGCTCAGTGACTTTTTGGTTCAAATCTAATGAAAACTACATGAACTGAGCTTTGTGATGTTAGCTTCTGCCGCGCTGTGTGACAAAGTGTTAGCGAGTGAAATATTAATGGAAATGCATCTCTATTATTCATAAGAACCACCGGCGTACAACTGTTCATCTATCTGCTCACACATTAAAGCCTGCTTAATTACTCACAAATAATTTACTGCATAAACATGAAACACACAGCAGAACAGGAGCTCTCCACCCATGTCTGCTTTATATCCGTCTGTGTTATCACATTGTGACGGCTGATCAAACATCAGGAAAATTATGTCTTTATCTGTTTTGGTTTTTTTTTATACGCTTGCGTCTGTGTTGAATGAACCGTGACGTTCCTCCATGGCCACATGTCGGAATAATCACAGGTGAGTTTGTGCTTTGCCTCCATCACGGAGACGAGGCTAGGTTGAAAAATCACCACAAAAAAGTGCATAATTTTTCCTCAATTTTTCATCCTTGAGTCCAAGTGGACATTTTTATCCAAGTTTGAATCACAATTGTTGCTGAGATATTGTGTTCACCAGTACATTTCATGGTTCAGTTCCCCTGTGATCACTCCGACTACAAACAGCAGTTGAATCCTTTGAATTGGAACATCATGTGTGCATGATGATGAGGCAGTGCGAGCCTCTGCACATACATTAATGGCCTGAACTCATTTCGCACATTGATTCTTTTCACTCAGCTGTAACAGAATCAATCCCTGACATGGAAAGTTTAGTGAAGCATGCACAGAAAAATGTGTGCAATCAATCGCCATACAGTGCGCTGGTGTGTCCCCCTCCCCTCCCCCGACTATGATAATACGATCCATTGTAGACAAAAATCAATGTCTAGCATGAAAACAGGTTTAATAATGTAGGATCATACAGGAGGGAGCTGTGTTTCTGAGGAAAAGCTCGGCTCAGGTGAAATTTAAAATCATTCCTCATGTACAAAAGTCACATATGCCGTCTGAGTCTGCGAGCAGGGTTTAGCTGTGCCCCCTCTCACCTTTTAAAAAATCAACAGCCGAGCTGGGACTTACTGCAGCTGAGCCACTTTTCACCACCTGGCTACGTGCAGCTCAGTCTGGCATCATTGAGAAAAGTTTCTCTCACAGCTTTTTGCAGCCTTAATGCCTTAATGTTTGAACTGATGTCAGACATAGATGGATTCAGTCTGCGTCTTCAGAACTGTCAGATGTGTGTTTGGTGTCATGTTGGCTGTTTACTAAGAGACTGATGAGCACACACAGTGAATACTGGACTGGCTTACAGTGTGTGCAGGAAATAGACTGTGTCTGACCATCATCATGCTTGATTTCAGCAGCGCCTGAATCTAAACTCCTAAACTCCCAGTTAATCCAAATGTAGGCAAAGATGTGGATCTGATGTGGATGGCCAGTCCTAGAAGTCAATACCCGTGCAGTCCGAGGCTGTGAACATGTTTATTTCTGCTGTAAAGTTTGATGTTTTAACACAGAGGTCCATGATGAGTGACTCAGTTTTGGAGCCAGCTTGCTTTAAGGCTTTTCATTTGAAACATCTGTGCAGGAAGTCCAATCACAGGTGAATCTAAATCATATAAAAGACAAAGTGTAGATACAAAAAGTAGATACAGGGGTGTTCATATTGTCTTTTTGGACAGTAGAGACAGTGATGGAGTGAACTGCACCTGCCGCCACCTCTGCACTTTTCACCTGTGAAAGAAGAGGAGAAAATCACAACGTGTCTGACCTGCAGGAGCTGTCAGTTAAAGTCGGCAGCTGTTCTTCGACAGCTGACAGCACAGATTGTTCTGTTTGTCTTTATTAGAATGAAAACATGTCTGACTTCAGTGTCACCTCTCCTCTCCAGCACGTACGACTGTCTCCTGGATGACCCCTTCAAACATGACTGGCCACAGCTTCCTGAACTTCCCGGCATCAACTACTCGATGGATGAGCAGTGCCGCTTTGACTTCGGAGTCGGCTACAAGATCTGCACCTCGGTGAGTACAGCCCTGGAGCTGCAGCTCGGTTAATGCTTGCACAGCGTCACAGGGATCCGTCTCTAAATCTGGCTTGGTAGCTGAAAATACTTTGTTTGCCCTCAGATCTGAGACAAATAAGTCATCCTGCGACTCAAACGTTCTGCTGCTTTCGAAATGACGGCTGAGATAAGCAGCATGGAGCAGCTCTGCACAGCTTTTTAAAAGAGCATGTGCAGGCAGACTCGTATCAGACCTCAGATTAGCAACATCTGATCTCCCTGCTTCTCTGCAGAGGGCAGGTTAATCATCGATCATTGGTACGGTTCCTCGGCACAGACAGAAAATGACCCTGATAAACACAGCGTTACTAATTTCTTTGTTTCAGCTAAAGTTTCAGCGTGAGCCCTTCTCTGGTTACTGACCTAATTAAAAGCTGAGTATCTGCAGCAGATGTGTGTGTTTGAGGACAGGGCAGAGACCTCAGGGCTGTCTGACTAAGATCTTCACTTGATGACCAAGCTCTTGATTTTAAATTAAAGCTGACATTTCTTTGAAAGCATTGTGAATTTCCGCAGACCTATAAAGGTTGAATAAACGGATTCTGAGCTTTGAGCGGCTGCTGCTCCGCCTTTCTGTCGGGTTTTTCTTGCCATTTGTTTCTTCCTCATTTCTAATTTTACTTTTTTTTCCTGTAGCACATCTGAACCTGCCAACTGTGCAGAAAATGTAATTAAAGGAGTGTTACCCACAGTGACAAACACACAGATATTTATCAGCCGAGTCTGCAGCTGTCCTCTCTGCACCTCAGATGGCAGGCGGACGCAGGTCATGTAATGCAGAAAGGTGTGAGCCGAAGCTGTTTTACACACATCTGTCAGCCAACAAAAAGTGAAGACAGACTGTGACAGCATGCACTTTAGCACTTCTAATACTCAGTGGTGGAAAGTAACTAAGTATTTGTACTTAGTTACTGTACTTAAGTACATTTTTATGTATTTCTACTTTACTTAAGTAAAAATAATAGTGCATACTTTATCCTCTGACTCCATGTTGCAGCTGTTACCTGTACTTTCTCCTCCACTACAGTTCCACAGTGTCTGTAGTTCCTTGTTCCATGTGATGAACACAGTGCTGGACTGATGTGAGGTCAGACTCTGCATGGAGGTGGTGTCACGCTGCCAGCTGTGTTTCTATAATGAGCCTCAGTCATGATGCCGGTGCTCTGGCTCAGTTAGCTAACTAGTTAGCTGCCGTCTGCTAACACAGGTCCATCCATTAATGTCTGATGAACATGAATCATAACATGAATCTACAGCAGGAACACTGACACAGTAAACATGCTGAATGCCTGTTTGTTATCAGCAGCCTCTCTGTTCACTTGATGCCCACAGCCTGCCTCATGACACACAGACCTGTCCATAGCTGCTTCTGGACTGAACATGGACATTAACTACACATGCTCCAATTTAATTTGGGATGATTTCTTTGATTATTTTAACCTGTTCTGATCCTTTGCAATGGAAAAATCATATATATTCAGTGTGTGAGTACTTTTACTTTGAATACTTTAAGTACATTTAAAAGTACTTAAGACTTTTACTTAAGTAGGATTGTTGATGTAGCACTTCTGCTTTTACTTGAGTATATATTTTGCTGGGTAATTGTACTTTTACTTAAGTACCAAGCTTCAGTACTTCCTCCAGCACTGCTAATACTTATGGCTCTGCAGTGGTTGCAGGTACAGTATTTATGGGTTCCAGTCTAGCTTTTGTTTTATGACTCTGTCAGCCACAAATTTGATCCATTTCCATTCCCCCTAAAGACATTCATTGTAATTGCAGAAAATAGGCTGCAGTCTTTCCTCTCCTGGTTATTTGTTTGCTGGTGACAAAGAGAATAATGCACAAAATAATAAAAATACACCTTTTTTCCCAGGAAGCGGAGCCCTTATTTTTAGAGGAGCTATTAAATAAAAATACTGAGAAGAAATGAGACATTTCTCTGTTTAGTTGGAGACCACCAGCAGGTTTGATTTAGCCTGTTGTCAAGTTATTGTTGTTAATTAGCATCGGTTGACGGCTGCTGGCAGTGAGTTTCATTTCAAACTGTGAGAGGGGAAAGGAGAAGCCGCTTCCTGAATGTTTTGCTCGCTGATCTCTTCTAATGAGAAAGAGAGAGGAGACATAACTGCTTCAGTATGAGCTAAGCAGCTTAGCAATTTCTGCTGCTTCAGGTGATTCTCAAAGTGTAATCTGCACCTCACATGGAGTGAAGAGAGGCTGGCTCTCATTAGGACGAGCAGGAGGAGACAGCTGAAGCACACCGGATCAGGGTCCGATCTGCTTGACTTTATCTGATAAAGTCGGGTAAACATTTATTTCCCAGGACTGGCTGGCTGTCAGTCGGGGGAAATAAATGTCTCTCTCTATGGTGGGCTTAAACAAACAGGCCTCACTGACGTTTGATCTTTGAAACACATCTTCTGGATCCACACTGAGAGGTCCGACCTGGTGAAAGAACATGTTAACTTCCTGTCCTCCTGCAGCTGCTGGGAGATCTAATAATAAAGATGGCAGAACTTTTTTTTGTGTGTGTGTGTGGACATTCAGTGCAAGTTCAAGTGTTTCACTTTCTCCCCCTAACACTGTGGGCAGATTATTCACAGCTGATTGCTCTGAAACTCAGCTGCTGGCCCTGACGTGTATTCACCTGTCTCTGCAGGGTGTTGATTCAGTCTGGCTTTGCATCAGAGACCTTCAGCCTCAGATAATGACCAAGTCTGAAGTCAATCACTTGATTTCAGGCCATTTGCAGTGCAACTGAAACACAGACACACACCGTCTGCCTCTGAGTGCAGCATCTCAGGCAGATCATAAGCACACAGCATGATTCTTTATCATTTGCTCATCAAACACTATTTCACTGGAGCATTTGATGCCCGCCTTCATGACTTAAATACAAGCCTTGACTTCAGTGTGTGTTTAAAACAGCGTGTGAGTGGAATAAGGGCAGAGCAGACGCCACACAGGTGTGAGGGTACAGCCTGCAGCTAGCTAGTTAGCTTGCAAACCTGCAGATGTATCCAAAGTTACCCCTACTTACTATATATAGTGCCCAATATAGTGAGTTTTGTTCTGCATCTGAGAACTCAATTATATACAACACCTGCACAACACCTGTCAAACTTTCACGCAGAAAGAAGAGTTCAGAATATGATCATACTGAGAGAGAGATATACATATTTTTGTGTCCCTTTCTGCAGATTTCTACTCGGCACCTTCAAAGAATGTGTCAATGTTTTTGTGCCTCTTGATCATTGCTGTATGAAAGCAAACCCCAGGCGTTCAGCTGGTGACAGATGCATTGGGTAAAAGGTTGCTGGAAAAAGACAAATTACTGCCTGGGATTTGCTTAAAAATCCATCTTGAGCAGGTTAGGAAAAAAAAACAGATTTGCACAGGGAGTGTTTCTGCAGGGCGTCTCAGATCCCTGCTCTCTGCATCAGTACATCGAATCAACTGCTGAGTCCCTGCAGACCCTCATCAGAGTCAAGTCTGATCTCAGAGCGGCCCTGGGGAATTCCACTCTTTATATACTTAAAAAAATCCATCTCAACAAAGCATTTATCCTGTTGGATCCTCATGTTTTCTTAACACATGGAGGATTTGCCACAGCAGTGCAGTAATCTTTCTGTGCAGGTCTGTGGTGTCAAAGATTTTACTTCCAGTCCGAATAAATGAGGTGGCGAAGGAGGCAGGTGACCCCAATCTACAGCCACGACTCAACAGTCTGTGTGTTTTACCTTAAGGAGGAGGGAAGCCATCAGTGGTACTGAACAATCCTGATAACCCCCCCCCCCCAGCATCTGCATTATTCCCAGAATAATACAAGGGCCCAGGTCTAATAAAGCCCGTCCAGCTGCAGGGAGCCGGTCAGTTCAGTTCTTATTATGCTTTGGTTGCACAAGCCTCCAGATACACTGATAAATCACTAAAATAACTCCACATAGTGTGTTTGTGGTCTTAAGAACACCCCCAGAAAACCAGTTCAGACAGTAAGTCCAGCAGACATACATGATGTGAGGTGAAGGTTAATGGTTAATGTGCACAAAGTTCCTGTTTTTTTTTTTTTGTTGGTTTGTTTTAATGTGTTTTTTGGAATCTGACAGTTAAATTCTTGTTGTTTTTCTCTCTTAAAAATTCAAACTCGTGCAGGTGTCTATAACTATTTGCACAGACCAGAACTGTTTTTGTACCAGACTGTAAACATGTCACAGAAGGGAGTTGATCCCCAGAGACCCTCATGTCAGAATGTCTGACTTTACAGGAGAAATAAACATGTTTACAGTCGGCTTAAAAACACAGTTCGGGTCTCTACGGACGAGTTCTTTTTACGTGCCATCTGTGGGGAAGGGGGTAATGTTCTAACTATATTAGGGTTCAAAATGAAGCATATTTGGGCCACTTTGAGTGACAGGCAGCAAAAAATCAGAGCACAAGCTTCTGTGACTTCCCACCTGCCTCAGCTCCACTTGTGGTCCATCTCTGTGCCCGTGTAGGGAGTTTAGGTGGAACCAAAACAGCGCTTTGATTAATGATTAATGATTAATTAGTCAAATGAGGGTATAATGAACACGAGTCAAAAGTCAAATGTATTGTACTATGTACATGATTATTGTACCTTATTAAATTCCTGAAATCAATAACAGCTGCACGTGAGAGGTGAAGACTGAATCTATACAGATTTCAGCCAATGAAATCAGCTCCTGTGTTAAAGGGTTAAAGCCTTTTGTCAGTGGGTGTGGTCACTTTCTCAGTTTTCAGTGTGTCTGATCGTCCACCACACATCTCTGACATCCTCACATACAACTGAGGTCCATTGTTGCTGTTGTTGGTCAGTCCCTTTTAATGGTGGAGTCCATGCAGAGACTGGAGTACATGACTATTACCTTATTTCCATGTGCACCGTGGGGAGGTGAGAATAAGAATAATCTGTCTGAAAATCCTTTTCTGCAGTTATGCGTGCAGAAGCAGATTTTTCACACGTTCGCTGTCAGCTCCGTCACCTCTGTGTTTTCTTTGTTCCAGTTTCGCACATTCGACCCCTGTAAGCAGCTGTGGTGCAGCCACCCAGATAACCCTTACTTCTGCAAGACCAAGAAGGGCCCGCCTCTTGATGGGACGGAGTGTGCTCCTGGGAAGGTAGGTAGGCAGTAATACATACATGGCCAAAAGGTACTGACATGATGGTGTGTTTGCACTGCAGGACCTGGCTGTGACCAAATTTCCAGTGCTGTACCAGAGAACCTTAGGCTCTAGCACCACAGCTCTGTCTTTCCTCCTAGTAGATGAAGATTAATGGTGTCACGTAGCAGCTAGCTTCGAGCTCCAACTTCAGTTTAATCAATTCCTAGACAGATAATCACTCTAAAAATAAATTAAATTACATAGGCTGAATATATCTATATATATACCTGTCCTATGAGTGCCTGGCCAAGATGAGGTATTAATGCAGTGATGTATTCACCAGTGCATTGTCTGTGTAGTCAGTATATTTATGTCGGTATTACAGCTTTAAAGCCAAATCCTGGGAAGGTTTTCCATCACATTCAAAAAGCCCTAATGCAAAGATTTACTCCCATTCAGCCAGAAATCTGAACACTGATGCTGAATGATAAGAGCGGGCTGACAGACAGAGATCCAGTAATCCCAAGGTGTTAAGTTCTGGAGTAACTGCTTTTTGTGGACGTTGCTTTGTGCACAAAGAGTCTCTTTTAATCATAAGCAGCCTCTCTCTCCTGTCCACATACTTTTAAGTGCATGTTTTGCAGCCATTATGCATGTCGTAGTGTTCTGATTTCCCCCCTCTCTCTGTTATCTTCTACAGTGGTGCTACAAAGGTCACTGCATGTGGAAGAACCCTAATCAGGTCAAGCAAGATGGCGCCTGGGGCTCCTGGAGCAAATATGGCTCCTGCTCACGCTCCTGTGGAACTGGAGTCCGCTTCCGGACACGTCAGTGCAACAACCCGGCGTAAGTAGCCGAAGCAACACATCACACAGACGCATCACTTAAATCTGCCTCAACATAAACGCTGGTGATTAGAGCAAACACTTGAAATGCTGTTCTGCTGTTAGGAGAGTGGCAGCTGCTCTCTCAAGAAGCTTAGAAGGAAGAAACATTTTCAAATGATAACAAAACACCTCGTCTATGTAAGGTCAGCGTGGCCTGCTCTCCTTCTAGCTGACAGATAAATGTGTGCACACAAATCATCAGATATTTTTAAATAATCTGCCTGCCTGCGTTTCTAAAGCTGGTACAAAAGTGGGGCCAAAGTTTGTCTCCACACGGCACGTGGAACTGGAGTGTTCACAGTAGATGTCAACAGGGCCAAACCAGAGGCCCGCTTCACACTCAACACAAAATACTTGTATATTATTTGGGTCTAATTGATTAGTCAGGGGCGCCACACACAGTGTGGCGCCCCTGCCTGAATGGCCCCAGCTGTTTGACATGGATGCAGAGTGGAAGCGAGGCAGCACCGCATGTGCACATGTGGCACTTAGGATCTCTGTGTGAACCCACAGTTTGGTTTGCTGGACAGAGCTCTGATTTCAGGTCAGATAATGACCTCGTGCTTTCATACTGCTCTCACAGATGAGGGTTCCCTGCTCTGTCCTCTCTTTAACAAAGGCTTCAGGACATTTACCTTCTGACTGATCAGGCCTCAGCCACAGAAACATGTTTTAATCAGTGACAGTTATCTCTGCTGGCAGATATTCATGGGTACATGCTTCATTAGGGCAGCATCACAATCTGTGGTGGGTGAGTACTCATCATTAAAATATCAGGAGGTTTGAAGTAAATAATGTAAGCTCCTCGTGGAGAGTATGAATTAATCTCTCGGCTGTAGATGTGTGGATGTGTTTGGGTCAATCAGCTGCGGCACAATCGTCTTTTTCTTCAGCAGGTCAACAACTCGTCCACTTTCAGAGGAGGACTTGTCTCCTTGTTGTGTTTGTTTGTTTGTTTGTTGTTTTGTTTCTCGCTGTCTGGTCTGCTGCTCTGATGTGGGTCCATTTTCTTCCCCCGCAGACCCTCTAACGGCGGCCAGGACTGCCCCGGAGTGAACTACGAGTACCAGCTCTGCAACACAGACGACTGCCCCAAGCACTTTGAAGATTTCAGGGCGCAGCAGTGCCAGCTCCGCAACTCCCACTTTGAATTCCAGAATGCCAAACACCACTGGCTGCCCTACGAGCACCCTGACGGTGAGCCAGGGAATGTCTGCAGATTGTTTTGTTTCGTTCCCTCTAGCCTAGTCATGCTAGAGCTTTCCTTTAGAGCGGTGAGAGTCAACAAGGACACAAGGGATCAGGAGAAAGGCGTCACATACTGTTCCAGCTGCTCCACATGCTGACCACACTGCTTGGTGTCTTTGTCCCTAGTTTCTGTCATCTTTTGTTTTAATAGTGTCTTCGTTTTTGTAGACCTTAAAGCCATCCAACCTGAAAATCTGCCCTTTCTGAAGAAGGTGACAGATCACTATTGTCCCTCGCTGCATGGAGCTGTTTGCCACCATCACACCTGAGTTGGTCTGAAAGTCCTTCAGTGTAGAATGAGGCAGGAAATCTCTCTGAGAGACTGCAGGGAGGCCATTGTTCTGTGAGCTTTTACAGAGTGACGTCTACAGTTTGACAAGTGAAGGTCTGTTCGTGTGTGAATTTACATGTGATCACCAGCAGCAGTGGCCCAAGCTCCAAATGGAGTAATATATACATTAGTTAAAGGAAAATGGATAGATTCATGTGATTCTGAACATCCCAGTTTTAACCGAGCAGCAGTTTAGGTCAGACTGTAGCTTTGATTTCAGAGTTATAAGTATACCTGCAGGTGTACCAACCAAACCTAATCACCTCGGCCTTTAATGGCTGCTGCCAAGCAATTAAATGCCACTTGCTGTGTTCAGGCTGCATACACTGAATGGAAGTGGCAGAGGCATGCTCATACTTTTACCATCATTATTACATATGGCTTCATGTGTGCTGGTGCAGTGGGTCGTTAGAATCAGAAATGATGGGTTTTCCCTGCAGGCAAGTCAGTTAATTACTGTTACAGTGAGTCATACTTCAGAAAAGTACACATAAGATGGAGATTAAAACATTCATTCTGGTCAATTTATGTTTCAATCACTGTTCATTTTTCTTTACCTTATGCAAGGTTCTGTCGTTCCTGCAGCAATAACAGTACAAAGGCAAATTAATGTATTGAATTAATCCTTTTTTTTCCAGGTAAGTACAGTCTCTGAGAGACCACAGGGGATAACGTGCATGAGATGCTAATCTCACTCTCATTCAGTGCAGTAACATTAAAATTCATCATCTAAACTTTTATCTTAGAGTGAACTTATTGAAGGTTTCCTACATGTATCAGTCTGTGTTGATGCCTCCAGGTTGTGCAGCCGCTGATGTATTTAAAACCTTTTCTTTTAATAAACATTTTTTCATTATTTCTTGCCTTGCAGCCAACAAGCGTTGCCACCTGTACTGCCAGTCGAAGGAGACCGGAGACGTGGCGTACATGAAGCAGCTGGTGCATGATGGGACACGGTGCTCTTACAAAGACGCCTACAGTATCTGTGTGCGTGGGGAGTGTGTGGTAAGCATGTTCGAACAGCACAGGGCTAAAAGCTGCACCGTGCAGCAGCTCTTCTGAAGGGCATTAAGTCCTGTGTGTGAGTCAGTCACTCCATGCTTTAATAGTAATCAGCTCTCCGAATAATGCACAACCTTCAGCATGAGGGTTTTCAAATGTCACAGTGGGCCAAACACAAAGAGAAGCTCCTGCTTTAGGTGGAACAGAGTAACAGCAGCATTTCACTGGCAGAGAGAGTCGTTCCCTCTTAGCCGATCAGACTCACAGCTCATCTGCCTTACTGTGGTCTGTGTGTGCAGAAAGTCGGCTGTGACAGAGAAATAGGCTCCAACAAAGTGGAGGACAAATGTGGGGTCTGTGGTGGAGACAATTCCCACTGCAGGACTGTGAAAGGAACCTTCACCCGGACACCAAAGAAAGCCGGTAAGAACAGGCGGAACCCACACTTTACTCACTCACACTGTCCCTGCATGTTTACATGCATGAACGTTTATTGCATTGATAATGTAATGATTAACCCAGATGGGATTATGATCGCTGCATATTGTTAAGAAGACAATGGACCAGGTACAGGCAGGATATATAATGCATCACATTTCCACACAAATGGACACACCTCCTTTAACACCTCAGAATGCTCAGTGTTAACCCCTCTAAACCTTACCGAATCATCAAGTGTTAAACCTCCTGATTATCCTTGAATGCATCACTTGGTGTAAAACCACATTATTCAAGCCTCGCTAGCTTGCCTGTAAGGAACTAATTAATAAGAAATATGTGACACAGCTTGATAAAAAAGCATGTTTCTATGTTGAGCTCTGTGAAAAAGATGATTTTGCATAAAACATAAGAATGATTAACACACACAGAGCAGCTAGCACGGAGCCTCTCAGTGGCTTTATACACAGTCCAGCTCTGTGGCTGTTGGAGCATAAGCTGATGGTGAACTTTTAAACGGAGGCTCTTGATATGAAAGGTCTGAGGAGACGTGGAGAGGAATTTTTTTCTTCTGCCTCAGTAACTTTGATGAGAGCATCTAATCCTCCACACACTGATTAGAAAAGCAGTGACACGTGCTTTGGAACTTGATAAGCCGACCAGATAAAACCCACTTTCCCGCCGCGCTTATTTATCCTTTTCACTATTAATCTTTTTTTAATTTCAGTGTTTGATCAATATTGACAGTGTACGGCGGCCTTAAAAAACAAACTGTGAGAAGGATGATTGGCCGATCGTAGCATCTAAAAGATTTCAGATCTTTCAGATTCATGTGGTGAGCCACAGAAATGCAGCAAATGGAATGAAGGGTCCAAACACTCCTGAAATGAGGGAGGCTGGCAGCTGAGACGGAAACAGGGGAGAGACGTGATGGAACAGACACCTGGGAACAGTTTAGATCAGTTTAACATTAACACTAATATACTTTAGACCCAAACACTGGGCTTGAGCAGTAATGATGTTGCATGATGTGAAGTCAGGACAAATTATTTTGCCTGGAAATGAAGGAGCCTGCTCGTGCTTTGCTGTTATCGCCTTCAAACTGCGGCTCTGTGGCAGCGCTGCGCTGCATACTGATCCTGCTGCAGGTTTCACTTCAGACAAACAAGAAACAGCTCGAGGTCCAGGTCCTCATGTTTGCTTTATACACGCAACTTTTGAGCTGTGTGCCAATTCTGATGCTGCCCCGTTCAAAGGACACTCAAGTAGATTAGATTATATAACAGCAACCAGGCAGTTCTAACACAGAGCCTCCTTCCATCCATCCATCCATCCTTCTGAGGATGCAGGACAGGATGGAAGAAGACCACGTCGTCTCGTTTACAAGCCGCTGCTGAGACCTTTGCAGCTTAGAAGTTTTTAAATTTCACCCAACTAAGATGTGCAATCGCCTCCTGCTGGCGTCTGTTTGCTCACATGTTCAGTTTGTATTGATGAGCAATGAGCAAGTCAATAGGTGGGTGACAGGGTGACAGGGAGGTGTGTGAAAGCGTCACTGCAATTAACCTATTTATAAACAGAAGACCTTTTTTTAATTAATATAGTTATTATAGTCACGTGTGTCAGCTCATCAATAGCATCCGTGTAATCCAAGCTGCTTATTCCAGGTTACTGAGACATCATAGCTATCTTTGTGAGGACATCCACTGACACACCTTGACCATCACTGGTTCCGAACCTTAACGTACAACATTTATCCTCAAAACAAGTCCAGGTGTTTTAAAGCCAAACTGGCCAAAATATCCTCACATTACAAAATGTCCTAATGCTCTAACAAAGAGCACACACACACACACACACACACACACCAAGTAACTGCACCAATGCTTCATATAGCTTCATCAGGCCGTTTGTACTTTGTTGTAACTGTGATCCTTCTGTTTCCTAACACTCTCATTTAACCACTCACCTTCTCTAACAGGAAAACAGTTAAGCAAGAGAGCCCAAAAAGAAAGCCCTTTGTTGGAAAACACAATATGCAAGTATCCGGTGTTACCGACCCCTCGCAGCCTCCTCTGTAGCACTTCCTGTCCAGCTTGTAGTGCAGATGGATGTCTAACACTGTGTGCAGAGGTCTGGAGACACCAGTGACATGAGCTGCTGTTTCTTCTGCTCCTCGTTACTAATTACGTGTCTCTTTAGGTCTGACTTACTGTAATCACTGTCACAGGCTGAGCCATGTTGTTCCTTGTGGTATTTATGGTGTTTTTAGTGTCTTGTTACATTGCTTCAGCAGCCTAACAAACTAACTCTTAAGTCTAAAATCTGCCCGTAAACAAAAGCTGCAGACACTTTGGAAGCAATCTGGGGTGTTGTTGGCCGCTTCCAGTGTGATTTATTGAATTGTAACTGACATGCTGGAGCGAGTCGCAGCCCCAGATTCCACATCCACAGGGTCAAAACTCTGCAATCGAATTGTAATTTCTACGAAGCGGCGTGAGCTGCAGAAACTGGCTGCCGTCAGCGGATGCTCTCTCAGAAGTGAGAGGTCATCCTCTGCCGCTTCCTGAAAGTTAAATTGCAGTTCAGAACACTGCAGCTCGGGCACCTCACGCTGCCTCTCACCGCCATTGTTTACCTGGTGTACGCCAGTCTGTGCCAGGGTGCCCTGCCAGTCAAATCTGAGGGCAGTAATTGCACAGTTACTCCTGGTGATTGCGAGGCGCGGCCCTGCCAACAGAAGCAGTTTGCCTCCCCCCCATCCAGGGTGAATTCCTCTGGTCCCTGCTGTGCTTTTTACGTGTGTAGGTGATGTTGTTGCAGACGGTGACGGAGCGAGGAACCACTGCTGACTAACTGATCTGTTTCATTTCAAAGGGAAGACCAGAGGAGCCTTCTCTTTGCCCAAAGGAGCTCGAAATGTGTTTTTAAATGAAACCGAGGACTCTAGAAATGTGCTCGGTGAGTCATGGTGGGTTTGTACGTGGTGGACATCCCTGGCAGAAGGAGAACTTTGCTGACCTGTAGTCTGAAAAACCTGTTAGTCATGCCTTATTGAAACATGGCCGAAGGCTCTTTTCATTCACATCCCAAATGCACATAATCAATATGAAAGCTAATGAAAGGAGACGCTCTTCATTTAAGAGACGGAGCGGACGGATATGAATGAACCCTTTTGACCTGTTTCAATAAAACTTTGTACCCGCAGGCGTCTGCAGCGAGGAGGAGAGCAGCCTTTTCCTTTTTTTCCTTCCTCACACATCTCCGTAGAGCAAAACTTCTGAAGCGTGTGTGATGTCCACCTCTGCAAACAAACACAACCAGCCTGTATCAGCTCAACTTACCTGTCTCTGTCTTATCTTTCCTAACCCCCCTCCTCCTCCTCTTCCTCCTCCTCCTCCTCCTCTTTCTTCCTCTACTGCTGCTTCAAACTTGGCAAAGGTTTCCATAAGATGTTTCTCATTCCTCCTGGAGCTAGACATCTGATCATCCAAGAACATGAGGCCTCCCCTCACATTCTTGGTAAGTGTGACATGTATGAATGAAATCAGCTGTCATCACCATCCTACATGTTTCCCTGTAAGACTGATTCCCTGTAAGACTGTTTTTTTTCCCAGAAAGTCTGCATAATTTATTCCTTGTCACCTCCCAGGCCTGGAAAAATTACTCTTCATATTGAACATTTATTATTCATGACACTATTAAAGAGAGGTTGTTAGATTAGTAGGTTCTCACTCATGCAAAAATAGAAATACAGGATTTTCAGTCACAGCTGAACATTCAGCATTATTCATGACCAGAATAATAGAAAAGTCACTGAAATCTCCTTCCATGTATTATTTAATAACATACAGGAACTGCTGCATTTTCATGTCAAGAACATATTGGCTCAGATTTAGAGGGGGGGCAGATAGGTGATAGTGTGACCATGAAAACAAAGACGCCTCTCTCTCTCTCTCTAAGGTGAGTCCTGGTGTACACAAGAGATGTGTGTATGAGACACTAAGAAAAAAGATTAAAGTTTAAAAAAACCCTTGACATGATGAGGATCGAGGAGTTTACAGAAAACAAAGGGCCATAAAAGAGTCACAGATGAAGAGCAACAAGAGGATTCAGATGACAAAAATGATGATTTATGATGATACTGAGGGACTTAAAGGCCTGTTAGCCGTGGATGTTAAAGCTCCTTCCTTCCTGCTGACTCCAGCCTATCACCCATCTGTCAGCAGGAAGCAGGCAGCCTGACAGGTTAGCCAGGTGTTTCTTAGATTAATGCAGCTTTAAATCCGTCTTATTACGAGTTAGCTCCAGTTTGTTTGTTAGTCTGTTAAGTATGTAGCACAAAGCGCTTCAAAAAACAGAATCAAAATTCAGACAGGCACGTTGTTTATTCCCTGTAAACAGAGAATCGTAGCCTTTGTCAGGCAGATGATTGACGGCATGAAAGAAGTGGCTAATGTTTTTGTTTCTTCTTCTGTGAGTTGTCTGAGGAAGGCATGATTTATTTATCGTCCAACAGAGGAAACAGGTCAGAGGCAATGTGTTTTAAAAGATTTACAAGATTTACATTTACACCTCCAGAGCAGAAAGGCGAAGGGAGGGGAAGAAAACAACCACGTGTGCAGAGCTGATTGTAGAAGGCTGAGAGTCATCACTGGTGATTTCTGAAATCACCTCCTGGAAAACACTTAAAAACACTACAGAAACTGTACAAAGTGGAAGAATTGGTTCCATAAATGCTTTAGGTTTGACCCAGAAAATAACCCCGTCTGGTTGGTATAGTTCATCAAACCACTTTGTTGTTGTTGTTGTTGTCTCAATTTAAAAAAACTTTCTCAGTAAAAAAAAAGCATCACCGGGAAAAGCTGCTTGTAGCCATGGTTGTGTCTGTTTATGTTTTCAGTTGACAGATTTTCACCTTAAATTCCAACTTAAATTCCAGCAGCTCAGTTTTAGCTCTCATGCATTAATATGCAGATGATGCTCCACTAATCCTAGAAGTTAATAACCTGTAATCTCTGTTCTTTTGATTGAACACTATAAGCTGGTTAGCATCACATGCTAACATTTGTATCTTAAGCTACATCAGAACATATAAGCAGCCTTGGATCAATTGTTCCTTCTTTGTTTGTGGTTTAGAAAAGCTAAAGGAAGAGAAGAAGAAGAGAAAGTCACAGCTGATATTTTCAGCTCTGTTTCGTCAACACCCAAAGTCACTCAATGCAAATGTACCTCCAGCATATATGGCTGTAAAGCTGATATACATATTATGTAGTTAAAAATAGAAACATTTTCATTATGAGAGCCCAGAGCCATCAAAGGTTATTTTACTATATTTATTATTAATTAAACGTGACAATCTCCATTTTTTTCAGCTGCTCAGATCAGATTAGGTTGGCTGTGTTGCGTTTCAGAGCCTCATTACAAGCTGCTGACTCCTTGTGATTAATATAAAAGTGAAGCCGTCAGTCGACCGGTCTCTCTAACAGGCTTTGACAGGCAGGAGGACGTTTTCCAGCTCAATCAGCTGAGAAGACTCAATCACAGTCATTCAAACAAGTGACGGCAGGAGATTTTTTTATTTAACGAATATGAATAACGAGGATTATTCACTGAGAGAAAGTCTACTCCTCATCATCACTGAGTCCAAAAAGAGTCCACAGAGCCCGTCTCCAGTTTGATTAGAGAAACCTGTGATAATGTAGCAGCTGACCCTGGAAGTGACTTTGTGCTGTTAATGAAGGGCTGCGAAATTACATCTTTAAAAAGCCTTTAACCTTTCAGAAACAGCCTCATCAACTTCTTTAAAACAGCCGAGTCATGGCAAGAAGTCGATGCACTCGAGTTGTTCAATAACGCAAACTGCCAGAGTAATCATTGGAGAGTCATGCACGGAGAGAGAGCGAGGGAGGTGGCAGCAGCTCATAAGAAAATCTCACAGGTTGTTTCCTAGAACACTTATTTAAATGGGTGGAAAGTGTGTTTTAAATACACTTTAGAAGCTCCGCTGATTAAGGGTCATTCATGGATGGATGGAACACTCATTTGAGGAATCCATTCATTTTTTTAATGGATTCAGTGGAGGAACAGATTAAAAGTCTGGTTAATCATCACATCATCTGTACTTTAACCAAATCACATCTCGGATCAGATAAGTTTTTGTTTGCGTTTAATTTGGAGGTTCTGTCCGAGCAAGTTCAAACATCTTGTGCCGTAAACATCTATTATTCATCTGCTGTAGTTTTGTAAACAGCATCCATCCTTCCTGTCACTGTCATTATCTGCAGGATGACATGTGCTGATGGATGACCGGAGTCTCCTCTGACTTCCTGCTTCCATTTCAAGGAGTTATGTTCACTGATGCTGCTGTCTGTCCCGCGTCCGTGTCGTCATGTCATATATATATATATATATATATATATATATATATATATACATACACTGTGGCGGAGCAGACTCAGTCATTCAAAGTGTTTTCATTGTGGGTTTGTAATTAAAAAACGAATACGATAGGACATCACACAGGTCCTGATGTCAGACATCTTGAGGTCTTGATGCAGCTGCAGAGTTACAGCGTCCCTCAGCATGTAGCACTTAGATCTATAACCTCTTTAATGTGCAGTTCCCTTTATAGTTGTAATAAATTCATTTTTGGATTTTCACAAAAAAAGTAATAATAGACCTGATTAGTGGACAAATTAAACAAGCAAAGAATTAATGCAGAATTAAACAGATGATTATACAGAGCCATAGATTTTTGGGGGATTAATATTGCTGCAGTTATTATTATGAATTTATGTATGTAATTTGATTATTTTATTGATTTAATTTTTAACATCATGGCAGATCAATAGTATCTATAAGAGTCCTGGTTAGAACAGGAGGCAGCAGACCTCCGTGTGTCTCTCTCTCTCTTATTTGTGACGGCGTTCTCCTCATGGGAAGGATGATTTATGGAATGCATTCCAGCCTCTGACGGCTTTTATTACTCTGTAACTTATTGCCGGCTTTTTTGTATAAATCAGTGATTTGTACATCTCAGCGTTCTCTTTCCAAATATGAGCCAAGGGTTAGGAAGAGTTCTATAAATCACACCTTTATAAGCCCGTTCTTTAAATCTCTGTGAATAATTCAGAGGTTTTGTAACTGATGAAGATATTTCAGCTCTGTTGTTGACTGATTATGAAAAACTGACTGATTGCAGCCGTCAAGAACCAGGCAACAGGACATTACATCCTCAATGGGAAGGGGGAGGAGCTCCGGTCCAGAAGCTTCATTGATTTGGGCGTGGAGTGGCACTACATCATCGAGGAGGACGTGGAGACGCTTCACACCGACGGCCCTCTGCATGACCCTGTGGTGGTCCTGGTAATAACACCCAGTCCTCTGTCGAAGCTCACATTTGAATTCATCTTAAAAGGCTATTTGCTCGATAATGAGCGCAGCAAAGAAGAAGGCAGGTCCGACCTTCAGTCCAGTCCTCCTCATTAATTTCCTGTTGCTGTCAGTTAGACTTTAATTAATGAAAGTCATTAGAGTCATTGAAAGCCATTGAATTAGAACAATGGCAGATAAGACTGTGTTTTAAGGAGGAACTTTCACAGACACACAGTGTTTGAGGGTCTCTAAAATCATCTAAAATAGTCGATGATGCACAGCAGAGGTGGAGTTTGGGGCAACATGGAGATTCCTCCTGCTCAGCTGCTGATTCCAGCCTTCAAAGTGTGACCTCTAGATGAAGGAGAAGATCTCACTCATTTGTCTCTGCTGAATAAAACATGACTGTAACGGTGTGGAGCACCTAATGACAGGTGTGAAACTACACCGAGATTACAGGCTGGTAGCCTGGCACATGAGCGGATGTGCTGCCCAGACATCGGCATAATTATCAGCCAGTGAAGGAGAGAAAGAGAGAGGAGCAAATTATACCTCAGATTATTCATGTGGAGTATGCAGGCCACACTGGAGGTCGTGACCTGTATGTGTCAGTCATATTTTAAACAGCAGCGAGTGAGCTGACACATTCATACACATTTCATAGTGTAAATGTTGCATGACGGGTGTGAGGCTTTTTTCAAATGAGGACTAAATCAAGCTTCAAGCACCATTAAAAAGTTTAGTCGTCTTAACTGTGTGTTGCCTGTTTGACATGCAGGTCGTATGTCAGAATGAAGGCCAGTCACATTTACATAAAGGTGATGATAGGAAGTAATGTGAGGTCAGCGATGACACAAACAAAACACAGTGCATCAGCTGGTGTTAGGTTCCTTTCAGTTCAGTGGCTATCGTGCATCTCCACCTCCCATCCCCACAGTGCAGGAACCACCAAAACCCCATCACACCAATCACAAAATAGGGGCGGGGCTTCATGTGGTGACCTGACGCTTGCCTTGTTCAAAGACAGTAGGTCAGACAAAAAATGGCCCAAAAAAAACCTCGGCCGAGGTGCCATCTCTCATCCAAGATCCTTTCCTATTGTTATGAAATGGCTGTTTACTGTATCTGGTGGAACACATCGTGCTCCTGCACACCGCTGCACGCCTCTGTCAGCAGTGAGCCCGTTACCCTGGCAGCATCACATCCTCCGGCCATAGCAGAAACACCTCTGCGTCTTTGACAGCAGCAGGGTCACCAAACCGGCCGGCCATGTGTCTGAACCCAACAGCTAACCCGCCCCTAATGTCAAAATGAATAGATAAACCAAGGAAGCAGATTTTCACTGGAAGTCACACACACACCCACACACACACACTACCAGCATGTATGTCAATGATTTAACACAGTCTGAGAGCCGCAGTGTGTGCGGTGCTAAGACATGACACACTTCTCTCACATCATATTCAGCACATGTACACAGGCTCCGGACATGATAATGCTAAACATGCATGAAAGGAAAACACTGCACAGCCTCTGTGTGGAGCATTCTGATGCCTTTGTGTAGTTGACAAGTCTTCTCTGCAACCTTGTCAATCACATGGTCATCAGGATCTATTTCTCCATCAGCAGCAATCATCATCATTTAGTGTCCTTGTCAAACATTTCCGCCTCTTCTTCTTCTTCTTCCTCCGTCCTCCCCTCCTCGCCTTCTCTCTGTGTTCTTTGACTTTCTCGGAGTCTGCTCACGTCTTCTTGACAGTTGTTTTTGTCTTTTCTGTCTCTGTTCAACAGGCTGTTTGTCTGAGATTTCTTTAATCTTGCTCAGCAGCTGGATTTTCATCAGACTGATGAGATAATTCCATCTTGCCAGGCTGAAAGCTGAAAGCTGTGTGTGGTGACTCGGGTCTCCTGTGTGCCCTGAGGTCTCCACCCTTTTTTTAAACAAGTTAATGTTCCCTAAGTATAGTCATAATATGTGCAATGAGGCAGGACGAGCAACATGGCTGATAACAGCACAACAGACGTTCCCCTTGTGATGTCATAAGGGGCTGCAAGCTTGAATGACAGACCCCTTTTTCATCGACCGGGAAAGGAGAGAAATTGTCTCTTTTCACACATGTTTCTGCTAATGTACAGTATAATTTAAACCCTTAAGTATAAATTTGTCTGAGCGTGCTGAAGAATAGAGCCCTTGGAACAACAAAACAAAAAAGGCCAAATTATATATATGCTGTACATGCATGTATGATGGATGAAGCAATATTCATTCAGCATCTGCACAGGGCTCCGCTGACCTTCAGTCATCTCAACAGAAATGAGCCAAACTGAATTGGATCAAATGGAACAAATCCCCAAAAGAAGAATCACCTCAGGATTTTTTTCATGTTGTTCGTATTTTCCTCAAGGACGCCAGCTCTATCAGTCGCATCTGTAGGTTTTAATAACTTGTCCTTCATGTGCAAATCGCTGCCCACACACGCTATGACAGGGATTTAATTAGGCCACATGTACAGAGAAGTTTTTAGTTTTACACAGAGGGAGGAGAGCAGCAGATCTGACAGAAGATAATCTACAGTTTGTGCGTCGTCTCTGAACAGAAATCCTGTGAGAGGACCCTGCTGTGGATGTCCGGTCTGAAAACCTCCCGAACACACACGATCCATCAGATAATTATTCTACTCAATCAGGCAGCAAGTGAGCGGTGAAAACGGATTATTGTCGTACAAAACAAATCTGTTCCGCGAGGTGATCCTCCAAAAAAATGATATATTCATGAGCCGTGTATTCCTAACTGATTATTAATTAGCGTTCCAGGCTAAATGTACAGATTTCACATGACGTTAATCAGCAGTAAAGATAATCATCTCACGGGTTGTTTTTTCACTCGCGCCTGGATCTTTTTAATTTGCATAAAACGGCACGGTGTTAACGTGGACAGATGTCCACACAGCCTAGAGGAGCTCTGCTGCTCATGTCTGCTTCATGTTTAACTAACAAGCACACATCTTCACCTGAGTTTGTTCAACAAACAATCAGACATCCCCCACCTGACAATAACACTCTTTGCAGGTTACGCCGCTAATTAGTGAGACAGCTGTGAGCTCAGATGAACAATTACCTGACAGCAACATAGATAGATAGATAGATAGATAGATAGATAGATAGATAGTGCTTTGCTTTGGAGGCGTGACTCTCTAAAGTAGGCGACAACAGCAGAGACAGAGGAAAAGGTTTTAACCCAAACCTCAATCTTTATCTAATCCTAATCCTCTGCTAGTGCACAGTGAAAATAAAATGTCAACCTGGGTGAAAAAGAAAGAGGAGTGAGATTTTACAACGGATCAGGAAGCGATTAAAAGAACGCAAACCTGACAGTGTGAAGCAAAGTTACAGCCACCGGCCCTCCTCTGTCACCACTGTGTGTATCACCTGTTTATTGGTCCTCTATAGATCATTTCCTCATTCAAAACAGTGGCAGGAGGATGGATGTTTGTATATTGAGGCTAAATTAGGAGCAAAAAAACCAAAAAGATGTGAGAGATTGGTCGTCGGGAGCACACACAGTCACAGCCGTCACATCGCTGGGTTGGCTCACTGCTGCAGTCGGCTCTAAAAGCTGCAGCCACATGAGAGTGAATTCAATATTGGCTTCAATATTGGCAGCTCACTGTGACAGAGATGAGTGATGGTCCGCCCAACAAGCCGCCAAGTTTGTCACCACAGGAGTGTTACAATAAAAAAAAGTGAAATACAGAGCAGCAGAAATGAAGTCTCACAGGTTCTATTGCTGATTGATTATGTTTTATTTCATATAAAGCCTGAAACAGAACAGTGGAATATTATTTGTGTCTGCCCTGGCAGCCTCTTATCAGGTGTAATCCACGTCTCTGTTCGATATAATCGTAGCTGTAATCACATAAAATATGCCCTGCTCTGTCCAGCCAATTAGCCTCCTGTATTGATGTTTTATAATAACATTTCCACTGGACCTGGAGTCATGTTTATGGAGACTGCTTTCATAATTCCCCTCCAGTCTCTTATAATTAGATATAATGCACCTAATTGCACACGTCTGAATGCAAATCCACTGCACAGAGGCTGTAACGCTGCCGCGTCTTTTTTCTTTTCTCTTGGTTTGCAGATTATACCCAAAGACAATGAAACACGCTCTACTTTAATGTACAAGTACATCATCCACGAAGATTCGGTTCCTGTCAACAACAACAACGTTATCCAAGAGGACACCTATGAGTGGGCTTTGAAGAGCTGGTCTCCGTGTTCCAAGCCCTGTGCTGGAGGTAATTATCATCAAACAATAGAGAAGAATAATTCATTTTTACTTCTGCTGCTGCTCCTTTGCTGCCGTTCTGGCTTCACGGACAGAGTGCTGTGGATTATCTTTTTTTGTTTTTTTTTTATTCACATCTATTTTCTGCTTGCTTAAGCTGCTTCTTTAAAGGAAGTGAAGGATTAAAAAAAACAAGCCTGCAGTGTTTGAATGAGGAGATGCAAATTAGAGACGGAGGTTTGCACAGGTCACAGGAAATGAAGTCATGTCTTTTGTTCTGTAAAAGACAAGAAGAGGAAAAAACAAATAATATCTGTTTTTTTATTTATTGATGAAAATCCTTCACTCCTCTCTCTCTCTGGCTCGGTCCTGGGAGTGGAGCTGGAGTCTGTGGTGGAGGTGACGGAGAGGAGGATACTGAGGAAACTCCTCAGTATTCGTAACAACACGTCTCACCCCCTGCGCGACACACTGCTGTCCTACAGGAGCACATTCAGCGGTAGACTGAGACTACGAGGAGCAGCACAGAACGCCACAGGAGGTCCTTCCTGCCAGTGGCCATTAGACTGTATAACTCCTCCCCTTTCTGTAGGGAGAAGTGCTAGATAATCATGTCAGGCATCACTGTCATTCCCTCCACTGGTCTATATTTATGCTTACTTAGCACCTTACATCTCCATATTTGTATCCATGTATCATGTATTGTGCTCATACTGCGTACTGTACTCTTTTTGGATTATAGTGACACTTATACTCTTATACTCTGTACTTAACTGCATTTAATGTAACTTGATACCTCTGGCACAAGAATTTCCTTCTGGATTAATAAAGTTTTATCTTATCTTATCTTATCTTATCTCTCTCTCTTTCAGGGTTTCAGTACACCAAGTATGGGTGCCGAAAGAAAGGAGACACGAAGATGGTTCACCGAGGTTACTGTGACGCCAGCAAGAAGCCCAAACCCATCCGCAGGATGTGCAACCTTCAGGACTGCACACAGCCCCAGTGAGTACAGGATGCGCTATACGGCTCGTTACTAGATTCACACTGCAGCTATGAAGTCACAAACTGGCTTCTCTCAGTGTGAGATGAATTATCTACTTTTTATCTGCACTGCCTGTGCAAGAGTGGGGGAGGAGGAGGAGGAGGAGGAGGCAAATTACTTCAACTAAACACTTCTGAGATGTGAGATCTCTCAGTAGAAGCGACACCTTTAGATAGAGCAGAAAAAAAATTAAAAAGACAACAGAAAGGATCAGCAATGCAGACTAACATGCTGCTGACAGGCTGAGTACTCACACACTGTTATAGCAGGAGGAGGAAACGAATTTGCAGAGAGCTCTTAGCATAGGCGACATAAGCAGTCGCCAAGGGCGCCACCCGCTGGAGAGGGCGCTGCTGCAGGTAGAGAGTCCCGCGGGAACTGGCGGATTGAGTTGGCCTTGATTAAGAGTGGGTGAGTGGGAGTCAGAGCAGCTACTGACCTGCTGCAAGGCAGAGCTGGGTTTGTTTGTTGCAAAGCTGTAACAGAGTTCTGGTCCACGCTGGTAAAACCAACAAGTAACATACTGACTGTTTTCCTGTGAGTGATTCAAAACACTATATTTGGGCCCAATAATTAACAGACAGCACAGCAAACACTGCGGTAAATGAAGATGAAAACGTTCTTCTCTTCAGGATCGGCACGGGAACGGGCAGGGAAACAACTGTTGTATCATAATCTCACCCAGGGCACCAAAACATCTGGATCCAGCTCTGTGAGTTAGCAGCACAGACGTTTAATAAGACCCCATTCACACTGGGGAAATCAATCCGGCTAGAGCAGGATTCCGTATCTGGATATATCTGGATAGAGTCTGAACAACGCGAATCTGGATAGCTCTCGATCCACCTCTCTGAGGTCTGGCTCAGGTCTGAATGCAAATGCGGTTAGCGAATCCCACTAGCGACATGATACTTCCGGGTTCACAGGGACAGTGCCTGGGTCTCGTACCCGTAAAGCCGCATGTAAACAACCGTCGAATTACGACAGCTTTGCCCCGAGTGTATTACGAGGCGCCACCTAGCGGTTTGGAGGACAACAAACAAGCCGAGATAGCCGGATTTGAAAATAGGTCTAAACCCAGACATCATCCACACATTTCTTGAAAGGAAGCTTTAAAGTTCAGTGCAGCGTCATCTCGGATGCGCCTGACTCCACCCAACCCTCAAAAATGAATTAGTCACACCATTAATTAAACATCTCACTTCAAGCCTTAAGGTAACATACATAAGATTAGTTATAAAAAGAGTTGTTAAATATGTCACAGTTGGCATGAGGAGGGAGTTTATGCATACGGACCAAAGCTGTTTTTTACCAGGCTGTAAACATGTTCAAACCTTCATCACGTATCCATCAGACAGACCCGTTCCCGCTGACAGACCCACGACTCGTTTTTCTTTGTGTAATTTATTCTTAATCAAAGCATTTGATTTTCTCCCACTGGCTTTGTCAGCGGGACTGATTTCCATCACGTGTGCTGCTTCTTCTTTCAGAAATGTTATTTTATTATTTGTGACCGTGAATAAAATTAGATGATTAGCATGAAGGCGGCAGGCGTGTGCTCACTGTGCAGGTAACTGACGGCTTTACACAGCTGCGTTCTTCTTCTCTGCCTGTAGCAGAAGGCTCACAGTGGGCTCCTCATCCTGTCCCTGGTAAAATGTGGCCTCAGGTTTTTTTTTTTTTAATTTTCCTTCCACGTCACCACTGTGTCTTTGCTTTCAAACCAGTACATTGCTGTAACATCTTTATGCTGCTGTCTGTATTGGACTGTATTGATTCTGCTGCCAGCATGAAGACACAAAACTAAATTACTGGTGTTTTTCTGCAGACTGTAGCTTTAAGATCACATAAGAGGACATGACAGCAGAAGCTTCTTCTAGTAAAATGTATATCACCCTGGACAAAGTGTCCAATATCCTGTCCCCCGAAGGGTTCTGAGCAGCTCTTCTGAGGTCCTGAGGGCCATGTTGGCGACATCTGACTCCACCTAAACTCCTTTACATAGACAGAGAGGCAGAGTGTTATTGTAGCTGAGGTGCAGGCACGACCACCTGTCATGCTCATAATTGTGCAAAATGTTTTGCCTTATTAGGGTGCAGCGCTGCCTTAGACTGTATGAATCCATAAATAATTGTTACAATGGTGAAAATGACTTTTCAAAATAAGAAACTTTAGAGACGTTTAACGATTGTTCTTTAACATGCAGACCGTGCGGCTGCTCAGAAAGACACCCACTGAGATATTTTTTTTCAAATGGAATTCAGCTGTCAGCTGCTGTCAAATCTCCTCCACAAAGAGAAGTCAGTCCATCAGAGTCAAATCGGGTTTCCTAAACAGCAGATCAGTGTCAGATCTCAGGCAGGCGGGTCCCGCTCGGCTCTGGATTGTTTGGTTTAAAGCTGAACAGAACAGCTGGTGATACACATTAGCTCTGTGTGTGTTATTTTGCGTCATCTCTGAGTGTCGAGGCTTTGTGTTGTTGAAAGGGTAATTTTGGCTGCAGAGTTTAAGGTTATCAGCCATCTTTGTATTTTACAGCCACCCTCAGTCGGTGTCTTTCAACCATCCGCCGCCTGCAGTGTCTTTATATCACGGCTGTTGTCAAACTCATCTCCTCAGAAAGCCCTTTTTATTATTAGTCACAACAGCAGAGATTGCTCTTTTACCTGAAAGGGTGCATTGATAAAAAAAAAAGGCTGAGCAGCAGAGATATAAGGCTCCTCCTCAAGTTTAAAACCATTCTGAGGAGTAAGCAAACACTGAGAGCACACACCTCCGTCTGAAGCAGGACAGATTTAATGACTTCATTAAATCACATTTTCACACCATTAATTGAATTCCCCACAGTGCCAGTTTTACAGTGTGTGTGTGACTTCATGTTTGTTAGTTAAATCCTGCATGCTGCTTTCCATCTTTTTTCTATATTTAAACCTGCTTTAACACCAACTGGCCTTTAATTTTTAATGTTTCCAACCTGTCCTCGTGCACATTTCATCTGAAAGTCACATGATTTCCCAGCTTCTTGCTGATTAGAGCTGTTAATTATTATAATTAATTGCTTTTATTTTCCCATCAAAAGAAAAAAAACAGCATCCTGAGGTGAAATTACCTCTTTGTTTGTCTTTCAGGCTGCTAGTGACAATGAAGCACATGCATGTAACAAGCCACACATTCTCACAGAAAAACCCTCACAGCCTCTTTAGCAGCAGAGAACTGAAGCCAAGTGACAAAGGCCCCGTTCACACTGGAGAAAGTCAATCCAGCTTCAGTGGGATTGAATCCAGATAGCCTTTAAACTGGATACGTTCAGACCTATTTTCAAATGTGGCCATCACACGTGTGTCCACGCTCAATCCGGCTAAATCCAGCTTGTGTGTTGTCCTCCGAACCGCTAGGTGGTGCCTCGTAATATTCAGAGTCCATTCAGGCCGCAGTAGGACCGCTTGTGTGTCATGCGTTTTGTTGTTGTTCGGTTTAAAAAGAAGTTTATTCCTTTGTAGTACTGTGGAAAATAAACTCGGGGCAAAGCTGTCGTAGTTTGACGGTTGTTTACATATGGCTTTTGTACACGACCTGGACACTGTCCCCGTGAACCCGAAGTATCACATTGCTAGCGGGATTTGCTAGCCAAATTTGCGTTCAGACCTGAGCCGCATTTGAGCCAATCCGGCAAGATCCACCTCCGAGATCTATCCCGATATATCCGGATTCGTGTTGTTCAGACTCAGAAAAAAACTGTCCGGATATATCCAGGTACGGCCCAGGTATTTGGATAGATGTAGGCATGTGGTGTAGGTGGAACAACAACCAGACTAGTATCAACAAAAGGCAGGAAGGCAGCACATAAACCACATCATAGATAAACTGTTAGAACTGTGTGATGCTGTTTCTACCAAATGTGACTGCCTGACAGGGGTCAGGAATCCCTGGCTTAACTGAGTCTGGCCGTGGCCTCTCTGTGTGGAGTTGGTGTGTCCTCGCTGTGCCTGTGTGGGGTTTCTCTCCGGGTACTCCAGCAGAATCTTCACCACAAAAGTCAGATCCACATCAGCTGATACTATAATGTGCCTGCACAAATCAGCCAGATGCCTCAGCAGACGCAGCAAACAGGACTTCCTGAGACCCTCGGCTGGTCTGCGGTACCTGGTTGTCAATGAGGATTATACACAGTTGTTGTTGTTGTTTGTCCTGAACGCCTCTGATCAAACTTTACGTGGAAACATGCCGGCACCTTTATTTTATTGCTGAATTCTTTTCTTCTTCTTCTTTTTTTTTTCATCTGGTGCCGTGATGCAAATGTTCTCCTTGACATTTCTTATCTGTTCTAAAGTTTGGTAAAAATCTCAGTCGAGTCAGTTATAAAGGGAGGTACAGTGTCGAGCCATGATGGGGAAAAATCAGGACAGCTGTTCGGGGAATTCGTCTTTCTTTTTAAAGGTCTGGTCGACTCACTGACATTAAATTACAAAGAAGGAAAGTTGAAAGATTACAAACTATAAAGAGAGAATCCTCCATAAAACTCTCCATCTTTCATTTAGGTTTTTTTTTATATATATTTTAATAATGATAATAATCAGTAGGCAGTGATGGAGAGTCCAGCGCCTCTCGGATGTGTCCCCTCCCTCATCCCCGGAGCTCACCTCTGGCCAATTCTCACCTGACTGTCCTGTGCCGAGTGCCGTGCTGCCTCAGTGACTCTTTAATGACCTGGCTTTAACGGTGAGCTCTGTTCAGTCGACAAACGTCTTTACATCCACGCGGTACAGTTCACAGAGGTCAGGTTAGCAGGTCTGTTTGCATGTATTGATTTCTGGGAGGGAAATGTCAGCAGGAATTTGTGAAGGAGATGTGTGTGCTTCAGAGCCCGGGCTTTGTGTTAGTGAACGCTCCCCTGCTGACAGATGTTGTGTTCAAAGGCATCCGTCCTTCCTCCTCTCGATTCTTCACTGTTCTACAAAGCTCAAAACGCACCATTTTCCGTTGTGCCTCCCTCTTCTTGACAATTCAGAAATCACATGCTGTTCGCAGCCCTCACACCACAGATCGTGTTGGAGATAATTGAAAATAAAATTATTTGTAAGATGCTAACTATTCATTTTAACCACTTGTCCTTAGTCAGGGAGGTCTTCTGTTCGGTGGGAGAGAGGAGCTGACAGGTTACAGAGTCAATTTTGGGTTTCATCTTGAGGTCTGAGTGAAGCTCAGTGCAGGATTAGATTGTCTTCCCAGTTTCAAGCTTATTAATGAAGCTGTGAAACTGTCAGATCTTAGTAGTTGGAGTCTGAACAGATAAAAACCCGAGCAGTCAGCACTGCTGTGATAGAAAGTGGAGAGAAAAGTGGAGAGAAGATGAAAGTCTTTAACCACTCCAGCAGCTCTCTCCTCAAAGCGTGAACTCACTGAGCACTGTAACTCATGTTAGGATGAATGCATGCATGCATCTTCTTTGTAAGGCCCTCCCTCTGCCCATCAGCTTATTCAGACTTATTCAGACTGCAGCTTAAACCAAGAGGAAGGTGGAGAAGGTAAAAAAAGATAAAGAAGAAGAAGAAGAAGCAGATAAAAAAGACAAACCATGAAAAGAACAGAGACGAGGAGAGGAGGGGGAGGAGGGTCAGAAGGTGAAAAGAAAGCAGAAAAAAAAGATGGAGGAGGATCGGAGGAAGATGGAGCAGAAGAGAAAAACAAAAAAGGACGAAATGAGCATCAAAAAGCATCATTTATTTTTTACAGTTGGTGCCTTTAAAAATGCCCCTGCTGTGCTTTGTAATCCCTGTAATCTGAGTAATCTCCTCGTGCTCCTGTGTGCAGGTGGATCTCAGAGGAGTGGGAGCATTGTACCAAAACCTGCGGCAGCCTGGGCTTTCAGATCCGGACGGTGCGCTGCGTGCAGTTCCTCCACGAAAACACCAACCGCTCCATCCACAGCAAATACTGCAGCGGCGAGAAGCCCGAGAGCCGGCGGCCCTGTAACAGAGTCTCGTGTCCGGCCCAGTGGAGGACCGGAGCCTGGTCGGAGGTACCATCTGTTTGTTTCTTCTCTGGTCTGTGCTGGATCACCGAGCCTCAGATCTGACTTGTGTAAAACATTTAGAGCAGGGACTCATCTGAAAACTCACCACATGGACTTTTGAAATCCATTAGAAGATCTGGGGATCGGACCTGCAGCGACTGCTGCGGTGCAGATAAGAGCTAATGAGATGTGACTCTGTGTCAGCAGCTAATGTCTGCAGGCTGGCTTCAGATTCCTGATAACATGGTTAAAATATATAATGTAATACAGCTCCTTATGTGCGAAGTAAATGCACATGTGTGCGCTCATTTTTAATAATAGTGTTATGTAGACCTTAATCATTGACTGAGGACAGATGGATCCGTCAAACATTCACCACAGAATCTGTGGTTCTAGGAAACCACAGAGGAGGGTTCTGCTCCTCCTGTTTGTCTTTGTATTTGTCAATGTGGAGGCATGTGGAGGTTTATGATCCGCTCAAACATTTCCTCAAACGCAGAAACCCAGAAAAACCTGCTGCTGAACACTGCTCAACCACTCAATGAAAGAGCCTCAGATAAAGATGGGTGTTCAGGTGTCGATCCGACCGCCACACATTAAACAACAACAGCACCTGCCGTGTGAAAGACGGGCCTCTTATCCCTCACTTAAAAATCTACACGGCTCATCTGCAGCTGCAGGAACTGAGAGATTTGGGGGAAAACATTTTGCTCCGAGAAATAGAAAAACGAATTAAGAGAGATGTGCTGTGTGTTTTAGTTTTAATCACAAAAACATTTAATGCTTCAGAAGCCTGAAATTCCCTCAGCTGCTTTGGAATTAATGTTGGTGCCGACTCTGTCCATTTGTACGAAGCAGATAAATTAAATTCAACTCTAACAAAGCCACAAAAATAAACATCCAGCAGAGCAAACGCTTGCCGCTCTCAGTCTGACGGAGCAGACGGAGGGAGACGTTTTATTCCTGAAACTGAACCTGAAGCTTGTTATTTGGGCCTGTTCTCTGCCTCTGTGACCGGCTGCTTGTGCTCCTCCACAGTGCTCCGTGACATGTGGCGAGGGCATGGAGAGGCGCATGGTCACGTGCCGGATCGGAGATCAGTGTAACGGAGACAAACCCGAGACCGTGAGGCCGTGCAGACCCGGACCCTGCCATGGTGAGCGTGACACACGTTGAGAACATGAATCACTGCTAATAACCCACTAACAACCAGGCGTGTCCAAACAGCCCTCTGTATAAAAAGCATGGAACATCATTTGTCATTAACCTAACAACAAATCTGTCTCCATTCATTTCCATGTGGCATGAAAATCAATTAGCAGACACTTAAACCATGCCTGCGCCCTGCCATTAATCACACTGAACAACAGGCCTGCATTAATTAGTCTGAACATTCCGTAGCTGGACTCACACACTACACACTGATCACAAGTCAGGCAGCCTGAAGGCAGAGAGTGCAGGAGATCAGGAACAGGTGGAGAAGATGTAGAGCTGCTGGACAGAGGGAGGGTCTGAGACCAGGGTCTGAGCAGGACCAGCGGTGCTAGTAAGTGACAGACAGGGTGAGAAGGAGGACGACAACCGGACTGCAAATAAACCAGCTGATGCACAGATGTGTGCACGACCTGCGCAGTAATGCAGGGAACTACGTAACAACAATAAATCCATACAAAGCCACAACAGGGAGCGCTGAGGAAACCCAGTCTACTCTCTGAAACCTAATTATGTCCGGTCAATATTTGCAGAGATACAGGAGGATGCAAACAACACGGTCTGAGGCGAAGCTGGGTCAACATGCCGGAAACTGAACCCTGAATACACCTGGAGCCTGCAGAGTTAGCACATGTTAGCAACACTAATGTCAAACACCTCAGATTAAAGTTTAAAAGGTTTTACTGCCTGAGATTTAACTCATTGTGCACTGATGTGCTCCTGATGTATACACTCTTACTAACAACTGCGAACAGTTATTATGAGGATGCATTCAAAGTAAACAGGGTGCTATAGGATGCTGCAAATGAAATTATCTTAATAATTACTTCAGTTCAAGTCGGTGTAAACCTGGATGTAAACACTAGTTCCTAATTACACAGAGCACATGTATATGTGCCTCCATGTACGATGGGGCTGCGGTAGAACGGTGAAGTGTTCTCCAGATCCACACAATCAACGTGGAGAGGCAGCGGGAGCGAAGCCTTTAATCAGTGGATATTAATCTGTTCTATTTGCAGCATCCCGAGGAGGATTCACATGAAGACCATTGTTCCTAAATGAGACGCTAATGCACATTCATGATGATAAATAAAAGAAAAGTCCTCCTAATCTTTGTTTGGCAAAAAAAACGAACATCCTTCTGAGAGCACTCATCCCTGCCTCCTGCCTGCATGCTCAGTATTGATGCATTTACACATTATGTGTCCCAGTTCCATACTGAATCACCCTCATCACCAGGAAGCACCTCGTGTGTTAGCGCTTCCTCTGTGTGAGCCCTGTTTACAATCTGTACATTTTATAATAAGCAGTGTGACACTTATAAAGTCTTCCAGCTGAATTTATTTGAGTTTTGCTGCAGATCAGCCAAATATTCGCTGAATTTACGTCACATGACCGTCGATCGTCATGAGCTGATCGGGGCTTGGAGGAGGAGGGCAGAGACGTGGGTTTAGTTATTTTATCTCGACAGGGACTCTTTTGGGTTTTTCCAAACATCAGCAGGTGTATCAGGGCTGTGACTGGAGTGTAACACGTGAGAAGATGACAGGGACTCGCAGCAGGATCTGGGTCTGGAGAAAATGAGTCTGACTCCGCTGGATGCTCTGCAGCTGGATGTTTTTGTGCACAGATTAGAAGCACTGCCTCTGCACTCTGCTCTGCTTCCAGCCTCTCTCACATCTCACCTCTCCTCACACCTTCACTGTCTGCTCTTTGACTTTCAGATGAGCCATGCCACGGTGACAAATCCATCTTCTGCCAAATGGAGGTCTTAGCACGATACTGCTCTATTCCGGGCTACAACAAGCTGTGCTGCGACTCCTGCAGTAAGCGCACCGGAGCTCTGTCTCTGTTCTCCGAGGTGGCTGAGACCGAGGAGCACGTCCGCTTCGGATCAGCCTCTCAGCTGCTGGAGACACTAACAGCCTCTGTGGCGGCCAACGCCACTCGCGGCGGTAAACAAGGATCCAGCAAAGGATCCGTCGGCACGTCAGGCAACACCGCAAAACACACCGCCACCCCGGCTCCGCTTAAAAAAAGCTCCTCCAAGATCACCACGGCGCCCAGGCGAGTCCCACGACACGCGGAGCTCACCGGCAGGAAGTTCTCGGCCCTGGCTCCGTCTCCCCGGGCAGATCCTACTGAGGATCAAAGGTCAGGCAGCATGACGGACAGCCGGCGGCCTACAGCGTATTCTGAAGTGGAGAGATGAAAGTGGCACCTTCTTCCCTTCAGGACCTTCATGTACAGTAGATTACCCAGCTTCACCCTGAGTCCTCTCACACCAGAAACACCACAGAGACAGAAGCAGACAGAAAGAGAGAAAAGTGCTGGTTCACTTTGTTTTTAAGAATTTCCCTTCTCACCCCCGATGTGGACTGTTATCACTCTCACACCTTCACCTCACACTTCGCATGTAGCTGGAACCAGTAGAATAGAACTTCAGGGTAAAAAAAGGGGCACATGATCCAAAGGGAATTTTCTTCCAAACTAAATGTTCACAGTCAACAAAATCAGGGATTAAAAAAAAAAAAACGACACCAAAAAGCCTCAGATCCACGAGAAGAAGCCGCTCAATCCCAGCCACAGTATATGTAATGTTTTCTTTGCTGTCACCTGAGCAGACAGGTGCAGGAAGGCGTTGTTGTTTAATGAGGCTTCCCATTGCCTGTTGAGCTTTGCAGCAGGTCCTCCAGCAGATCCTCATCAGTCAGCCTGTGAGAAAAATGCCAACAGGTGCAGTCATAACAGCTCATTCCATTTGTGAACGTGTGTGCAGATCTGAGCAGAGCTCGCTCAAAAACAGGAATAGGTGCAGAAATGCACGCAGCACAGAACAGAAAAAAAGGTCGAGGTCAGTGCATTTCCTCTGTTAATGAACGCAGCTGTTCATAAAATCACCTGTTTTGATGTACATGTGAACAGATCGTGTGACAAACCGCCATTTTCTTGCCAAAAACATGAAACTTGACACACAGACACCTCAGCTGTCCCACTCCGATTCTTAGCGCGTGCAGAAAGTCACCAGAGAATGGATTTTAGTTGTATAGATTTTTTTTTTTTTACCTCCACCCATGCTGTTAAGTGGCACTATGCTGTTTCTATGGAGATGGTTATTTATAGAGCTTCCTGTACATACTGTAAGTGACCATATCAGTGTTACTACTAAGAAACTGGACGTCCCTTTAACTCCTTCTACAACTGAGCCGCTGCTGAGTCTCCTCTCATGTCTGCACGCTGAATATGAAACAACAGCTGCTTTAAGCATAATAACTGAAAATAAGTTACATCTTACGTCAAATTTATATATCTTCTTTTTTTTTTTAATCTGTGAAAACACCATGTGTGGACAGCTGTGTTAGCATCAGACAGAGGGCTAACATGCTGGCTGCTCAAGCTGGATTCATGCTTCTGGGTCAAACGTGTGTTGACTGATGGTTTGTTACAGAGAACCATGGGAAGCCTGGCGGCCAGGCCTGTCAAAGAATCACTCTGAAGGTTAGCACGGAGCAGTTAGCATGCCAAAGAACAAATGGTACTTTATTTGTGAGGCAGATATACACATTTATGAACAAACTGCCGCTTCTTGTTGCAGGCGTCATACGTAGACGGTCAATAAGCTGCACATGAACACACTCTGAACTCCCTGGACCTCCTCTCCAGGTGAACCTCCAGCAGCCTGGTGTAACCTCACAAACACTGTAACTATAGCTACACATAGCATCACATCACATCTCCCTCAGCACATCCAAACCACACACACACACCAAACGCTGACAGCAGCGTGTATTCACAGCAGAGCTACAGATCCGGCTGTAATCTAACCATCTCCTTTTAAAAAAGTTTCCGAATATGTTGCACATCCACCCAGCTGTTTCTTTTTCTAAAGTTTGTGCGGTGCTACGACTGAATCCGTTTCATCCTCGTTGTGAAAGTTCCATCTAAGAAGGGAACAAACTGTTTTTGTCTCGTACTGTTTAAACATCTAAAAAAAAAAGAACATTTCAAAGCAGATTAACTTCTGTATTTAAAGATTTCATTCAAAGAAGTGAAGCACACTTCTTCACAATGATCCATTTTCTTTGCAGTGTCCCACACTCTCTGCCACATTTGTTGCTAACAAGCTGCTTGTTGTGGTGCAGAGCTGATCATGTGACTGAGGTGTCGCTTCATGGTGCTTTGAGCTCCTCCTCCATATTCTGTGTCTCATTGTGAGCATCATAAGCTGGACCTTCACAGGCGTTTTACTGTATGTGCAGTAGGACGTTAGCTTCCAAAGTATTTTCTTCTAAATGGCTTTTTTTATGGTGGACGAATGTTCAGGAGGGACAAAGCTATTTATTAAAAAAAAAAAAAAAAAAAAGGATTTCCTCAGAACCACCATGCATCTGACTGCAATATTTTTAGTTTTCAGCAATGAAATTAGCTCAACTCCTCACACTCTCTCCTGTGTGCCGATGTATTATAGTACATGTATATAGCATTGAGTCCATAAATATTTATTAATGGCTTTGTTTTTACCGCATGTGCAGTGTCAGCTGGTCAATAAGCTGCAACCTTTTTCTTTCTTTTTTTTTTAAACCCAGATTTTCACATTTTAACAAACATGATAGTGACATTGTGTTTTTGTTTTTATTAGATGTAAATATACATGCTCAACTTTGAGATGTGTCGTCAGAAGGCTGTCTTTTCACAGCTGTTTTGTAGAAGTGGAGTCGCTGCAGCACAGCAGCGAGTACCGACCAGACCAGTGCTTTATTTTAACCATCACTAGTGTAGCAGCAGTAACCCAGTTATTTTGTAGTCGCCAGTGTCTCCCTCACCCTTTACTTGCTGCTTGTAATGATAGTCGTAGATGTTACGTTGACAATCCCTGAGCCGCAGACAGATGTTGTTGCATGTACTGTACCCAGAACCCCACCCCTTGTGCATATGCGTTGACATTGTCGTGACCCGTCAGTCACTCTGCTCTACTTGCTTTTTCTATGTATTTGTGTAGATTGAAGTGTACACTACTGATGCTGTTTGTTGTATTGGGGAGCACATAGCAATAAAAGACATGATAAACGACTCTCAGACTCTGTGTCTGCCTCTGTGACGCGCTGACTGACTGTAGAATCACAGTTATCTATCTTTAGACCCTGAGTTCAGTTCAGGAAAACAATCATTTAGTATTTATGAATGCAACTTAAAATAAAAGTGGAAACGCAAAAAAAAGCCCTGAAGCTAGAAAACACATTTTGTTGTGTTGTTCTGTGATTTGAATGTGTATCTCTGGAATTAAAGAACTCAGGAGAGCAAAACGCCAACAAACACAACACATTTCTACTCAGCGTACAAGACACTGCTGATGGAAAGACAAACACTGAAACCATGTCAGAATGCAGCGTGTTCACAGCAGCACGTCTCTCTGAGTGCACTCATAGCACTGAGAAAGCTGCGTGCCAGGCGCCGGGGGCTGCTCACACTGCGCCCTTTAAGGCCGTTTCTCAGCTGAGTTTCAGGCCAGGCGACCTCTTTCAGACGTGTCGCAGGTTTCGGTCGTGCAGTTCAGAGCTCTCACGCAGTGGAAGCAGAGCCGCCAGTCGACCCCTGCAGCGCCTGTGTGAGGTGGCAAACTGTACAGTGTGTCAGTGTGTGAAGAAAGCAACAAAAAAAATCATGACGTGAAATGTACAGTAAGAAGTTATGAAGAATCTGCACAGTAGCTCCGTCCCCCCTCTTATGAGCCGGGTCCTGCTCGAGGTGTCCTCCTGGGGAGTTATTCCTTGCCGCTCTTTGCCTTGCGGTGCTTGCTTGGGGGTCAGGCTCTGTGTTTCTGTGAAGCGCCTAAAACTGAATTGAAATGAGCAGCAGAATGAGAACTAACCCTGATCATCATCCTTTGTACATTAGACTGAATTTCCTTTGCCTAATTTGGTTAAGAAACATGAGTCATTTCCTGATTCTGCGTCACATGAGCTTCACCCAGGCTCCGCCCCTGTTATGAGACGGATTCTCGTCTGACTGTCCTGTGGAGAAGTGAACCTGAGCACAGATTCTCACAGTTTAATTCTTCAGTTTACGGTTTACCCATGAAATAAACAATGATGACATCACACGGTGGAGTTCTGACCCGCCCATTTGATAATAACATTAGTGTATTGTCGTATGCTTTCAAGTGCTCAGGTTGCAGTGACGACATGGATGTTGGAGGCCGTCTTATTTGCCTTACCAGCTGTCATTTTTCTGTTACCTAGCAACCTAACCTGTCTAGTGTTGACGCTCATGTTTCCTCTGTTGTTTAATACCCCGTTTACACTGGGGAAATAAATCTGGCTAAAGCGGGATTAGGGCCGCATCCAGATGTATCCAGATGCTGAGTCTGGAGTCTGAGTCTGAGTCTGAGTGTGAACACCTCGAATCCAGCTGCATCCAGTTTGATTTCAATTGGCTCAAATGTGGCTCAGGTGTGAACGCAAGCAATGGCTAGCGACGTGATACTTCCAGTTAGCGACATGCTACTTCTGGTTAGATAAGATAAGATAAAACTTTATTAATCCCGAAGGAAATTCTTAATAAAGTTTTATATTATCTTATCTAACCAGAAGTAGCATGTGCTACCGCGGCCTGAATGGGCTCTGTATATTATGATGCGCCACCTAGTGGTTTGGAGGACCAAACAAGCCGGATTGGGTGCGGACACGCTTGTGTGATAGCCAGATTTGAAAATAGGTCTGAACGTATCCAGCTTAAAGACTATCCACATACAATCCTACTCTAGCTGGACTGACTTTCTCCAGTGTGAACGGGGCCTAAGATGTAACCAATAAATCTGGGAATGTGTGTCAAAGGATCAACATCCACACCTCTGACACATGCAGCCTCTAGATGACACAGTTTTTGTCTTTACCTTCATTTTACTCCAAACCATTTGGATCAGCCACATTAAAGGAACAGTTTGACCTTTTGAGGAACAAACAGCAGTCAGGTAATAGAAACAATCAATATTCTTCTCTCATGGGTATCGATGAAGCAGCCTTATCATGCTTTAATGACTCTTGTCATGTTTGTCAATAGCAGTTAGTGGTGAAGCAAACATTTTATGAACGTGTCACACATGATGTGGGCTCATGTGAGTAAATGTCAGCTGCTCGTTTGATGATATCTTGTAGTTTACATGCGATAGATAGAAGTGATTGATAAGTGGGAGGGGACTAGTCTACATGGAAACAGTGGGGGTGTTAAAAATTGCTCACTCGCTGACTCAAACTGAGTTTGACATTTGCTGCAGCGATCTCATTTCGAAATGAATGTTGATTGATTTGCGTCAGTCAATAAGTTCAATCAGTGCTGCCCGACATTTAGACTTCAATACACACAGTTCAGCCTGGTGACTTGTAATGTAATGATGACTGATGGATGAACATCACCCAGAGGTTTGTGTTTGCAGTGTGACCTGCAGTTCCCCCTGTGGCCTTTAGGGGCTGGCTCCAAAACTCAATCGATCCCCATTGACCTCCATGCTCAGAGGGCCAATTTTACAGCAGAAATAAACATTAAACATTACAGCCTGGTATTGATCAGTTCCTTTTTTGGCAGCTGTACCTTGATTAATTATTTTGAATGACGGACAGGTGCTGACTCCCAGTGTGAGCTTCCTGCTTCTGCGACTGGCCGCCTGTCTTACTTGCGCTCCGTCAATCAGGGTTTGGGTGGATGGTGATGGTGACACATCACAGTAGGGCGTTCCATGTATTTTTACATGCTATTGTCTGTAAACCAACAATTATGTCCAGCACTACACTCCTACACCCATAAGGGGGCGCTACATTATACATTTGAACTGTTAGCTGACTGAATATACATTTTGCGTTTAGCTTAGTGTGCCTGGTGCCCTCCTGTGGTTGTATCTATGCGGTGCATGTCGTGTTTGGGGCAGCTTCCTGGCCTTGTACAGCACTCCAGATTTAATTGTTGTTAATATTTGTCATGTTGGGAGAAAACAAACGAAGGAAAGATGCTTTTATTTATAAGATTCAAGAGTGAAGGACGAAATTATTGAATGGAAGAAAATTCAATGTTAAATGGAAGTGGGTTTTTTTTTTTATTTGTTTTTCACTCTGACTTAATGCTGAGGAAAATGGCATGTCAGGGCTGAGGGAAATTGTTTAATTAAAATAATCAATTTCTTTGATTTCTCAGCATCAGTAGAAGCATCTTCTTCAAAACACTGCACACGTTTTGTTCTCTCCAGTGATGATATCCCACATGAAGACTCCTGTGCCAAAGTTTCCACACGGTGACACATTTCTGCGCTCGAGTGTGTGTGTGTGTGTGATGGAGGATATCCGGGCAGATGGATAATCTGACGGAGGCCTCATGTCGATGCACCAACCGATGAGAAAAAAGACAAAAACAAAAACACGTCCCGTGCCAACATGTAGTGATGTCAGAAGAGTCCAACCTCAGATCAGGAGTGTGGCTTTTTCCTACAGAACGCTTACGTCACCTTTTTTTTTCGCGGCGCTGCCAAAAGCAGCCACCCAAGTGCAAAGCAGTTTAGAGTGTGTCAGCTGAGAGGATAATCCCTCATCAGTCATGCACCGTGGCTCCTGGCTCAGTGTCAGATGCCTGAGTGCTGCGCGCCCGAAGAAAAAGCAACACAATGAAAGTCAAACATTTGCTTTGCTCATAAAATGATGCTGCTCTTTATGGAGCATACTGCATTTAATTAGCAGGAAAAAAGAAAAAAAGCTTATCTGAAATGGATGCATCTATTAGTTCAGTCCACTAATTAACTTCTATGTGTCTCTGTGTGCGGGTGCGTCGACCGTGCAGCCTGCAGCGCTTGCAGAAATGACTTCAGAGGCACAGTGTCAGCCTGCTCTCTGTGCACTCCTGTGTTTGTCTCATCCTGTTTCTCAGGAGAACTCGGAGGCTTACACGCACTGAAGGCTCCAGCCGTGCTACTTTTCCAGGATTTTCCTCTTATCTGCTGAGATGTTTGTGAAGAGTTGCTCCTGCCTCCTCAGCGTCTCATGAAATGATGCAGCGCAGCACTATAAGCAGGATGACAATGATACCAGGAATGTTATTTTGGAGCTCTTTTCTGATAATAATAATAATAATAATAATAACGTCTTACAGAAAGTCCATTTTGCAGATAGTCCCAGCAAGGCCGAAACAGAACATCAACCTGCAGCTGTGCAGCTAACCAGGACAGTGTTCAGATTAGGAGAAATAATCCAGAGATCCCTGCTAAAAAGGTCAAAAAAGCCGAAACAGATGAGCCCTGTGTCTGAAAGCTGTTGTCATTTTAGCTGCATCTTTTAATTGGTGAACAATATGTTCAGTTTCACGGACACCATGTGATCACCACAGCTGCTCAGAGCTCTGTCCTGCTGCTGTCATGCAGAGAGCAGACTGCCTGTCAGAGGCTGCAGAGAGCTCACTGTGGTTCAGGTTCTGGCCCTCTTTTGGAGCCAACCTTGATTCTTTTACTTTACTTTTCTGATGTGCAGATGTGTGCAGATGTCATCTGCTGCTGTGCTTCACATCATTGTCCTGTTGCATGACCCAATTTCCTGTCAGACAGCTGGCTTCACATTTGCCTCTAGAACATTGTGGTACACAGAGGAGTGGGCTGCACAACAAGCCCAAACCATCACCCCTCCACCGCCGTGCTCCACAGTGTGCTTCCCTTCACACACCATAAATGTGAGAAAAAAAACAGATTCAGTCCACGTGAGATGAGCAGACGTTGGGAAATGTGAAGTTATAACGATGAGCTGAAGTCCCCACAGATGTGCTGGGTTTACCCACAGCCGGTCTGAAAGCAGCGTCCCATTCATGAGCTGTGTCATTATGGCCATTACGGCTGATTTCATTGTTAGTGGCTCGCTGCATCCAGTCACGAAACGGATGAGCGTTTTCGGCCCAAGCGCCGGTCCGTCCGCTGCGGTGGCTGCCAGCCAGGCGAGCTCAGCCACAGCAAACATTTGCATGACAGTGTGTGCAATTGTGTGAGTTTGTCTAAATGAGGAGAAAAGAGCTCAAGCCAAAATGTTTTCACGAGATTGCTCGGCTTGGAAGACACGCAAGGGCTTTTCTGTGACAATGAGCGGTTTGTGTGGCAGAACATCTGTGATTTGACTGATGACTGTTGTCCTTTGTTAGCCCAGAGAGAGCCGACTGACAGCTCCTTTTTCTGGCAGTCCCAAGTGATGTGGAAGAGGGGCCTGTTTTCTCCAGGCAGTAATTCACTCAGGACTGAACTGTTTATCATCTGTTTCTTTGTGCCTCGGCAGACGCGTGTCACCGGTATGTAACACCTTTGCCAAAGTTTGCCTGTCAAAAGTAGGACAAGAAACCACCTCCAGCACCCATTCCAAAGTCCAAACTATTTAGATTCACACCAGCACTCAGCAAGCAAGTCATGACAAAGTGACGAAGTGCACACAGTAAACAGTCTGTGGCACGTGCAGGTGTGAGGTAACAGAAGGGAACATATTTCATACAAGGTCAGGTGTGTTTTATGGATGGATCTCAGAGGCTGTGATGGAGCAGGTGGTGTCTCCTCCGCAGCCTGGAACACACCTGCAACGACGGAGACGCTCATTTTTATTCAGTGAGAGTTGACACTTTTAATCAATGTGGGAAATCATGAGGGATCAGGTGAAGTGCTTCAGCCTATAAAAATTAATGACAGCTACTCATTACCGGCTACATTTGAAGCACGCTCAGAGTAGCACAAAATGATGATGTCAAGCCCCCTATATAATTTAAACCACCTCATTTTAATAAACAGGAGTAAGCACATCCACACAGTGGGATGCTGGGATGTTGGGATGTGTCCCCCTCCTCATGTCCCCCTCTCTATGTTTTGTGATGGGGGTTCTTACAATCTGCTGCACTAATGTTTCTCAGCCTCTGAGGTCCAGTCAGCGGCTCGTCCCATCATTTCTGCCTCAGTATCCTGCCGGCTAATGAATGCTGTGACCTGTGTCACATGTGCTTATAAATAAAGAAATGCATGTTTTAAAGCTGTCCAGAATAAACATGGCAGCCTGTCCTCGCCAACGTGACATGATGTTCATATTTATCTTTCTGACTGCGTCTCCATGGAAACCGCTCCCGAGGACGGACGCTCCTCAGGTTTCCCTTGGACCATGTGTTTAATGTTATGAATTTAAATGTGTTTTATGATGATATTCAGCTAACCTCCTGTTTTTAATGGCTAACCTCAACCAGTGTTTCCTTTATGCCAAATCCAGGTAGCACTGCAAGCAGAGAAGCGGCTGAAGGCAGAAAATAAATTAACAGAACTGTGAAAAAATGTGTTTTTTTTGCATCAGAAACTTTTCCTCACTTGTTTCCACCAGAAGCTCCATCAGCCTCCCAGTGACTGTAGACTACAGAACTCTATTTCTGCTGCTGTGGTTGCTCCTTTTTTTCTGTTTCAAAGAGCAGCAACCTGAGGAAAAAAAAAACAAAAACAAGGGCACTGTGCTGTGCCGTGTGCTTTGCTGTGGTTGCTCCTTTGTGCTGTCCTATGGCAGGAGTGTGACACACACACACATTACAATTAATGCTACTGAAGCAAGCTTTAACCTGTAGGTCCTGTTGTTGTCACTCTCAGTTTGTCGGACTGCTCCATCAGCTGCTTGTGTGTGTGTGGATGTAAATGCCACTGGGCCTGAATGACACAGTTTAGGAGTATCAGCTGTGTTGTGCGCATGGCTGCTCTGACTCCACACCACTAGTGCTGGTGCTTACAGTATCAACCCAGTTTATTAATTCAGCCTCGCTGCCCCCCCACAAACACAGCATATAGCTCCTCTTTAATCTGTATTATTAGATGAACCGAGCTGCTGTATCTGAGTGTGTGTTGTGAAGCTCTACTCACTCTTTATGCTTTAATGGGTTTTGCAGTGTTGCAGCATATCCGTAGAGGTATACGCTGACAATCCTGTGACACACCGCATGAAACAGCAACATGAGTCAAAATACTCCTCAAAGAAACAATTTATTATTTCATGTTCGGGCAATAAAAACAATAAAAAGTATTGCCGGGATGCAAATGATTGTGAAATAATAATAAACAAATAATCAGTTTTGATGGTTTTGATGTTTATAATTAGACATATTTACACCAAACACCATGAATGCATCATTTCCCAGGTTGGATTTGTCATGCTCGTCAGCTTGCGTAGGTGGAACTGAGAGATTAAAAAAAAAAAAAAAAAAACAGCCCGATGGTGCCAGATTCGCTGCTCCACAACAACCTAAGGGCATGAAGAAAAATTCACGTCTGATATTGATAATAAGCTACAGAAAATAATACTTTATGTATGATTTAATTATTATTAACGCCATTTAGAGCCAGATACTGTAGGCTAGAATTATACATGTATTTAAACACAGAGCTTTGATAATTTAATAGAGAACTGTTTGATTTATTAATAAAATAAATTATTTGACCTCATCAATAAATAATGTTGATGTTGGTTTCTTTGACCTCTCGGCCACCGTACATCGCGCATACATAAAAAAACGAGCGCATTGTTTAGTATTTAATCAGCGTCACCTGTTCTTGATGAGCTGCTGAGGTGCGTTTGTTTTGTTGTTTCATTCCTCCTCGCTCGCGGGGCGGTGTTGTCAGCAACTTGGTGTCTGTAGGAGTAATTATTAGACCTTTTATGCATATATTTGTTCTAAAAAGTATTCTTGTAACACACAGACATGTAAAAAAAAATATTAAACGTGTCTCACGTTGTGTATAGAGTTGAATTCGATGCAGACCCCGCCTGCCCAAAATACGCCGGATAAGTTTACAAATTAACAAAACGGTTACCGTGGACCTGCGTACTGCGCATGTCAGATTACTGGAACAAACAACAAACAGGCGCAGTTTCGGATTGTTTGTGAGTATTCTCTGTTTATCATCGATAATTGATAAGTTCCACAGGCCCAGAAGTGCAGCTAAACTCAGGGTAAGTTAGTATTTAGTTCAGGCGAGGCTAGTTTGACAGGCCTAGCTACAATTTTGGATAAAATAATCAGTAGAAGAGCGTCTTGGTTTTGCACAGGTGAAAGTCAAGGTAGCTAATTTTAGCTACTGATACCCTCTAGCTGCTAGCATGATTTTATTATTCATTAAAGTCTGAATTAGTTTTCTCTATCCTCCCACAGTTGATGAGGACTCTTACATGTGTCCCGTTACACTGGCTGACCTGTTTGTTTGATCGGTGAGTAAAGCTTTTTGACATAACATTTCTCAGATTAGCTTTTAAACCGTTTTAGTAAAAACATGGACATAAAAAGATGATTAATATTACAGTAGACAACAATCTGCTATTCAGTCCTCTTGTCTCTGAGTTTGTTTGTTTTGCAGAAGTTAGGCCTTCGCTCGTTCCTCTCATTTAGTCAACAAGTCGGTAAAATCTGATTTGCGACCACAGTCTGACCTCTCCTCTATCCCCCATAACAACAGTATTCATAAACAAAACAGTGTGTACTGTAATGTTTGGGGCTTAAAATGTTTGTACAAGCTAAAGCTGATGTCACAGATGGTTTGTTACACAGAACCATCTGGGAGGTTGGAGAGAGCAGACGCTTGGCCGATGATTGGATGACCGGCGTAGACGTCTGTCACAGGCTTGGTTCGACCAATCGGCTCACTTTAAACTGTTGCCAACATGGATCGTTGTCATACCCGAAACACGTACCAAGCTGACAGTAGTTGAGTTTATCAGGTCATGAATTTTTCACGAATCCAGCTGTCTCAGCCAGAGTGTGTTCTATTCGTCAGGCTCGGAGCAGCGGTGGCGGCGGGGTGTAAGGGAAATCCCATGAACGACGTTTGGTTAAAGTACTATGTATGGCAGTTATTGATAAAAGATGAAAAAAGCAATGATTGAATAGGTTGTTGAATCTCATTTTTTCCCATAAGGTTGAGATGTTGTAAGTTAAGTCTGACAAATAATAGAATCCCTGCTGAAATCAAGCTGAAATTGCTCTTGGTGAAACACAAAATGACACAAGCTTGTCATTTTAAGAGCATGTGCATCCCCACATCAGCCTTGATGGGCTCTTTATTGTCCGTCACTGCGGGTGATGCCCTTCTTATGGTCTGTGTTATGTTTTAACAGGCTGGATAACTGGGCCTAGTCTCTGGTCTTGATGACTGTCTGCACTCTGAGCAAGAAGCTGCATACTACAAAAGCAGTGAGGTAGGAATCGGTTACCTAGTTTCTTTTTATTATTTATGTATGTGGTGTTGTGTTCTGTGTATTTTAAAGCATGGCGGTCTACATTGTTGAATGTTACTGCACATTCGGTATGTTCAGAAGCTTCAACTTTCACTGTGTGGCTGCTTTTTGGATCTCCTTAATGTTGTTTTAAAATATTTTCTCTGGGTATAAGGAGCCTTCATTCTGCAAGAATGATGTTGTAATTTCATTACAATGATAAATCATGCATGCCTAGACTGTCATCATGAAAGGGTGCTTCAGAATTGGATCTTGTTGTATTTTGCAAGTTTAATCTGAGGAGTTTACGCCACAGATTCAGACTTGGGGAGTTCTTTGTTCTTTGAATGCTGGAATCTTGTTTGTTGTATGTAGCATGTATATGTCACATATGTGGGAGCATGGAAATGTGCTGCATGTATTGATCTATGCCAGTGTATTATATTAGTGTAACAAAAATACACAAAAACTGCCTTCATGAGGTTCTGACGGTTAACACAAAAATCTCCATGTCTCCCAGAATCTTTTATATTTTGTTCCAGACCCGGTTTCCCTGCTACGCTCGACTCGGTCTAATAATAAGAATAAAATGGCAGGCTTCGAGCAAGAATAAATCTGCCACAGTCACAATACATTCAGACTGTTGTCAAGAAAATGATTTGAAAGGCAAAGACTGGAAAAACAGGAAAGCTGACAAATGTGTTACAGCGAGTCCTAATGGACTGTCACAGGAAAAATGGAGTGAACCCCGCAGTCTCCGGAGGTTAAAAATAAAATAAAAAAACACATCTGCTGTGTTGGATATTTATAGTGAGGTGAACATCTGGCAACATTAGGTTACTTTTTGCATGCTTAATTAATTAGTTCAATGATTGTCTGGTTGCATTTAGCTTCTGCGAGTGAGTGTTGTTTATTAGAGTTAATTCTGCAGGATTTCTGATAGTTAGTGAGGCAGTGACACGTATAAAGGTCAAAAGGGGTCATGTGCGTCTTTGATATTTAAGGAGGTGGATTCTTCACAGGTCACAGATTTTGTGGAAGTTGCTTTTGTGTTTAGGTGGTAAGGTGGTAAAGTGCAGGGTGAGAGGACAGTTGTGTGCATTTCAGAGTAGCACAGTCTGTCGGAGGAAAACTGCATCCAGCTATTGCATAAAAACAGCAGCTTCATCCTTTTTGGTATGGATGAAGCTGCTTCCTGTTATACTTTGCCTCAGAAACTAAATGAAAAGCTTATTCTCTTCTTTGATGTCTGAGTTTTGAAGACACAGATGAGTCAATAGTGAGAATAATGGCGACTTTGTGTTTGTGCTGTTTAACTGCTGCGAGGGTGATGTCACCTCTGACTCGCGCTCGGTGTAGCTTGACAGCCACCGTAGTGCTGGGCGTTATACCGGTTCACACCGCACAGGGGGAAAAAAATATACAATATACAAAACTGTATTTATACCATATATAACCCCACCACAACTTCCCTGGATGACTGAGAGGACACCCAACAATAATGTATGCAGGGATAATTGTGGAGGTACATGTTGAAAGAGATAATTACACAGTAACTGAAGCTAAATCTGTATCTATACATCCAGCACAGTTTGCTGCTGCTTCCTCTTCAGTTCTTCCATCTGTCCTGGCACTTTCCCCCAGGGAACCTGGTTGAGCCGTGGCAGCAGCTTTCTTTCGTCCTCAGCAGTGTGATTTGGGTCGTGCAGCGATGAAAAAAGGATGAAATGTTGTTAGAAATGCTCTTGGCTTTGTTTTTTTTTTATTTTTTTTGTGGGGCTTTTGCAGTCATGTTTGTCATGGCTTTTGTTTCAACTTCTGTCCACAACAAATGAAGAATAATCTGGTGATGTGAAGCCAAGAAAGACTTATTGTTTATTGAAAGCACCTCTGAGGTCGGCCTGGGGCTCAGTCAGTTACTCTGCTGTATTCTCATTGTACTGTAAGGGAGTCATTTGTAAGCTTGACACAATATTTATCATTGTTGATGAGGTCAAATAATTATTAACATGAATTCAGTGCTGGTTTAGACTCTATATGTTGTGTTTCTGTATGTATACTTGCAAGCGTTCCTTGAAGTCAGTAAATGCTAATGTATGCCTTGATGAAAGTGACTTCAGTGTCTCAGGGCTGTTTAACATCCTCTCTGAAGAAGGGAAACATTTAAACATGTAGCTTCACGCAGCAGAATATTCATTAAGCGCCCCCTTTATCTATGCTAGTTTGGACATTTGCATAATTATTTCTAACTCCAGAACACAGCCAAGAGAGTGTGACGTGACATGTTCACAAGTTTGGTGAATGAAAGATAACAAGAAGTGGAGACTGTGTCCTTCAAACTGGTAAACATTCATATATATATATAAATATAAAGGCCCTCTGTGCAACCGAGGTTTTATATATATGTATATACATACACACACAATGCAGTGTTAAATCCATAGATCAGACAACTTCTGTTGTAATGGGCATTTTAGCATGAAAGACAGTGCAGGCTGACTCACTTTTGGAGCCAGCCTCAAGTGGTCATTTGAGGAACTGCTGTTTTTTGGCATCTGGAGGAGCAGTATCCCCAAATCTAAACCTTTAAAGGCCCTCTGTGCAACCGAGGTTATACAAACTTTCAAAGTTTTGTTCTTACCACAAATAGCCTGAAACTTGTTACATCATTATGAATATGATGGTGCTGTGTTTACACCAGCATTAATTAATCCCTGCGTTGGAAAGCCAGAGGATGCTGCGGCGGTCCTGTACCCTCCAAACTTCCCTTTTTTTAGGAAATGTTGTGGGTGTTTAAAGGGAAAATGTCTCGCAGTGAAAATATGTTTAACACAGTTGTTAAGTCATCTGGGATTAGTGCCCCCCTCTGTCTGTGTGTCTGATATTTCCTCTAATGTCTGACCTACTTAAGTATTTGTAAAGGTTTGTGTGACGGTGTTCAGCTTCTGTCTCACTTACTTCAACAATCAGAATAAACTCACTGATACCCTGCAGTTTCTGAAAAAGAAAAGATCAATATTCACTAAATATGATTGTTCTCATGAGGACTGAACAGAGCTGAGCAGTGATCAAAGATTCCATGCATGGATCGGCGCAGCTCTGGAAGTTTTGCTGGCAGTGAATCAAGCTAATTACTGTAAAAAGCCCAGTGTTGCATAATTCCTTTGGATTGTTCTACTTTGTTGTCACCAAATCAATACCTGTGCCTGGAGGAGATGTTAGTACTTACTATCTTTATTAATGACCATTTGGACATTTTGCTGTTCACAAGAACACAGATGCACCCTCACACAGCTGGGGCACATTAAATATCTCTTGATACAAAGGCAGACAGAAATGATCTTGATTTTTTTCTTTTTTTTAAGCATACACACAACCACAGATTGTTCCCATTGAGTCAATACTCTCTACATACAGTATTATTAAAATGAAAAAGCCTTTAAAACAAAATGTGTACTCTCAGTGACCAGAGGGACGAGACTTCTGTCCCTACAAAAAACCATTCAGCTCACATGTAAAGGATTTATTTTTTTCGGGTGTCCATATCTTTTTGAAGGTCGGGGTGGAATGGTCCATAAAATCAGTTTTTTCGGTTTACATTGTTGAGTTTTTTTTCTACTTCTTAACACCGGCCTAAAATATAAAGCCTAATTATCCAACATTTATGATATTTAAGAATCTGTTAATTGTGTTGCTGCTGTTGACACTGCCTGTGTCAGTGCTTCAGAGAGATGCTCCAGTGTTGCCAACTCCTCAGTAAGAAACGTAGCTATTGGCCGTCTCACTTAATGACATCATTTTATAATTTGCATAATTGAAAGTGTTCAAACTACCACTTCAAAAGAAAAAAATTGCCATTGAAGTATGCTATTTACATCCCGCTCTGTAACCAACGGCAGCTCTGCACACGATGTGGGTGGTGTGGGTCCCCTCTCTGATCTGACTGCAGCCAAGATCCAGAACCGAAACACGTGTGCCGAACGGTTCCGATTTTTTTTCAACGGGAGCAGTCTTTATGTTAACTCTGTGTGCCCTTTGAATTGCAAACACACCCACAGAACATGTATGTGAAATAAGTTTGCCAGCATAAAGCCGTCGATCTGTGCAGCAGCCTTGGCTGTGCATGATGTACTGAACCCTATATTTCTGTTCAAGGTTGTAGGAAGAGTCTCCTGCTGATCACTGAGAGTACACACCACAAAGAGACTGAAGGCAAGCTGCAGCTTTTCAGCTAGGTCGTGCAAAAAACCAAACCAAAACAAATGAAAGGAGCACAACAAATAAAGACAATTTAAAAAAAAAAAAAAAAAATCACTACTATTCCCTTTACAGGCTGCATTAGCGAAAGACAACTCAAAGTCATGTGAATAGTGAACGTTCTGATGTAGTTGCTTTTCTCACATAAACATTTAAAAAATAGTTCTCCTGTATTTAAAAACAATACGAATCATACGATGGAGCAGTGTTGACTGTTTCACAGAAAAACCAGGCCCGGTTCTTTTTAAAGCACAAACATGGCTCCTGTCAGTTCACCTCCGTCGTTTTCGTCACAGCTAAAAAGCACCGACCGTTAGCAGCCAGGCTGTTTTTTTCCCCAAAAAGAACTACATGAAGACAACACCGTCCTCATTTATCAGTAAGGCAGTTCATAGATTTCAACATGTCACATAAATGTGGTCAGAAATGTACTTAGTGTTGTGTTTCATAATAAATTTACTGCCTCGATCCGGAAGGCCGACGTGTTTTCAGAGGTTTGCAGTGAAATCTGATGTTTTGGGAGTTTGCTTGTTCCCACAGGCACAGCAACTTTCATCATTTGAAATCTTCTAATAACTAAAATTTGTAGTCTTCTACCTATATAGCAACTTACAACAGATTTGTGTGCAAAGAAAATAGACTTACTGCTAATAACACTTAGCATTAGCCTAAGCCTCTTTTATTTATATATATATACTCTCGATTTATAAACTTCCCAGCCATAGTTTGTGCAGACAATCACAGAGGTAATAGTAAAATGTGATGAATAGCCCTTCACAATTAAACAGGACACCCTTTAATTCTGACTTTAAAATAATCCTTTTGTCACCTTTCTGTAAAAACCCTCAACGATTGTGTCCAGACAAAGTAAATCTTATGTAACATTATTTAGGAACATGTAGGTGCAGACACAAAAACACATGCTAGTACACTAAATACCCACATGCAAACTGTACAAATACTCTGGATTAAAAAAACAAAAAGCAAAACAAAAAAACATAGTTAGAATTATATTTTTTTTTTACCACAGGCACCAAATAGTACAAATTCATTACATTCAATATTCGACCTTCACACTTAACATCTTTTTTTTTTTTTATGCTCACTGTCTCTGCTGAAGTGGTATGTGAGAAGCAGCACAACAGCAAATGATGCAGCCGCCCCGACTGCTCCGGCAGGACTCTATTACTATAAACGACTTGTTTACGACTCGACAATGTTTTTATTCTGTTAGTTTTAGCTATAAACACAGTAAGACTGTTGGGATACGACGCTGAACTTGGCAACAAATTCATGGATTCATGGACGCAGGCCCCTTCACTTCACTCCAGTTCTTTTGGAGTCAGTCACCGTACTTCCCTCAAAACCCCTCAGACCCGCTAAAAGGTTTGAAACGCAAAAAAACTGTGACTGAAAATTTGGGATATTTTATCACTAAATAATAATAATAGAGTGAAAGAAGTGCTTTGTGCTATATGCATCTATAGCTTGTGGTGCTGACGGGACATTTTTAAAGTCTTATTCATGAAGTTTGTTGTAATCCTGGTTGCTAAAAGCACCTTTTTAACTTATTCAGAAGAGATTTGCACCTAATGTTATGGATATATCAACAGTGGCATGAATTCTATAGAAGGGAAATAATAGCACTAAGCTGCAGTGAGCAGCAATACTCATTCAGGACGTGTGAGCGGGCTGAATGAAACGGGGTCACATCGGGGGTACACGGGGCTGGGGGGCTCTGCTGCTGTCGCTCTACCCAACGGGGAAGCATGAACCCTTTTCACCAAAGACGGCGTGGTCTGCTGGGTGCAGTGACACTGCACAGCAGAATGGGTTATGAGGGCAGATAGTGTGACTACACTATGGAGGCAAGGAGGTGTCAGAAAACTCTTAGCAGCCATATTAAAGGTCCCTGTAGAGGGAGCCATTTTGTTTTGTGTTTTCTCCTAATTCATCGGATGTCAGCAGTACAGTTAAAATGCCTGGGCTCCCCAACATATATGCAGCCACAGGAACAAGTGACAAAGAAAGTTCAGTTGCTTTTGACAGACTACATGTGGATAGCTAATGATGATTTAGAATCTTAGTGGACAACTTGTTAAGTTAGGTGTCTGACTATGACAACTGTCAAATAGTTTTCGCACTGGCTGCGCCATGTTTTCCTTCTCCATGATGAGTTAGGCCCTGTTCACACTGAAAGAAGGACAAAAACAAAATGTGCATGGTCCTACCGCAGCTTGAACGGACTCTGTATATTACCAGGCGCCACCTAGCGGTTTGGAGGACAAACAAACATGGCGGGTTAAGCTGGATTGAGCGCGGACAGGCGTGTGTGATAGCCAGACTTGAAAATAGGTCTGAACGTATCCAGCTTAAAGGCTATCTGGATTCAATCCTACTCTAGCTGGATTGACTTTCTCCAGTGTGAACAGGGCCTAATTAGTGGTCCCATTGCAGAACCACCGAGCTGAAACCTGCCGTTTGTTTTTAACCACTGTAATGATATAATATGTTGGTCTAAATGGTTGAAACATAGTACAGACAAAATTCACAGGTTGGCCTCATTATCAGTTTCAGTACCTCCAATATGGCTGCCACAGAGTGCTTCCTGTTTCCTTATGCTATCTAAATCCTATATATTTTCACGAATGCAGTTTGTGAACTGACCAGATGTCGTTACATTATTCTTCTTTACACACTTGCTGCTCAAATGTTTATAATGGACCACCAAGCAGTGGACGTTTTAAGCTTAAAAAAAAACACATTTTAACCAGAGGTTGGTTTAGTCCACTACTCTGCAAGGATTTTCCTAATAGCCGCACATAGACAAACAGATTCACTTAATCACTTGTAATCTAAGCTTCAGACTCAACAGATATTTACAGTGAGACGAGAACAACGCAGGCAGTCTGTGTGGGTTTGCTGCTGTTCGTAGAAAGATTTAAAGCGGCAAAACATTTGATTTACACAGCACAGCATTCATAACAGGCTCATGAGATATTCATAATTAGATAATGTTTAATCAAGCATCCTTATGCTTTTATGGGCTTATTTACAGAGCAGATTTGAGAATACAAAAAACTAAATGAACAATTTATTTTGTTTCTGCCACACGGGAAAGGTTCTAAAGCCATTTTAAAAAATAAGCAAATAAAATGATACTGATGAGGGACGTTTGCAGGTTTTCCTGCTTAATAGACACTCTGTTCGCAGTTTGATATAACATTTTTGTGCGCATGCGTTGGAAACCTGTGCAGCCTGTTACAGACGCTCCCGACTCCCTTCTGATTTGTTCCCCAGATCATTACTAAAAGTAATGTTAATTTATTGCATTAGTTAATTTATTATGTTAAATAGATTTGATAGGCTCTAAAGACTCTCAGTAATACAAGTTATATCTGCTTTCCAGGCCAGTGATTTAATTGGAATGTAGGTAAGCTCTCTCTCTCTCTCTTTGGCCCCGTTCACACTGGGGAAAAAAATGTGGCTTAAGCAGGATTTGGCCGCACCCAGATCAATCCAGATGTGTTTTTTTCCGAGTGTGAACACCTCCAATCCGGCTGAATCCAGTTTGATTTCAAGCCTGCTAGATCCACCTGGCTCAAATGTGGCTCAGGTGTGAACGCAAATGTGGCTAGCGAATCCGGCTAGCCACATTATTAGCCATATTACGAGGCGCCACCTAGTGGTTTGGAGAACAGCAAACACGCTGGATGAAGCCGGATTGAGTGAGGACACAACTGTGTGCTAGCCAGATTTGAAAATAGGTCTGAACACATCCAGCTCTGTGTGTCTATAGATAGATAGATAGATAATTTATCTCCAGTGACAAACGTTTCTGCTCTCGTGTGTACACAGCTGTGGATGTTTTTTTTTTTTTTTTTAACTTTGGTGCCTCTGAAGTGTTTGAGCCCTTAGACTTTTAATTGTTGTACATCACTTCTTTCTTTCTTTAAAAGAAAGTTTTTTCTTTTTTCTGCTTCAGAAATAATGTGACAACTTCATTGTTGAAGGCCAAGGAGGCATTGTGTTTGTTTGGAAAAAAAATGAGAAATTATTTTTGTCTTTCCTTTCTTGAAATCTGCTCTGCAAATACGACAGTACTTGTGTTTCTGATGTATATTTATACATTTACATATAGTTTTTAAAAGGGATGCCGTGGAGCATGACGGTAGCCTGTTATCAATACAGTATAAACCAATTAAAACTGCTTAGTTGTGCACTGGACAACAAAAGCTTTAGTCTTGAGTTCCTTTGTCATCCGCTGCAGTCCCAGCAGCACAACCTGCTTGAGTTTATTACACAATGCTGTATGTGCACCGTACACTGCCTGCTTTAAAGGTGATAAGTAAAGATTAACAAGCTCTAGGAGAATTCCTCTTTCACACAGCTGCATTTCCTCTAATAAGAAGTGGTAGTCAATTAAAGCCCGCTCTCTGATAATGGCTGGGGTAACTAAGGGCAGTGGTCACAATTTAAGAAAACAGTAGCTTGCCGAGTCAAAAGGATAAATTACGCTTCTCCTGTCGCTTTTTCACTTCCCTTTGCCTACATAGAAAAAAGAAAACGCTTTTAAAACCTATTCCTGGGAGCCGTACAGTTCACTTAGGCACAGCAGAAAATTTTACTTTGAACACCTTTGCTTATCACCTTAAGGAGAGTGTTTGTGTGTGTCTGTCTTCAAATAGACACTGCAGTCACGCCTCCACTACTACAGCTTCCTTTTTCCAGGTCCTCCATTACCAGCTCATGTTCAGTAACATGATTGAGTCGCCTGGTAGTGTTCTTATCCAGGCTGTTGAGAGAAATAGGTTCCAGGGAGGTTTGTGCATTGTTAGCTGGGAGTACAGAATTTCCCTGCACCCTGTGCGAGTAGTTTTTCCTCCGCTGTCCGTCAGCCGTACACAAGCTGAACTTGAACACAGCTTGAAAACCTCTGCGGAAATTCTCATTGAAGAAACCATAGATGATGGGGTTGACGCTGCTGTTGAAGAAGGCTAGCCAGTGGGCAAAGGGGTAGATGTAAATGTTGATTATTCTGTACTGTTGCTCAGTCAGGCTGGCGTAGTCGCTCAGCATCATGAGCGTCCACAGAGGCAACCAAGAAAGGATGAAGAGCAAAGCGACTATAAGAAGCATTTTGATCACCCTTTGCTTTTTCTTTGAAACGGTGTGGCGGTTGTCATGTCCTGGCTTTCCTCCCGTTGGAACCGCTGTTTTAAAAAGCGTGATGCCGATCCGGGCATACATGATCACAATAAGGGACAGAGGGGCAAGGTAGATATTTGCAAACAGGACGGTGGTGTAAATCTTTCTCATCTCTTGGTTGGGCCAGTTCTCTCTGCACCAGTAAAAAGGGGTCGTTTTGTTGTCGTAGCCCAGTAACACACGAATGGTTTGCTCCTTTGTCACTTGTAGCATCACCCCAGATGGACACATGATGGATATGGCCAAAACCCAGATGATGACAATTATCAAGCTGGCTGTGGAGATTGTCAGCTTTTGCTTGAATGGGTAGACAATGCATCTGAATCTTTAAAAAAAAAAAAAAAAAAAAAAAATATAATTATAATACATGAAGACACTTAAACTGCCAAAGTGTATATTTTTCCATGATTTGCTCTCTTTTGTGTTCAGTGCAGTTTTAGAGGTTTGATGTTGCTGAAAACAAAACAGTTGTGGGTTGGATAACCAATTAGCTGAAAATGACTGCAACATACTGAATATAAACAAAGTAGATTAAAAAGGGAGCGAAACACTGACTGTAGTTGGCATAATATAAAAGATGGATTATCGATGTCAGTGAAGCAGAATTAAAACAATCACAAGTTGCAACATGTATAATGCCATCTTGTCCTAGTGGAGGCTGTGATGTCACTGGGTTGGTTGGTATGAAAGTCCGACAGTAGACATTGGCTAACCAGCAGTGACAGCTTTGACAATGACTGTTAAGCTAAGAAAGGACACAACAAAGGTCACGTTTGTACTGCTGCTGGATTGATGATGATTTTATTTTATTTTTTTTTCAACAACCAGGGAAAGACCAGCTACTACAAACACAGCTCCCTCTGTGTTTGTAGTAGCCTCTTATACCCCGTTCACACTGGGGAAAAAAATCTGGCTAAAGCGGGATTCGGGCCTATCCAGATTTGTTTTTACTGAGTGTGAACACCCCGAATCCGGCAGTATCCAGTTTGATTTCAATCCGGTTAGATCCACCCACGAGAGGTGGATCTAACCCGGTTAGCGACGTGCTACTTCCGGTTAGCGACGTGCTACTTCCGGTTAGCGATGTGCTACTTCCGGTTAGCGACGTGCTACTTCCGGTTCACGGGGCGCGACACGGGACAAAAAAACGCACGAAGCATGCGCACTTGGTCCTACTGCGGCCTGAACGGACTCTGTATATTACGAGGCGCCACCTAGTGGTTTGGAGGACAGCAAACACCCTGGATGAAGCCGGATTGAGGCTGTCTGGGCTCAATCCTACTCTAGCTGGAATTACTTTCTCCAGTGTGAACGGGGCCTTACAAGACTGGGTGCACAGACTCAGTCAGTTAAAAGCATTTAGCAGCCGTGGGCCTATAAGGAAACAGGTGAACAGCAGACGGGATGATCAGAATAGTTGGATGACCTCTACACCTGGTCTTGTAAAAGAAAGTCAAACACCATTTAAGACACAATGCATGAAGGTGGAAATCTTACCCTGGTTGTTAAAAAAAAAAAAAATCCCCCCTACACTGAGTGGCAGTACAAACGCTCCTTCATATCGCTTTTATCTCGGTAGCCATTGTCAAAGCTGTTACTACTGGTTAGCTAATGCCAGTTGTTATTTTTTAGATGAGTGATTCTTCTTTCATATTATGCTAAAGACAGTCAGTGTTTCATTACTTTAAAGTTTAAAGATGTTTGAACCTCACAGCGTTCAGGAGCCATCAAGCATATCATTGCTTACTGGAACAGGCCATGAAATATAGACAAAAGCAGCAAGTCGGCTGTTCTTGATGTGAATTAATGTGCATCTTTTGTGGTAGTGTTCACTGTTTAGTTGCATCTGTATTTTACACAAAAAGCACATCTGAGGTGTTGTTTAGTTATAAAGGATTATAAAGGAAAAACTATGCTGTACCTGTCAACAGCAATAGCAACCAGAGTGAAGACAGATGCTGACACAGAGATCCCCTGAACCATGCCGCTCATTTTGCAGACCAGGCTTCCAAACGGCCATCCTGTTGACAGAAAAGATGCATTCAGCTGATTTACTATTGAGACAAGACGTTCAGACAGATGGAAGCATGATAACTGTAGCCCCTGTTTGTGAATATGTGGTAATGGCACTCTTGGCAGCCTTCTGTTTCTCCTGGGGAAATTAGCCAACATGAAGGTTGTGTGACCTTTTTTATGATTCTCCAAAGACTCTCCTTACCATCTGGATTAAAAAAAACCATATGTAAGCTGTTTTTTTTTCTGTGTGTCCTCAAGTATTTAATTCCAAACAAATATGTTTGACATTATCCTCATTTCCACACAAGAATTCTACAGTTAGTCAATCTTACGCTCCACTAATCGCCACATGGTAAACCTAAAAGCCAGCTATATTTGTCCAAATGTCCACAAAAGGAGGTGAAGGAATTCACCTTCAAACATGGCTTTGACGTCACAATAATGTTTGCCATCTGGAAGAAGAGTTGCAGTAGTTGACACTAAATTACACCATTTTAGCAGAAACTGATGTATTTAAATACATAAGAGGCACAAACTGGGCTCGACGGCCATATAATTGATTTTTGCAGCTCTTCAGTACATGTATGAACTCTGACAGCTTCACACCCACAAACATAGGGAAGTATTTTTTCCTGTGTTTTGAGTAGGAACAGCTTCATGCACAGCAGTGCTTAATATGGAATATTAATTAACAGCAGAGGTGCTGACAGTGTAGAGGTCTTGTTGCTGCATACTCAAAATAATCAGACTGTCATCAGTTGTTTTTATAGCCTGTCCTTGTGGTTTATTTTCATACACTTGTAATGAATAAAGGGTGAGATAACAGACTTTCGGGGTTGTTTAGCAGCAGATATTTGTTTGAAGATCGAATATACATCTAAGAATCCAGATCTTGGCTGTTGTAGTAAGGGACTTTGGGAAATTTCAGAGCAGCATTCTGGCTTTTTTTTTTACAGTAGCAGGGCTCAGCTTGTAAAATTGATTGTATGATGTCTGTTGTGGCTCCAAAGGGAGATTTTAATGTCTTTAAAGCAGCTGCATACCACAAGGCTTACATCTACCTCTATTTGAGGCTTAAGATACAGTATATAACAGTAAGTGTGCAATACAAACAAAGAAGTGTAGAAGGCAACCACTCCGCTTTTGTTGAGATGGATTTTAAAGCATTGATCCCTTTTTGTTGTTTTTTATAACATGAAGGTTTGTTGGCATCCAGCTCAACCTGAGTGCCTCTTTTGTGTTACATGAAGCCTTGTAGAGGTGTAACAACCTTAATCTTGGTTCTGCTGTGTGGGATGATCCAGCTATTAGACAACAGTGTGGTGAAAGTAACAAAACAGAAAGGTTTGCTGCCGATTTTCTTCTGGCTTCACTGTTTCACTTTGTTTTTATACAGAAAACAATCTGCATTCTAACACATCTGCAGTTAGATTCTTAATCCTTTAAAAATCAGAGAACTCAACATTTATGGCTGAGCTAAACTCGACGCCTAACACACCTGGTCTAATTGTATAATTACTAGGGATGCACCGAAATGAAAATTCTTGGCTGAATCCGAAAACCGAAAATGAGGAATCCAAGGCCGAAAACCGAACCCCCCCCCCCCAAAAAAAACTAAACGTATCATGCCAATTATTAGTACTTTTGCATTTATGGTTATAACTGTGTACTAACCTCACTAAAATCAAGGCATCGCAAATGCACAACTTAATATTAATGTTTCAAAGAATATAGCAATTAAATATTTATTTAGCACATTCAAACAATGCACAATATAAAATAACTTGGCTTGACCCCACTTATGTGTACATTATGTGTGTGTTGTATTTAAATAAATAAAGGGCCAGTGCATAAATAAACATTTAGTCAAATTTAAAAAAAAAATGTCCAGCAGAAAAATACATCTGATGTCACATATACAGTAAATCAGAACAGAATAGCCTGTCTATGATTTTTTTTTTCTCGAGGCATTCTACTGCAGGATCTGACTGAACACATCAGACGGCGAGGACGCGCTGTGCGCTTCTCTGTCTCTAAGCGGGTTCTCTGCATCCACGCGGCCTGGATCATTTCTCGTGCGCGCTGCTTTATTCCCACTAATATGTCTTTATAACACGGTTTAATACCGTCGCGATCAAGTGCAGAGAATCCGAGCAGATCTCATTGAATCGCGTGCTGACGCACTACGAGTGTACTTATGTTTTCACTCCATGATCCGTCTCCACCTCTTTACTTAGAAGATGCTTTACTGCTGCGTTTAAAAGAATAACGTCTGCTGCAGATGCATCAGAGGAGCTGATCTCTTTAGTTAGCTGCTCTAATGGGGCAAGAAAAGACACCGCAGACATACTGGAGCGTCATCACAACAACATCCTGTTTTGGCGGAGTTGTTTCAGTGAAAAAAGTGTTTCGGCCGAAAACCGAAAATGCACTTTTGGGAGAATTCGATGCATCCCTAATAATTACCATTTAACCCTTGACCCTTTGTTTGTTCAGTTCTACAGTCTTCTGTGGCCCACTTCCTGTCTTCTGTCATTTCTGCGTTGTGGATTATACAGTAATAAACACATCGATTACTGTCAGTACATATTGAGTACATAAAGACAACACTTTTGCGGGATGCTGCTGCTTTCATCTGCTTGTTATGCTGCTCCTTTCATGTGGTCCACAAAGAGCAGCATTGATGCAGATTACAATACCCCAATCAATGTCACCTAAGGCCTTATGTGCTGCAAACATTCTAATGGTCTACCATGAAAGCTTCCTTTGAAAGACTAGTAAAAGAGACTGAGACTGTCCTCTAATTGGTCATTATTGGACATTAAACGTTTTCTTTTATTTAATTAAAAAAAACAATTAACTCTGATCTAAATGATAATTACAGCTAACTGAATCTTTTTGTCATGGATGTCAATAGACCTAACAGTCATCCGATTGTGTAGTCTGAACAGTTTTTAGTGTGAGGATAAAGAGGTGCGCTGTTCTGTCTGGGTGCTGCACCAAGGTTCTGACAGTTGACATGAGAAGAGCTTTTTTGTTAAGGAAAACTCTCGAGTTCCTTTAACACTATGAACTGAAGTACAGACGGAGCAGCAGCTCTGATGCTCTGTTTATGTCAACACAGCATACATTCAGGCTCTTATGAGGTGCTGTGGACTGGTTATGCGCTGCCTTTTTTATGATTGACACAGTCCTTTCAGTGAGCTCAGTTTTCATCCCTGTAACACCAACAAGTTTTTTTTTTTTCTCTTGGTCTCTAAGTCTTTCATGTGTCTCTTTGCAAACTGTGTGCCATGACCCTTACTCTCCCCAGGCATCAAATTCTGTTACTCCTACTCTGCACAGATTCGAGGAGTGCTACTTTAACTGTTGTGCTTCTAGCATGATTTCCCTTTGCCACTGAAAAGTGCCTTTGTTTTTTTTTTTTTATCTGATGATCTTTGACTTCTTCTTCCTCCCCGAGGAAGGTCTTTCTTTTCTTGGTGCTCGGTCTGGATCAGTGTGAGTACTTCCACGCTGGTGTCAGGTGCCATTTGACTGGAATGACTGATGTGGTTCTCGCAACCATTATGTTAGGGGGACATATTGAACAATGACAAGCCTACAGACTATTATTTCCCCATTCAGCAGATTGATGAAAACACAAATTAGCTCAAACACCCTGCACAGTGAAGGTCAAAGCATCATAATATGTAATAAACGGGGGCTTGTTTGTTGTGCGATACATCTCACTGATTCTGCAGACAGTTTAGGCAAGGCAAGCTCATATAGTTTGTAGAAATGGGTCAAATTATGGCAGACTGCAGTGCAGCTTTTACAATATGATAATGTAAAAAACACAGAACAGGCGGCCTTGGAAGCCTGAAACTCGGAGTGCAATTTCTGCTAGGAAACAACATTACAGTTCCACCTGAACTTTTATATGTACTTAGAATGGAGGTCCCTGTAACGGTATCGATATAGATGTTTAGAAAATGGCTTAATACAGCTCTCCAGATTATTCTGCGATTATTTGACGTAATCGACAACATTGATGCTAAAAATTTGACATTTCTGTGCCTTCTTGATAAATGCTTTGACTAAGGCAACAGCTGTTTTCCTCCGCACCACTAGTATGCGCTACTTGTTACTCCAAAAGTAGGGATGTCCCGATCCGATCGCATGATCGGAAATCGGGCCCGATTACGTGATTTCAGACTCGATCGAAATCGGACATTACCTCCCGATCAGGACTTGGATATATATTTATTAGGGCTCTCAAAGTTAACGCCTTCTGTGCAAGGTGGCTCTGTGTCCTGCAGTGTAGGGGTATGACAGTCGCTTTTGGTGCGAGCGGTCCTGGTTCGAGACCTCGATGAGCTGCTGCGTGTGTGTAATTTCCTAGCGCGGCGCTCTGGATACACACACACACACACACAGGTTTTGCTGCAACAAGGGAGTTGCTCTTTGCCTTAATATAGAATCCTGAAAGTATCAGATCGGGACTCGGTATCAGCAGATACTCAAAATCAAATGACTCTGACTCAGACTCAAGGGCAAAAAAACCTGATCGGGACATCCCTATCCAAAAGTGTTGCAATTGTTTAATGTAAAAACCCATTTGTTCAAGTATAAACCTACAGTAATGCAGTCTATAAGAAGTCCAGAACATGTTAAATATAATGAACTAAATTACATTTTTTTGTTTGTTATTGTGGAAGATTAATCATTAGATTAGTCGCAGCCCTAATGCCTCTGGTTTCTGTTTGATCGTTTCTGCACTAATAGGCTTTGACACCTTGAAACATCTGGGACCCTAAACAGACACATGCTGTGTTTTGTTCTGAGTCATGACCATCACTTGACCATCACTTGATTTGGCCTCAGCTGAGCGAATGGTTTAAAAAAAAAAATGTATATCTTGCAAGCCTTCAGAGGAGTGTGAAGGCTTTTAATTCAGCCATCTGTGAAGACTAAATGGCTCCTGGTGTAAAGTACGCCACATCAATTAATCACTTAAACAGTCTTTCAAACCATAAGAAAATACTTGAGAAAATCAGGGTGGTCAAGGTTATCCATCTTGCATTGAGACAGCGGCATCAAATCATTTAAGAAAAGTCAAATAGAAAAGTATGACTTAAAAGTGTCATGCTATCCATCAAATGTTTGTTACCCTCTCCAGTGTTATTTAATCTGATTCAGTCCACAGTATCGAAGGCTATAGGTTTAGTTCCTGTTAAGAATTGTCTCCAAACCGCAAACGGCTACTCATAGAATAAGAGGACGTTGTGCATTAACCCAATCCCTGGTTATGTATCCATGTAGGACTGGGTCCTGGTGCCCTTTGTGGCTGTAAGGTGGAAAAAATGCCTACTACAACTGTGGCTCTCACTAACCAGGAGGTGCTGGTTTTAGGGGCTTGTTAGGAGCTTGATAAACCTCCACACCCCTGAATGATGTGACCCCGGAGACACCACACATAGAAATAGTTTGAAGTGATACAAGGGTGAGATTCCAGCTTTAGTGAAAGTGTTAATAAACACATTTACAGCAGCTTGTGTAGAGCATAGGGTAGTTTTAGTCATTATGGATCAACTGGTGTTTTGACTTATAAACTACCTTTTCCTTTAAGACATAATTCAGGTACATAAATGAGATTCATCACTTCAGCTCATGTGAAACTTGCAGATTTTAAAGCAGCTTTGTATAAATTAGAAAGTGTGACGCCTCCCTCCATGATGCATTCTACCAGAGCTGCTCATTCATTTACGTAACACATCTGATCAATTCTGGTGCTGCTGCTCAAACTAAAAAAAAAAAAAAAAAAAAAAAGTAATTCAACATATTTTGCATGCCTGCCACAGACTGTGTAGCTTAATGACAGAATTTAGTGGCTACTTCAATGCAGAAGAGAAATTAGGCAGCAAGGGATAGGAGGAAGTGGAGGTCTGAGTCATGAGGAGAGCAGTTTAGAGCTGCCTGGGACCATATTTTCAGCTGCACTTTGAATTTACAATCACCCTGTATATAAAGGCAGGAGGTGTCATTTCATCACAACTCATGGTTCCAAGAGAATCTCTCAGCTCTCAGCTCTCAAGACATACGGAAACACAAGCATTGCTTATTTTATTTATGCTCAGCAGATGGTGATTAAGGAGCCTACTACAAGTTTTATGAAACGTTATAGCTTTAGCTTACACTTTCACTTACATATTTTACTCACTAGCCTGGAAGTTCTCTGTCAAGGAGTGTTTTTTGTTTGTTTTTTTTAAAGTTTAATTTTAGTTAACTTTGCAGCTGATTGTTAAGTAAACAGGCTTTCATTCTGTTTACTTCTGGCAGCTGCAAGCTGTCCCTCATATTCAGGATGTAATTCAGAGTTATGTCATGGCAGCAGGGATTTAATCATACAAAACACTCCAGCCAACCGGATTTCCCCAAAATCCGTGCCAGGGGTCTGACCTGTTCCGCATTCAGACCGCAATGGGGTGTTATATCCGCTGTAATCATAATACCTCATTTAAATTAATCTCGGGAGATGAATAAGGCAATTTTTAGGATTTACAGTTACAGCATAAAGTCTTTTGTCATGTAAAGACAAAGGAAAAACTGAAATTCTGAAGAAAAACAAAAGAGCTCATCTCTTTGTCCTTGGTTTTAATCATTGAAAAGGAAACTTTCTGATCGTTATGTCTAATTTGCATGTTGCTTTTTGCTTTTTTAAAACAGCAAAGACTTAAGAATGCCCTGCAGCCAATGCAACGCATCCCAGTCCTCAGCCACTATCACTCGCCTTTCAGAATCGCTCATGTGAGATTTGTGTCAAGAGCCAACTGTCAAGTCACATTAGCCCAGTGTGTAAAAAGCCCCTGCCTTACTCATGTATGCAGAGGAGAGAGCTCACACTTTCAACTCCTCTGAGTCGTCTTCAGTTTTTCATCGCTGCAGCTCGTTAAGAAAACAGTAGGTCAGGTCATGATCAGGTCATCCAGGGTTTCCCGCAGAAAATCCATTAGTCAAGGTGGTGTCGGTATGAAACAGATGTTATAAGAGTGGCATGTCTTTAAGAAACTTGGCAGTGAGTGTGTGTGCGTGTACCTGGGAGGGGGTTGAGCGTGCATGAGTGTGTGTGTGTGTACAAAGACGGAGAGAGAGGTTGTGTGCCCGTTAGTGGCGAGTTGTTTGTTAGCGGCAGGATTTAAATGTTTCGGTAAATTATCTTAGCTCCACATTTCCTCCCCAGTCTGACGATAGGTTGCTGTATGCTGTCCAGTTGCCGGGTAATTGGCGTCAAAAATAAAAATGTTGGCGTAGCACCTGGTGATAGATGGTACAGTAACACATTTAACCAACAGATGGTGCTATTCGGCCTCATCGCGATGCAGCCTTTTTTTGCAGTTTATGCCTGCGTGGATGCGGTAGGAATTTTTTTTGACGTTGTCAAGACGGCCGCCCTATAACTATTAAGCACATTGAGGAAACCCTGATGTCACAGCTTTTATGACAAGGCTGCCAGCTGGTTAAAAACAAAGTTCTGTGTCATCACACTTCAAACATCACATGACGTCCTGCTTACCTGTAATAATGTTGTCAAGCAGTGTGGTGGGCATGCAGAAAATCCCAACCAGGAGGTCGCTCACAGCAAGGTTTAGGATGAACAAGTTTGTAACTGTCCGCATGTTTTTGCTCCGCAGAACGATGAAGCACACCACCCCATTCCCCACCATGCACACGAGGAAGATCAGCAGGTAGGACACGATGAAGATGGCTGCCGTGGACGGCTGATGCAGGTAAAATCCAACATAGGTAATGTTGTTCCTGGGTATGACGGACTCCACGGAGGAATTGTAATACGTCCAGTTGTCATACAGTTGAGTCAAGTTGTTCTCAAGTCCTTCGTTCATTTTAAACCTGCAAGATAAAAAAAAATAATGGTTTGTAGTGCAGTTTCAAAATATACAACTATTAAGTTTAACCTTGGTTAGTTTGTTGGCTTTCATGTGTGTCTGTGGGGTTTAAGATTGGCAATTACAACATCTGTTGGATAGCTCTCATTTAGCTCATCTCATCAACACATTCCCTTTTCCACACATTTACACATTAATGGTGGTATAAACCGGCACGGTCCTTTCTCTCGAAGGGGGCCATGTTTTCCATGACAAATGCGTCACTACAACTTGAATAAGCATCACAAAAGCAGTGTAATACCAGCCACTGAAGAAGAAACAAAAGATTTATCTTTGCAGTATGTTTGAGCGGTCCTTCATCTTTCTTCAGAAATGAAGTCTTTTAAATAATGTAAAACTAGACTTGTGTCTTCTATAACAAAGTTAGGTTGTTTTATGTAGTTCTGTTCTCAAGTTTGGTTTGAAATGGATAACTTAGTCATTTCTTTTGTATACTGTATAAACAGTTATGTAAAAAATAGATGAATTTTATGGAGTGTTGCACAAGGTGTAAGGTGTGATTGCATACTGTCAAAGATCTGGCACAGTTCCTCACACCTTCTACATATTGTCGTTAAGATGTTTATTTTATCGTTTAAGTGGTTTTTTTGCAGACTATGTCAATAGATGCTGAATGTGTGAATCATGGCTTCCTGGCTGCGCTTAGAATTGCAGAAATGCAGAATCTTTTGTTTTATGGAGAATGGATTTGAGCAAATGCTTTATTTTGGGTTTCTGTTTTGCAAGCATTTTTGATTGAGATGCATTAAGCGGCGGCTGGAACGTTGAATGTTTGTTTCTTTCTGTTTTTCATAGTTGGCTGTGATAAGAGGTGTAATCCCACATGTGCACAGGTGAGGGATGCATTGTCAGCAGCACTTGGAAAAAAACATTAGCATATTATTTAAAGGTATGATGCATTTATCATATATATATATATATATTCCACTTAGCTCTGTTCTGTCCCAGCTCCTGGTATTTGGCTACGTAGCTGCTAACTTACGCTCACTGGCTACATTTGTTTTTTGAGGCTGGAGGGGATGGTAAACAGTTTTGGATGAAAGCAACTATGTGTCATGTGTTCATAGAAAAATACTGATCCGTGCAGTGAGCAGTTTAACTCGCTTCTTTGCGGTAAAAATACCAACATAATAATATGTTGACAGGTCACACGATGAAAGCAGAGCAGCACCCATTAGGATCTCGGAGACCATTTCATGCTCTTAATGTCTTAGTGATGAAAAGGACATTGCCTTTGATTAGAGCACTTACAGGAGGGCCCTTAAAGCACATCAGTTAGCTCACAGTAGCAGATCTACTGGAGAAAGAAAGATGAGGGCTTTAAGAACTCCATGAAAGTTCCATGAAAACTGCTTTTGTAGCATAATGAGGTTCAGGAATATTTAAATTTGAAGCGCTGCTTACACAGCTGTCCTCATCTACATATACTACTTATTTCCTAAATGACTTTTAACAGACTTTGTACAGAGAGCAGCAACGCAGGCGGGCTGATGTCGTTTGTATAGACCCCTAAAAGAAAACTGGAGGCAGAACATCAGCTTCTCAAACCAGGAGTGGGCCGTGAAACATCTGATCAATAGGACACTGTTTTGTATGAAGCAAAATGGCAATGGTTGTGTCTGATGGTGTGCTACCAAGAAATAAAGATAGAAACTATTCGTTCATTTAGGGTTTGTTTTTTGCCTTTGCATCAGTGACGTTTGGCAGTAACATGTTTATTGTATTCTTGAGTTTTTCCTGCATAAGGGACACTGACAGCCGAAGTTCATTATAATACTAATGCTACATACTAATGTACACTCTATTTTAGGCAGGTTTTTGCTATGGACTCACATGGTTTTAGACCAAATGTTGTGCAACCCAGAGTCTAGATTGTTTTCAGAATAACTACTTGTACACCATTTACACATTGTAAACCAGGACCAGTTACAGATAAGCAGCCATCATTATGCTACAGAGTAGACTGAAATTTGTTTTTGCCAGAGCTTGTGGGTCTTTCACTATTAAAACTTAAATAGTATTCATTTCTACATACGATACGATGCGATACGTTTACATGGACAACAGTGTTAGTCGGATTATAATAATATTCTGATTTTAATCCAGTTTATATTCATGTTTCAAAAGGAGTAACATCTTCAGAGTGAATAGCAGGTTTTTTTTTTAAAAGATGATAGATTGATGCTAAGTGTGAAAGCCTCACCGGCATGAGTGAGAGATCCATTTCAGTTATGTCAAGACTCTAGAGTGCAACCTAATTTCTCAGGGAGACTCTGAAAGTCTCCCTGTAGTCCAACAACAGACACACATTAGGCGCATATCATGGTCTAAACAAATACATCTAAACAATCGGATATTGAAGGGCAGGACCTGCAGTTACACCGAGAACATCTGCCGGAAATCCATAAGAAGAAGAAGAAGAACATGGATGTTTTGCGCAGAGAGCTTAGAGAGGAGACACAGGAGAGACTGAGGCAAGGGAGGCAAAGGGGAAGAGAGAAGGTGAGGAAGATGAGAAGAGAATACTGTATATTAGAAATGTGTCATGTTGAAGAAAACTAAATATAATATAATTGTCTATAATTGTGGCAGATGATGAGAGAAGATGAAAAGAACTTTTTCGTTAAGGTAGGCCTGAGCTGTCCGAAAATATATAGGCAGCGATTTCAAAAACAAACTGCGGTGCAACTACCTGTTGTGCAAGAAGTCTAGATCCCTACATGTCGCCACGTATTCAGAGTGCTTATGTGTTTATTTCGTTCCTTTTATTGGATTATCTGCACTAGTTGTAAATCTTATCTGAAACTGAACCAGAAAGGTAGACTGCAAATCTTAAACGGCTGTGTTGTGGATTTTTACCTCGAGCTCAGAGTGGATGACCAGCTCTGACAGTATCCGTCTGTGAAATTACAGAGTAGAGATCAGATGTGTGTAATCTTGATTGCAATGTTTGAATTTTGGCAGAAGGAAATGTATTTCCTGCTTCACTAATGCAGCTCCTTTATCTCCTCCCATCATCTATTTGTCCATACCATTGACAGTAAAAACTATGGACAGAGCTTCCGTGACGTCACCCGTTTGTTCCTGAAGAGCCGTTTTGAGGCTCGGGGGGAGGTTCCGGGACGTGATGACCGCCGCCATGTTGACAGCGTCACGTCCGCCACAACTCTCAAATATGGACAAAGAGGGGGAGCACGAGCGGGGTTTAGGGGGGCGGGCGATCGTGGGAGCAGGAAACTCACGCTGTGATACGTCAACTGTCTGTCACTCAAGCGGCAACGCCCATAATTATGCGTAATTTTAAGTCCGAATACAATTGAAACGAGTGAGTTGTAAAAAAATTCACCCCCCGTACAATTGACACTAGAAGAGAACCTATCATCTGAGACCAGAGTGGTTTTTTGTACCAGGCCGTAAACATGTTAATTTCTGCTGTGAAGTCGGCCATTTTAACATGGGAGTCTATGGGAAATTACTCGCTTTTGGAGCCAGCCCCCAGCTGTTGCAGCGTGAATTACAAGTTTTGACACTTCCGCATGGGCTTCCACTTTGAGCCCCGAAGGTTGCCGCTTGGTCCATACAGAGCTTTTTCTGGCTCCTCCTCACTAACTGTGATGTACCTCACAGCTGGTGACACCACTCTATAGGTTCCAAGTGAATGAAATGAATAAACCATGAATGGGAAACTAGAGGAAACTTTGAAAGCTCTTTAATGTGCACCCATCTCTGATTTAATGACTTATTTATAGATGTGTATATGCCCTAGAGATTTACAGTAGATGCACATTCTGCATAGGTGGCGTGCAGTGGGTGCTGTGTGTCTGATGATATGTGTGATAACTGAAGCTGTTTTTGAAGGACTGGTGTGAATGTGAATGACGGCTCATGTCAGAGATTTTATTTGATTTCAGCCAGTCTAAGCTTCAAACAAGCTCCCTGCATCCTGCAGACACATGTTAATGGTGTTTTTATTTTTAACTCCTGAGCAGGCAGCAACATAAGATCTACATAACAAAGTGCCATTAACTGAAATCCAGTATGATATGAAAGACCAATAGGAGGATAAATGGCTAAACAGTATATTTATTGAATGGCTATTTCCTGCAGTCAAGCACGTTTGGTTTAAAAAAGGAGGAAACGCTCATGCATCCATCACTTTGAACACTGAATGTAAGGCTAATGGCACCATGAAATGTGATTTGTTTGAGTTGTGTCCCCCAGTGGATGTACTAGAGCCACATCCTTCCCCCAGTCATCCAGACACTGAGTCTTCTTTGTGTTCAATTCTTCCCGCACTATCAATAACAGATATTCCACTCCTCGATGGAACATCAAAGCACATCTGGAGATAAGCTCAGCTCCTTAATAAGAGCTGAGCTGCTGGAGATCTGATTAAAACAATCAGTTCGCCTGTCAGTGAAAGACTGGCCATACATCAGATAACTGTGTTCTATTATGCTCAGCTTTATATAAATGTATATATATATATATATATATATATATATATGTATTGCTTTTTTTGGTAGGATTTTAATAAGCTTGAAATTTAAACATGTCTCTCAGTCTGGTCTCATTAACCAGCCTTCCTAGGATGTTCATTTACAGTTAAGAAGACTATTTTCACCCTGAGCCACTCTGCAGGCCTCAGAGGGGCTTCATGTCTAACGCACAGCAGCAGTGAGTCTCCCACAGTCTCCATCAGCATGTTGTCACACTTCTTATGACGGGAGTCTTTCTACAGCTCCAAGCTGATCACTGTGCATTTGTCAATACCTAATTTAAACATGAGTTATTCTTTATATAATAATATCTGTATAATAATAACTGATTGTGCCAAAAAAGCAGTTTATTCAGTTTCACTTCTTTGCTGCCTGCATAAAATCTAAATTACTTAAGTTCATTAAGCTCCAGCACTCCCTCAGCCACGGGGAACCCCCGTTCTCCAGCCCTCAGTGTCCGCTGTGGATGTTGTAGCTACGCCTCCGATTCCTCCGGCAGCTTGGATGGCCGCGCACGCTGCGCACAAATTTTGGATCATCTCAAACAAACGGACCTGATCGGGAGGATGGAGTCGATGGACATGATCCGTGCGTACGCGTGCTGTGCCAAAATTGCGCGCACAGCAGCCGGAGCGTGAAGTTACTCGGGCAGTTTTAGATTTTCTAAATTTCCCCTGCTGGGAACTTTGCGAGTCAAAATGCGCATCCCTGTGAACTGGAAGCTGACTCGAGGTGCTGACAGTGCGCAAAACATGCATGACTGGCTGCTCCCGGACAAAGAGGTTTCTGTGACCAAATGGAGATTTGTGCGTCAAAGCGGTAAAAACTGACTGAACCGTGAGCAAGACGCGCACGGTGACACTTTGGCCACTGATCTGAATGGTCCTCACAAGCCTTCATCCACCGGGACAGAGTCCATCCCCAACTTTAGGGAGTCCCTCCAATTATTTAAATGAAGTTTTACAGATAAATATCCGCGGTGATCGAGCATGAAGTTACCAGTGTTGCGCAGATTCTTGGGGAACGGTTTATCAGCATGTTCTGATGAAGTTATCTTACCTTGGTTTATTTCAAATCAAGTTGACGTCGGGCACTGTGCTCTCAAGAAAAGAAAAAGTAATAAATGTCCACTCTCCGCTGAAGGAGACATGCAGATCAAATAAAAAGCAAATGTACACACGAACATGGAAAAATAGTCGAGTTCATTCTCCCGCTCTGTTCCTCTATCATTCCGGCTTCATGTGGCACAGGGTGCGCTCAGCCTGCCCCTCAGAGCGCAACTGGAGGATTTACAGTCGGATCTGTGGGTATTTGATGCGGTGACGTCGGGACTGAAGGGGAGGGGTGCGAATTGAAAGAACAAGCGGTGGTTGAATAATATCTCCCCCACCCCGCCCTGATCTCCTCCAGCTGCTGTCTCTGAAATGCTATGACTTAAAAAGAGTCTGATGTGATGCTGAAAGTGAGAGGGCAGGTCACAGATGGTCTAAACAGGCGTTTAAAGCGCCCTGCTGCTGCTGCGGATTTCACTGTATGACTGTAAACACAACGACAATTCCACAGAGACACATGTGCGTTACAGTCATGTGACTGATGCCTGAAGTGTACGAGTTAATGTATAGAAGGTGCCATGGTAAATATAATAAATATTTAAAAACAAAGTTAATTAATTAAAGAAAAACAATCAAATTTCTAAAAATTTTATTTCACCTTGAAAATAAAAACAATTATTATTACAATAGTGTAATAATTAAATCAGTTGAAACCTATATATATGCACTGGAAAACTGTATCTGTGTCAAGTGAGAACTAATTGTTTTTATTAGCTGAGTTAATATGGAAAAGAGATTTTGCAAAGGGCGTGCTGATGATGATGATGAAGCTGGTAGTCTACTGGTAATACTGGGGGAGAACAGACAGCATCATCTGCTGGTCACACTGGAGTCACTCGACATCGCTGCCACAAAAACGTTGTTGTTTAATAATAGTTTGTGGAAGGACTAGCTGCTAAAAAGGTGTTTTTACCTTTGATAGAATCTGATTTTAAACACAAACTGACTCTTTCACTTTTTAAATATCTTCTGCGTGTGTCTCTGTGTGTGCTGCATGAATAGACACGCAGACGTGTCTGTCTTTGTCAGCTTTACTTTGCTGCCAGTTGAACCGGGAGCTGATGGGCACCTGAGACTTGACCTGGAAAAAAAAGGTTTTGTACCTTTTTGCTACTGAAAACTAAAAACGAGTTGCGAGTGTCTTTTTTGATGTGTGTAAAAGTGACACACATCAGCACTTAATGACCCAGAAGCACAGGGGACACCTTGCTCCACAGTCCAGTCAGCTCCTCTTGTTAGCCACTGCAAACTCTCTCTGACCACACAGTCTCTGGGTTGAGTGGCGACACACAGCAGTGTGTAAACCTGTCTTTATTCTGTGGTCTTGGATAATAGGACAACAACAGCAAAACAGCGCGCACAAAACTTGGCTGTGGTGCACCTCTCCAGCCTCAAACATCTCCTCACCTTCCCTGTCACATGCTGTCTGCTCTTTACTTGTTCTTTTCTTTCATGCATTGCTCTTTTTATGATGTTTACTGATTGACAGCCAGTGCAAACAGGACAAACACATCAGTTTCAGATGTGTGATAATCAGAAGTACCTTCAGTTTGGATTATTTGGTTCCAAAAAAGTAGATACAGTGGTATGTAAAGGTTTGGGCAGCCCTTAGGAAAATATCTTCATTAGCCACAGCCCACCTCCAGAGAACGACAAGAACATCTGGCTGCTGATGGTGTAGTTGTTCATCGTTCCACATCTGGACGAGCCAGAAGCATTTTGAGCATTATTGGTATTACTGAGACATTTGGTGGAGGGTCCATCATGTTGTGGGGCTGTGTGGCTAGCACAGGTACTGGAAACCTTGTTAAAGTTGAGGGCTATATGAAGTCTGCTTAGTAGCAGCAGGTTCTTCACAAGAATGTTCAAGAGTCAGTCTCAAAGTTGAAGCTACACTGGACAGCAGGACAGTGATCCTAAGCACTGTTGAAAATCCACCAAGGAATTCATGCAGATGCATAAGTACCATGTTCTGGAATGGCCATCCCGGTCCCCAGACCTTAACATCACTGAAAATGTATGGATTGATTCCTGACTTGAAGCAGGCTGTCTAGGCACGGAAGCTAAGAACCCTGACTGAACTGCAGGTGTTTTGTATGGAGGAATGGGCCAAAGTAGCACCTGTCTGTGGCTATAGGAGGCGTCTACAGGCTGTTATTGCAGCAGGAGGAGGCTCTTCTATATGTTAATGGAACCGTTTACCGTTTGGCCAATAAAAATGATTCCACTACTGAAATGTTTCTGTTGCCATGAGGTATGACATATGTAAACATGAAGTTGCTGTTTGAAAAGCTCAGCAAGTGACAACCTGATGCAGTGATATTCCTAAGGGCTGCCAAACTTTTACATACTGCTGTATTTCTAGACTCTATTCACCAAGTGGACCCTGGTCGTCCTTTCATCTCTGCCTGCAGCTGTGGAATTACTGATACTTAACTTTTTTTTCTATTAACTCTCTTGGTTTGACTTTAAGGACAGTCTGAGGTGTCCCTTCTCTGTGAGCTGCTTCCTCTCAACCAGACCTTAGCTTCAAGCTGGCATGTTGCGCAGCAGTTTCCTGTATTTGTTTTGTTCTGGTTTACTTAAAATGATCACACCTGCTTAGTTTTAGTGTGGTAATGCTGTGTCCATGAATCCCACTCAGCTGAACTTGTTGTTTTTGGTCTGATTTAAAATTCTGGTGAAGTTGAGCGCTGGTGAATCAATAATACACACAAATCACAGGAACCTTCTGTTCAGTCCTCGTCTGGCCTGCGGCACGCCAGCAGCAAATCTGCTCCCTGCAGGCGGCTTCCTGTGTGTTACAGAAACATTTATTCTTTCTCAGTAGAGGAAAGTTTGACTGCCAGGTGCTGTGTGCTCTGGTGTGTATGCAAGGGAGTTTCCAGTAAACTGTGTGGGCTGACAGAGATGCGTTAACACCTCGGACCTGTAAAGGTGTTGTGAATGCTTCAGGTGGATGTTTATACAAATAGCAGCTCTTCTGAAATCATGTCTGAGCAGAGCTGCAGTCCATTCACTGCTTTCAGAAGGTGTTTTTGTTTGTTTGCTGATTTTTAGCCTATTCTCCATGTCTGAGTCCGTCTGAGTCCGTCTGTACTTTATGTTTTGAAGACGCAATGTTACATATTTCAGTTTAATAGTCTGGACTGTAATTTCTACAGCAGGAGTGTGGGCATGCTTTAGTCTTCTGCACCACAGTCTGCTTTCCTCCTGATGTTCGGTGTGTACTTGGTGCCATAGTGGCACAAACCTGTGTTATATAGCTTCTTAAAAAAGTCAGACATCACCTTGACCAACAACAGTATCACAAGTTTATTGTTTTTATGATCAAGTGTTGTGCAAACAGTGTAAGCTGATAGACAATGTAATAGACTTTTTCTTCTTAAACAGAAAAACATCAAGCTGCATAGATTGTGGACTCGTTTGACCTGAATTGATGTTGACATCTTAAAGAAATCTGCAGTGGGCTCCTGAGGCTGTTCACTTGGAAGCTAATTTTAGTGTCACAGTTACCCACAGGGAGCAGGACAAACCAAGTTCTGAAACATGCCCTCTCCAAGTGGTAAAACCTTTAAAAAAACTACCCTTACCTGTCAGTGACGCATCAAGGTTGGCCTTTATGAAAGTAGGAATACTGTCATGGAGCCACAGTCAGTATTCAGCTCATCATATCAAGCTTCTACTGTAATGTTTGAAAATGTAGAGAAATGAGTCGTGAACGTTAATCACGTTTCCCAATAAAGACTAAATGGTAAAACAGAAGTCTGCCCATGGGGGGGGGAAAGGACGTGTATCCAGATTTAGGCATGAATGAGCTCCCCCAGCTTGACACCCGGCTTCTTAGTAATTTTACAAATGTATTGATTTTTTTTTTCTTCTTCTCTGCCTCATTAGTATCATGCTGACACCTGCATATTTATTCAGTGTGCCTCATCAATTTCTTTCATTTTCCTTTTTTACTCTCTTCCTACGTATGCGTATGATTTACAGCTGAAATCTTTACGTTTTTTCATTAAACTTACCCTCATTTAGTTTTTATGGAAAGTTTATGACTCAAATTTGCCCGGATGTCTTTTAACAGTAAATTACAGATGGCGTATTGAGCATATAGAGTCATGAATCATGAGTTTCCTCTGCTCTGCATGAATTTCCATGATTGAAACCCACGCAAACACAAACACAGGCAGATCCAGGCAGAGCGGGGTATTGTTCCTCGACTGCGGAATCACTCATGTTAGTCCCCCTTGCACAATATCACATAATAATTTAAATCTAAGTAACAACATCATATTTTCATGAAAGTACTTGAGTATTGAATGCTGGAAATGACCTCTAAGGTGTGTTGTTCTCCCAACAAACCAACCATTTGCTGTTTGCAAATAATGACTCAATATGTCCGAGTTGTATGAAAAGAAATAGCTTCTCAAAAACCCCATAAAACTGTAAAAAGGGTCAGAACCAACCATCTGCTGGAGCAGCACTTTATAAATCTGATCTTTGCTGCACACGTTGTGGGTGTAGTGTCCTGGACAGACACGATTTTTCCCCAGTCACTGCTGATGTGTGATGTATTCATATAAACAGGAGGTTCATTTTGTGACCTTATTACCTTCTAAACTGTGGCCTGTCAAAAGCAGAATTCTCAGCAGTGTTTCTCTTTCCAGGCATTTCTCACGGTTTCATCAGCACTTTTGAAGGGTCTTTCTTCCAGACATCTGACAAGAGTTAGAAGATATTTCAGACTGTGGTGGAGTTCACTGACGGGACTTTTTTTCACAGCAAGATGGAGAGCATTTAGAACCGTATTTATACCATGAAATATGCACACAGAAAGAGGAATTTTCAGACAGCAACTGAGGTATCGGCACAACGTTTTGTACTTGCAAGCAGGAAGATTGATCATCTGTTGCAGGCACCCCAAGGTGCTGATGATTGGCTGTCAGGCTTTGGAGGAAGTGTATTGGCTGTACATTGAAAAGGTGCAATTTGTTGTGACATGAGAGCTGAAGTGTGTGACATAATTAGCATGATTAACACTCTGGAAGTGGTTGGGGATATCTCTGATGCTGCATGTAGCTGCTGCAGCGTTACTGAAGCTTTATTTCTGCCGTATGCAGCACCCTGCCTGTGGAAATGCCCACAGGGCACAGAATGCCTGTCAGTGGTGGTGTGTTAGTGTTATGTTTCCATTTGTTTAGTTCTTGCAGCTCAGACAATGCATCTACAGCTGAGCTGATAAAAGACAGTAGTATTGCAGAATATACATATATAACGGGATTTACTGCAAAATAGTGTGGATGCCTTTATTGTCCGATCACCAAGAGACACACATTAGGACCGTTGCATTGCACAAGAGGAAGGGTCAGAGTCACCTGGTGGTCTACAGTGTTATATTCGATGCTGTAGTGTGCTGGGGCAGCAGAATGAAGACAGCTGACACTAACAGACTCGACAAGCTCAGCGGGAAGGCTGCTTCTGTCATGGGAGTTGAGCTGGAGTCTGTGGTGGAGGTGACGGAGAGGAGAAAACTGAGGAAACTCCTCTGTGTCCCTAACAACACGTCTCACCCCCTGCATGACTCACTGCTGTCTTACAGGTTCACATTGTAGATGTGTACAGTTGTTCATGTTGTCACTGCTCACACTGTGTACTGTAGATATTTATAGTGTCTCATATTTAACTTGTAATTTGTAAGTTGCTCTTTATTGTTCTCTGGCAAAAGAATTTCCTCTCGGATTAATAAGTTTCTACTAAGCCAACCCAACCCGTGTGTGAGTGGTGGGACAGTGGAGGTTTGTGTCAGACTACAGATGAGGGTCCCCAGTTCAGTCTGCAAGTCTGAGACAACAGCAGATAATATCAAACTACAACATTTCTTGGATAGTGTGTTTTTAAAGGATGGGAGGTGAATGTAACACTTTTTATTTTGAAAACAGTGCTTTATCATTTCCAGTGGTGGTGTGGGTGACAGAACATTGCCCACATTGGTTCATTCTAGTGTAAATAATGATGTATTAAGCATTTTTACTTTACATTTATTTAATTTACATTAGGCATATAGATTAAATCTTTTAATCCGTGGATTAAAATGTTATTTTTCTGAAGAAATAATGAGTAGAAGCGTAGCCTGTTAGTTCCTCATTTGTCTAATCAGGCCAGACAATTCACTGTTCCCATCATCAGGCTACATGTGCAAGCTGGAAGATGTATTTTTTTTTTATTATTCCAGTTGAAATGCTGATGGAAATCACCATGGTAACAAGATGGCAAATGACAGACATTGTGCACAGCGCCACAGCATGAGGATCGCAGTGTTTTGTTTGCACAGAGCCCGTAGAAGGAGGGAGTGGTCCAGCTGAGTGAGGAAAGTGTCAAAATCTTACTGACACTGTCAGTGCGGTGCTTTTTATTATGAGTCACTGGATGACTTTTACTCTACTAGAACTGGAAAAAAACCATCTGAATGCATCCACAGTCCTTATTAGAGCATTAAAACTCTTTAGAATGTCCATTTTTTTGTTGTTTAGAGTGAGGTGAACAGAGTGTAATTCAGGCACAAGCAGGAAATCATTCAATTATCCATTTAGCTCACTGATGACTTTTTTTTTTTTGCTATGAATTGTCCGTGCACAGATAATGGCTCAGTTGCAAAATAGTACCCACTGTCCTGTTGTGCTTGAACAAATAGATGACTAATTCCAAATGTGGGCCATGGCAAAAAGATAAGGCAGTAAATGGGTTGTAAACGAGGGGACAGATTTTCTTCTTGAGCCCTAGCACAAAATAAATGGAGAATGAGCTGCTCATAGTCCTGTAATTGACCTGTAAGGGTGAATTTATATCTACAGCATTTAATCCATTGTATTGAACCGCAGTGTGTTTGGGTCGGGGTCAGTGTGCTCCAAATATGAGACCTTGCACTGCTGACCTCAATCAGACCCGACTACCAGGACAACTGCACAAACTGTGCTTCCTGTACCGTTTGGTTTTGTTGTGCTTATGTCGTATGCTCTACAACCGTCTAACGGTGAAATAGAGGAAGTGTGAAAAGGACGTTGTTTTCCTCGGGGTGATGGGGTGGAGAAAGAAGCAGCTGTCTGAATTTTCCCCTGTGAAGTATTGTACAGACAGCAGGGTGTTTGTCTCCAGTGACAGTGCATACAGGATGCTAATCGCAGTGACTGTTTTATCCCTGGAGACAATTGATGAGTGCTGAGATTTTGAACTAGCTTATAAAAATGAGTCAGAAATCCCCCCCATCTCTCGCCGGATGGTGTCCGTCCTCTGAGCTGGAAACAGTTTGGGTGTTTTATTTATAAAGATGCTACTGTCTGTTGTTTATTTGTGGCTTTCATAGCTTCCGTTCTCAGGAGCTCACCTCTAGACCTGCTGTTCATGTGACTAAACTGTGATGTCAAGTGAAGTAACTCTGAGTGATGTGTGCTGGGCTGAAGTGTGCAGAAAGAGAGAAGGTGAAATGCTCAGTGGGGTTACGAAAAAGTGCACGACAGGGGAAGGAAAAGCCCGGACCCTGACCGGCACAGGCATCAGGATCAAGTTTATCCGATTCCAGCTGACAAGTCTGCCTCACAACACCTTAAAGGCTGTTCAGGCGGAGGCCACAGGTTCATCAGCATCACTTCTATTTATATCTGCTCATGAATTTTTACATTCAAGCTCCAACTTCTCTTCACAACCTGTGATCTCACATGTTAGTAGTTGCTGTTAATTTCTAATTATAAGAAATTATTATTATATTATGTCGCCTACCATCTGATTGTAGTGGCTGATCTCTACAAACCTTGTCAAAGAGGCATCAGTCTGAGGCTGATAAATTACAATAACCAGATATTGTGCTGGTCTGCAGTGTTCCTGCTCTCACTAAGTCTTATTGATTTCTTCTTGTAGTTGTCTCAGAGATGTAGCAGTGTGATTATTTTCCAGGTGAATCCCCAGCAGCACTGGGAGAACAGAGGCCTGCATCAAGATGATGATGTGGAGACTCAGATTCTTTGCTAGTTTATGACTACAACACCACTCAAACTTAAGCCCTATGTACGTTAGACCTGAGTGTTTTTACACCTAGTTTGGGGCAGGCGTCAGTTGGAAAATAAGACTAATATCCATGGTAACAAAGGAAAATCCATAGTCACACAACCTTAAAAGAACAAAGATGATAAATAGTGGAAGCATGTTAAGACGAGGAAGAGCCGCACGATTGGACATCAGTTCTGACAGTGAGCTGATTGAGAGGATTCACTTTGACAAGCAAACTCTATTTAAGCCAATGGAAGCGCGGCTCTCTCCTCTGCTGATTGTGTCAGACAGGAACACGGTGCTGTCCCTGCGCTGCTGCTGATTGTGCTCAAATGGTATGCAAAGAGGGCCTTTCACAATACTTTAGAAGATGGGATCAGCATGGAGTGTTATTGGCTGTAAGAAGATTTTCCTGCTCTGTATGCTGCTCAAAGATTTCTTTTTCCTTTTCAGAAACTTTTATCTTCTTTTTTTTTGCCTTCCGTTTCATCCATATATGAAAGGAGAAGGATTTAAGTGTGTTGCTTGGCAGCAGTTTGCATGTGTTCACTTGGATGCGCACTATAAGACCAGTCACAGCTACAACCCTCAGGCTTGTTGTATTCATTCTAATTACGAAGTCGCTCATAGGTAAGACTGCTGTGAGAGTTAAAAGCTACTTGATGGTGCTTTTCACTCCTGAGTGGCGACAGTTTTCCGGCTCTGCCACTATTGAGATTCTGTGATATTTGTAATTTTGGTGAAATTCTGCCTTTTGGTGTTAAGGAATTAATTTACGTTAACTTGATTATTGTTATTTTGGAAAGGTTGAGAAGCCATTTTTGTTTTAAACATTTTCTCCTGATTTTCCTGATGATGTCCATTATACAGACAATATTAACACATGTTAAATTACCTGAAGCATAAACACAGGGTAATGCACATTGAATCCACAGATACAGCAGTCACCTCCCATATTGTCTGTTCTTTTTTTGACGCAGTATCTCAGGACTTATATTCTAAAGACAGAAAAACACGCCTAACTCTTTCTTTGACTGTAACTTGCGAGTCCTTTCTCTGAGAGAAGCTTCAGTGTGCTGTCAACCTTAACATCACAAAATAGACAACCACCTGAGAGTTGAACCTCCCAAACAGTTTTATGTTGCCATCTGCCTGAACGAAAGTTTCTCCAGGCAACACACACACTTTGCACACCAGGAGGGAATAACTCCGTCTTCAAACCGTACTTCATGTATTAATGTAAGTCAGCTCTGTGCATGACTGTTTTTCTCAGACCTGCTTAATAGGAAAAAAACTGGAAATATAACGCCATTGATGTGCAGTGTTTATACTGTAAGCCTCTTTATAAACGGAGGAATTGCATTAACTAGGTTCTACTCTGCCTGGAATAGAGCTGCTCTGAATCTCAGGGTTCCTTTTTTTCCCTCTGAAGCCAAATGTGAACAGCGAAGGTGTGGAAGTAGTGGAAGCAGTGGAAGCATCATTTGGACTTAACAGCTGCCCGGCTTCAGCCCAGGTGATATTACACCGCCTGTGTGTGTGGGTGGGGGGGATCTGCAGCTGCAGGGTACCTTTGAAATGGAAATGTCAATAAGAAAACCAAAAGACCAATTAATAAGTAAGAGCCGCTTCACATGATTCGCCTCAGTCCCACAGGAAGTCACACACACTCACTCTCACTCTTCACAGGCGAGTTTTTCATCATACCTTCTTTAAGGTGCTGCTTGCATTAGTCAAGCTCAAAATCATAACAAGGTTATTTTTAGTTTTCAAAGCTGCTCCACATATCGCTGCTGCAGACAAACATTACATCAGGATAATGAAGCCGTCAGTCATTATTTAGGCCAGTTACATAAGAACAGTCACAAATAATCAAACAAAAAGAAACAATTGAAAACGAAGCCGAAGTCTCATTTGGACTCTCGGTTTGAACTGTCCTTACTTGAGGATCTGAGTGCCGGGTGTCAGTGTGTCTGTCTGTGTCTGTGATGGGTTTGTTTATGTGCTGTGTGTTCCCGGGCAGAGACTGTGACCTCAGGTTGTGATGTTTAGCTGGGAGACATTTTGTGGCAGAAATCAGACTGTGATGTGCAGTACAGAAGGCCACGTTCAATGTCAAAGGAAAAAACCAACAAAACAAAAAGCAATATATCACCGAGGGGATAGATAATGGGAAAAAACACGGGTCAAGAGCTACACCTGCTGCTCTCACACTAAAAAAAGTGTTTAATTTCAACAAAGGACAGAACATGACATTTAGGGCTTCATGTGTAGATGCTGATCATGTTTAATAGATTTCAGTCTGTTTGAAGTGCGACCATGTTTTGTAGAACTCTCCCACCCCCAGTTTACACAGCAAGGGGGGGGTTTCTGTATGGAGGTGGAGTTCATAGTGCTAAAACAAGTGTTTTCATGATATTTTCCATATGATGCATTACAAAATAGATAAAGGCCTTTGGAAATTAATCAACCAGAGCTAATAGAGGGAATTTAAATATGCGTTTTCATACAGTAACAAACAGTGTGGTGACGGCTCTCACCCTAAGCTACGTCTGTTTGGTTGTTTATTCCTGTTTCTTGTGGGAATAATAGAATTTGTATCTAGAATTCATTCGTCACGTGAGGCCCAGCAGCTTTAAGAAACTGGCCGCTGCAGACAGCGTCTCCAGCAGCGGTCCCTGCCTGGAACCTCATCACCGCTCTCACTCTCAGCTCTCTTCATCCTACTTAGCTGTAATTTCTCTGCTTTGTGCCTGACACACAAAGCAGAATCGACCTTCTCAGTCTTATATCTTAATTCTCCCTGTGACTCTCGTGTTCCAGGTGATGCGCAGTATTTGAGTTTGTCAGGCTTTTTATAAAACCAAGACTCATTCATCCATGCCAGGCTCCTCAAATCTCTTAAAATGAAGCCCCTGCTGAGGAAAACCATTTTCTTTTTCTGCTGCAGCTCGAGTTCATCAAGTCCTCTGTGATAAAATTGAGCCTCGTACAGAAAAATAGGGGCTGTCTCCATTCCTTTGTAGTTCTTTTAAGCTAATCTGTGCCTGATGTAGCAGTTCTTCTTCAAAAAGAAATCAATTTGAGTTATAAGCTCATGCTTTTATAACTATGACAGGATAGAATGCATTTGTAATTCACATCCAGGGAAGATGAAGGTTTGCTACACTTGAAGTGTGTCCTTGACTGAAGCCTTTTGACTGTTACAGGTTGTGCAGTGCAGATGTTCACATGCTGTGCTTTCAGAAACATTAAGCGCCTTCTGTTGTAAAAATAAATAACAAATCACTGAAATAACATGAAAGACTAATAAAGGATTCATATTTAAACATTCTCCAGGAGGTTGTACCAGAAGTAAAGTGTATATAAAATCTTTAAAACAGCCTTTTGGAATTCTTTAAAAGGAAACAAAGCGGTTGTGCTGGTTGTCGTGTGTGTGCAACATTTCAACCATGCAGGAAAGAGCCAAACAAGAGATGTCTGAGAAAGAACAGAATATCCAAGAAAGTCACGAGTCAAGGCTTGTTGGGGAAATAAATCTTCTGGATCCTTTTGTTCATCTTCCCCAGTTCTTTGATTAAGAAGAAGTGGAAAATATCTGGTCTTAAAATTACAATTTATTCTAACAGTAAAGAAGCCAATTCTGAGGCCTCTGTGGTTGCCCGGCCTCACAGCCGGAGAACAACATGCCCATACCTTACAAACACCTTTTATCCTATCTTGAGATCCCATAAAATCTCTGCACCAATGGGGTCAGCTCAACTGATATTTAGTTTCCCTTATTTGGTAATGGTTAAACCTGAGAGACCTAAGTTGAAGATAAGTTCTCCACGAGAATGATCACTGTCCCGTACGAGCGACTTTATGACGCACCATAAAAGCTTACACCTCTTCCCCCATGTAAGTTCACTTTAAGTCCTAAAATCTCATAAGCTGTGGATCAGATCTGGAGGTGACCAGGAAGACAAACTCACAGGAAGGGTGGGTCGTAAAATGGGGTCATGGAGATGAACACATTCTTTCAATCAAGATCTGGATTTACAACCTTAGCTTGATATCAACCAGAGCTGTCTCCAAAGAGCAGACAACAGCTAACAGAGGAAATGAATTACAAAAGTCTATGAGAAGAAGGAAATTACACACTTCTCAATACATTCAGTATACCTGTGTTCCTTGGATCTTCTGTAAAACTTACTTAACACATAAGTACTTATAAAACACATTACAGTAATATGCATACAGTAATAAACACAGAAATGAAAACTTGTTAGGGACACACTTCTAGATATGTGGACCCACACCACATAACAACATCATGCAAAATAAAATCTTTCACCTAACGGGCTGCAAGAACGTCTCCATAGCCAAGAGGAAAGGAGGAAGAGCCTGGATGAACAGAACAATAGAAAAACAGCTGAACTCCAGGGTCAGAGTCAACAGTGTCTGGATCCATGATGATGAGATGCATTAAAAACAGACGGATGCCTACTGCACATCAGCTTTATGCTCGTAACAGGATAAGGCTTCAAAAGAACACAACGCCATCCCCTCTGCGACCCACCGAGGAGGCCCAGTTATCTGGGTTCTTACCTGCATCTGGCTCGGAGCACCTTGAACCAGAGCAGAGCAAAATGAAGTCAGCAGATTATCTCGGCATCCTGGAGGGAAATGTGCTGCCCCCTGTCAGAGAGGTCTGTTTCAGTTGCAGGCCATGGCTCCTCCAGCAGGTTAATGACCTAGCATACACAGCTAAAGGCACCAATGGAGGAGGAGAAAATACCTGAGAGCTCTGAGGACACCTGCTGTGATTCCTGATCCTAATCCATCTGAACATCCTTGGAAGGAGCTGAAAGGAGGCACACATCAAAGGAGCGGACCTGCTGAGAGGCGTCAGTGTCTCATTAAAGGGATTTGATTGCTGTGGTCGCCGTGACAAGGTGTGCTAATTAAATAAAAGCCGAAGGGTCCGGAGACTTCAGACTATGCAGATACCCAAAGATGTGATTTTTCCTGCAGAAGATGTGACATTCCTACAATCCGACACAGGATGGACTGAATCAAAGTGGACGGACCACTTTATATCTTCGGAATGATGACGGGGAGCAGCCTGAGGGCGATATTAAGAACATGTCCACACGGGACGAGCTTGACTGTGTCTGCAAACACATTTAAACGATGGTTTACAGAAAGTGTTTTTTTTTTTTTTATGAAAAAGACTATGGCTACGTTGAGACTGCAGGCTAAAGTGTCCCAAATCTGATTTTTTTTTTTGCACAAATGTGACCTGTATCTGATTGTCATGACAGTCTGAACAGCTCAATTCCGATTTTTTTTTTTTTTTTTTTTATCCAACCCAGGCCACTTTCATATGTGGTCCTAAATCAGAATATGTATCCGATTTTTTGCAATGCGACCTCAGTCTGAACGGCTATGCAGCATATATCTGACTTTTGCGTCAGCGAAAGGCGACAGACGTCACAATTCTGACACAGGAGCGGGCAGACAAGCGGTGTTGTTAGCAACAAGCGCCTGTTGCCAGGAAGTAGAGCCCGACTCCAACACGCTCGCTCACAGATGAGGGAGATGTCAACTCTCTTGCCGTGAAAGTGACACAGAAAGGCGCTCGCAGACCTATTCAAAGGTTCTCGTCATTCTGAAATTATGAATGTTGAATGTTATGAATGAAGTCACATCACTATCCCACCACTCCACACCCACACACATCTCTGTACAGACGCTGCAGCTCCTTCTCAGCATTCTTCTTAATATTATTTAGTTGTAAGTATGTTGGCTTGTTGTTGATGATCTGACATTAACATAAACAAAGCCACACAAGCACACATCGTGTGACGTCGTGTCCTCTTCTGCGCATGCGGGTCACTTCAGGGCCGCAGTCCGTTCACACAGGAGAGTGGTAGCAGTCGCATATTATTTTGTAAACACCAAAAAAATCCGAATTGAGCATTAAGACCTGCAGTCTGAACGAAGCCTTTGTCTCAAACATGGGTGTGCAGAGAGGTAAGAGCTGCCTGGGCAGGGACAGCTGGTGGAGTCACTGTCTGCAGCGGCCAGTTTCTTCTTTATGACGTTTTACAGGACATTTACAGGACGGGGAGTGCTGGATTCAATGCCTGATTGACCGTTTGTAGCTGAGCAGACACATCTCTCTATGGTGTGAGGGCTCGATCAGCACTAATGAGGCTTTAACGATCACTTTAGGTTCACTTAAGAAAAAAAAACAAGGTTTTATTCAGGGTGCAGCAACTTCACCCTTTTTATTTCCTTCATAATTAAACCTGCCCTTTTCATAGTTTACGCTCTGAAGTTCCACATTTTCTGTTGTTTTTCTGTTTTTTACATCGGGCAGGTCAGTGTAAGTTCAGCTTTTCATCTTTTGCATTTTTTTAAACCTCGGTTTGACCTCAGTTTCTGTTTGAAGAAAGTGCATCCTACTCACAAGCAGCAATTGAACAGTGACTCTCACAGAGCCTTAAAAGCCTCCAGTAAAAGCAGCAAGTGTGAAAGCTTTTCATTAAAGGTTTAGAGTAGAAGGTCAGCAGCTGCTAATTTGCTTTCTCTTTCCTTTTTGAGGCTCTATATTGGTTCTGATAAGTGTTCAGCCACATTACAGAGGCACTTCCACTCTGCTGGAAGCCTATTGCTATTGAGAGATGATGAATATGAAAATGCAGCCCTGCTTCCTGCGCTGCGATTCTCTCACCAGCGCAGCAGCTGCAGAGCACAACCACAGAAGCCGACTGCAGAGAGGCTTTTTCTCTTTCATTAAAGCACGGCTGTGTAGTAATTCTGGCCGAACAAAGCCGTAGACTTCCACAGAACAGTGCACAGTTCCGCCAGTTGTCATTTCTTCACCTGCACATAAACATTGCAGTAAAAATATCATTATTGTGAAGTATCAAAAATGCTAATGGACTCTTTTATCATCACCTTCCTGCACACATGTCAAACTTGATGGTTCATTTTGACAGACCATCACATGCTGTCAGTTCATCCTCAGCTCTTCACGAGAACAGAAAAAGGCCTTTGAAATGACCTCTTTGTTCCTGTGGTCGTATATGGAGCATTTTCAAAGTACCATTCAATGTTGGCAGGAATGGGAGCGAGAGAGACAAAGAGATTGGACAATTTGGCCTCGTACAGTAGAGAAAATGTCTGTTTTAAAGCAAATTATTGGTCTTTGAATCAAATGAACTTTAATGTGCAAACCTGAGATAAAAAATAACACACTGCTAGAGGTCATGAAGCACTTAAGCTACAGGGCCAGATGTGTTTTATCTGGTAAAAAATCTACCCAGTGTTTCATCCTGCCAGGCTTCAAGCCATGTGCTTGTGTTAAAGGCGTTAGCATAAACCGAACATAACTTAAGGGAACACATGGACACCGCAAGCTTATTTAGTTAGATTAAAACACACAAATTCATGACCTTAAACATATTTAACACGGGAAATCGCTCCAGAGCGTCATTTTTGACCCCATGAATCTGTTGAGATCCGGCCGGAGAAATTTACACGTTCCATTTTCAAGGCCCGAAGAGGTGAGCAGTAGATAAGAGTAAACAATAGGGAAATCTTAAGCTGCTTGTCGTTTATCCTTCTTGGTGATGTGATTGGTTGAAGTTAGCTTGTCATAGTGAACATTGACACAACAGTGAATTTCAAACCACTGTCTGTGGTCTGTCTGAGTCACAGGCTGACGCAGGTGGAAATATATTTTCCACTTGAGGTAACTGGATGCACAAGCATTCACTGTCACACATTCAATTACAGCTGAGTGAGTAAGAGCACATAATCCTGTGCACGTGTGTGATATTTAATTTATTTAAATTACTCATAATGCTGTGAATGTGAGGGTTTTTTTTACGGTAGGAACATTTTCAATTCCTCCCTGAGCAATAGATGCTGATAGTTATCAGTGAAAGATGGAAGGCTTCTGGCTGAGTGTATTTATTTGAGCGCTAAGACGTGTGTGAGCAGCTGCAGTCGTAATATTCTCCCCAAAACACATCATGATCGCCTGGCGTGGATCGCTGCTCACCTTAACTGAAAGACTTTGCTCTAAATTTGACAAGATTGGTGATTACAGCAGCAACACACGGTAAAATGTATCAGAAAGACGGCATGTGGAGGTAAAATCAGGATGAAATGGATTTTCTGCCAGTAAATGGCGCAGAATGACGGCTTAATCTGTGGAATGGAAAGAGCCAGCCGTACATCTCGTCATGTTTCATTTCATATTTGAGAGGGCACAGATCCTCTAAAACCAATATGTTATTACCTGCCTGCAGCAGCACATACCCAGCACTTAACCGTCCTCACAAGTGTGTGTGTGTGTTTTCTTATTTTGGAGGAACATTGGCTTTTATCTGATGAGAAGAAAACACAAAGACGAGCTTTCAGCGTTTAAACACAAGCCGTCCTTACATAAAAATAAATTTCACTCAGAACCAGGCGGTGCCGTAAAGAAAGCCGACCTCTTGTCATCTATAAACGAAGCGTCTCCCAGGAGGGCAGAGGTTCAGATCTCTGCTGCATGCTAAAGGTCATAACGCTAGACTGACGCACATCTGCAGCACTTTAAATATTCACACTCTCAGCTGCCGTTGGAAGCCGCGGCTACCTCTGCTAAACGGGAGGAAACCTGTTTACGTTCAAGTCAGTTATGATGTGTGCGGTTTATTCTCCAGCCGCTTCCAGTTTGAGTTCTGTGTGGCTGCAGGCAGCGCTGTGTAGGCGTGAAGCTGAAGAAGTATTACAATGAAAAGTCTTTTATAAGACTCCGCGGCACTAATGTTCCTGACATGATACGTTTCCTGCTTAAATTCAAAGAATTCATTGGAAGAAACACATGCAGCGACTGAATGTGGAGCTTTATTGTGCCGTCCCTCAAAAGTTTGAAATGAATCTGCTTCTAGGATAAAATGTCGTTGTTGTTGTGTTGTAGGATGTTGTTTAAGGACACAGAAAACATTCTGTAACTGCATTTAAAAAAGGAAATATGTAGAAATCCAGTGGTTCTCAGTGGTAGCAGCTTTAGGCAGCAGGAGGGTCCTGGGTCCCCGATATGCACACAGGATCAGTCATTAACCCAGATATCTAATCCGTTCAGTCATATCGTTGGTTCAGCGCTGTGCGACGCTAATTATCATTATCAGTTTATCAGCTTTTCATGCTGTCTGAGAAAACAAGATGGATGAGCTCTTTTTAAATCACATCCTCCATGTGTCGTCTTTCCATTGAGGAAATGGCTTTCATGTTATCGCAGCCCTGGTCGGCAGGTTTGCGCTGGACAACATCTGCTTTTTTTTGCTGCTTAATGTCTCAGATGTTTCTCGGGGTTTTTGCCACTGTCTCTTACAACTGCAGGTGAAGTCATTAAGGATCATTAAGGACGTACTTGACGTACAATTAAGCCAGTGTCATACTCAGGAGTTGTTGTCAGACAGTCTCTGGGGGGGACAGGACATGGCGAACGAGAGCCACGTTAGTGGTGCTGTGCAGAAGGCTCAGAATGCCGTACAACAGAGTTCATGTTCTAATCACTGCAAATCCTATAAATAGAACCAGAACCATGCGGCTCAGTCAGTGGATTCTGCACACCTCTGCTAAAACCACACGATCCTCTTACTGTAACGGAGAGTAGAGACAGATTAGAAGGTGTGATGTGTGTGTGTGTGTGTGATGTGTGTGTGTGGTGTGTGTGTGTGGTGTGTGTGTGTGTGGTGTGTGTGTGTGTTTGATGTGTGATGTGTGTGTGTGGTGTGTGTGTGTGTTTGATGTGTGATGTGTGTGTGTGGTGTGTGTGTGTGGTGTGTGTGTGTGTGGTGTGTGTGTGTGTGGTGTGTGTGTGTGTTTGATGTGTGATGTGTGTGTGTGGTGTGTGGTGTGTGTGTGGTGTGTGTGTGATGTGTGTGATGTGTGATGTGTGTGTGTGATGTGTGTGTGTGGTGTGTGTGTGATGTGTGATTGGGGTGTGTGTGTGGGGTGTGTGTGTGATGTGTGTGATGTGTGTGTGTGTGTGTGGTGTGTGTGTGTGTGTGTGTGATGTGTGTGTGTGGTGTGTGTGTGGGGTGTGTGTGTGTGTGATGTGTGTGTGTGATGTGTGTGTGTGGTGTGTGTGTGTGTGTGATGTGTGTGTGGTGTGTGTGTGTGTGTGTGATGTGTGTGTGTGTGTGGTGTGTGTGTGTGTGTGTGGGGTGTGTGTGTGTGTGTGGTGTGTGTGTGTGTGTGTGTGATGTGTGTGTGTGGTGTGTGTGTGTGATGTGTGTGTGTGGTGTGTGTGGTGTGTGTGTGGTGTGTGTGTGTGTGTGTGTGGTGTGTGTGTGTGTGTGATGTGTGATTGGGGTGTGTGTGTGGGGTGTGTGTGTGATGTGTGTGATGTGTGTGTGTGTGGTGTGTGTGTGTGTGTGTGATGTGTGTGTGTGGTGTGTGTGTGGGGTGTGTATGTGTGTGTGTGTGATGTGTGTGTGTGTGTGTGTGTGTGTGTGTGTGTGTGTGTGTGTGTGTGTGTGTGTGTGTGTGATGTGTGGTGTGTGTGTGATGTGTGTGTGTGTGGTGTGTGTGTGGGGTGTGTGTGTGTGATGTGTGTGTGTGGGGTGTGTGTGTGTGTGTGGATCATCGTCCAAAAAACACAGACGCCACCAAAACCGGTGCCGGATCATTTTGATTCATGCTGATTATTTATGACCTGTGTGTCAAGATGTGGCTTCTTAAATGTACCGTCGCTGCGTCTTAGATCTCCACAGACTCGTATAAATATAGATCATATATTGTAGGAAAATATTAGGTGAGTCAGGAGGAAGCATGACAGCATATTGCAGGGAGCGGAAAGTTCCTGGAAATGAGTGTTTCCTGTCCTGGTTCTGGACTAATGGACACTTGCTTTGTAACCACAGATCATGTTCAGCCACCTAAACACGAGAGGAGATGTCTCACTCTGCTTTCCTCCACAAGCTAATGGCTGAATGCAAAGTGCAAGCAGCAGGAGGGTGCCTAACAGGCAGCCTCGTCCATTTGGGCACCGGAACACACAAAAAACAACCTGATGGATCCTCATGATGTCTTTTATCAGTTTATACTGTTTAATTTATCACCATGGAAGAAGCTTCAAATGAGTAAATAACTGTGATCTGATCATGTGCACTGATGTTTTCATGAGGATTTATATGCCTTCCTCAGTCTGCGATGAGGTTTTCTAGAATTTTTTTATGATTCTGGGTCGTTGGGTTTTTCTGAATGTGATCGTTGAACCAGCTTTGCCTTTTGTTTGGACTCGAAGTGAGAAGTGTGTGGAGGCTGAGGGGCCGGTTGAAGCTGAAGGACAAAATGAACTGCAGCAGAAGAAACAACACACACACACACACACGATTATAGCTTCTGTTGATCACTGGAGATTAGGATCTGGGATCCGTAAACACGTTTCCTATTGAACCTTCGACCTTTTTGTGTCACTGTGTTTGTCTCTTTTGCTTCTCATCTCTTCCTCTCCTCTTTATCGTCCCCTCGGCTCTTCGGGTTATTTGCAGCTGGAGTAAACAGCGGACTGAGGAGGAGGATGATGATGATGTATGTATGGTGGACAATAAGCGGAGCGGTTGTGTTGTTGTGCTGTTTTGACAGTGACCTGGAATAACAACAGACAGTTGTATCGGGGCGCTTTGTGTCGGCTCCCTCGTCCTCGGGGCCCCATCTGTGCTCAGTGGACGGGCTGAATATGTGTGCATCCAGCCAGGCTTGAAATCTTGTAACGGCGTGGCCCACACAGCAGCGGTGAGGGGTGTAAACAGAACAAAAGCTTGTGTCATGTTCAGGAGGCGTGACGCAGACGAGGCAGACTCACAGAGGGCTCCTGAGGAGACGGCGAGGCCTGGTCACAGGTGAGCGGCCGCGCTCCGTCTGGACCCGATCACGCACTCGGACTTTAACATTATCGCCTGCGCCTGCCTCAGAGTTTGTGGAGCTGCTTTGATTTGTTGAGAAAAGAACAACTTACAGGCATCGTGCGGCGGCTTGTGGCTGCAGGGTGGCGTCTCTCTGCAGTTCACACACTTTGAAAACATGGGTCACACTTTAACCGGCTGTTTCCGTAGGAATGCAGGAATAATAGAGGCAAGACGTTGCTGCTTAAAATAAACATTCAGGAGCAGATAAGCTGATGTGGGAGGAAGCCGGAGTACCAAGAAAATAACATATAACTGAATGGAGTGTCAGTGAGTCATGCTGTAATTCACACCCACCTGTCACTCAAAGTGGTCTTACCCATAATTATGTGTAATTTTAAGTCCTAATATAAGCCGTCACAAAAAGGAAGCGTATCAATAGAGGCCGGAGCCGGTCGCAAACATGTTTATTTCTGCTGGAAAGTTTTTAACAGGGAGGTTCATGGGGATGGACTCACTTTTGAAGCCAGCCCCTAGAGGCAGAGGGGTGAACTGCACTAGCTTATATCACCTCTGCATGGGCAGCAAACACACACAGAGGGACTGGGAACCTTCTCACTGTGAGGTGATGGAGCTAAATTATCCAGAAACGAGCGGCGACTCAGCAACTTCCTGTTTCAGAGGAAATGTTGTTTACAGCGTCGCTGAGTCGAGAAGTTTTCCTCATTATTTGTGCTTCATTTGCTTCTTTTTCTTCCGACAGATGGAGATTTTTTTGTTTGTGTTTGTTGGTTTGTTGTTCTGAGCAGTGTGTTGTAGTCTGTTAGTCTGGACCCCCCCCCTCACTGTGGGTCTGCCTGTAGCACTGCAGAGCACATTAACAAAGCACAGGGACAGCTTCCAGAGTTCATCCTGTCTTTATTGACCTCCAGATTCAGAAGATCAACAGCAGCCATAAAGGCCCAGCCGCCCTCTGACTGATCAGTGCAGTCTCTCTGTCGCCTCCAGTTGTTTTTGTGTCAGAAAACTTATTACAGAGTCTGTCTCCTGCGCCGGAGATCGATGTGGACTGTCACTGTCGATTCTTGTGCTCGGTGGAATCCCAAAGCCACCAACAGGCGTCTGATCAGGTCCAGTGGAGCAGGCCACCCCACAGAAACCACGGAGGCTAACTGAGCTCAGATCAGCATGAAAACATCACAGAGATGTGAGCGTCGACATAGAAAGTCGTGACATCTGGAGCCTTTTGCCTCACTGACACTGTAATAAGCTAATTGCTGACTGTGGTAAATGAGGCTTCTGCGGGGGTCATTATGACGGAGAACACTGGAAACTGTTCACTCTGAGCTTCTGCTTTTCTACGTTAGCATTTAAATGACACAAATTAAATACTGGGAATGACTTTAATCGCTTTTCTGCACGCTTCATGTGTGTGATGCTCACACTGTGTCACATGACGCAGAGGGACGTCACTGACCTGTGGCGTCACCCGCCTGTCACTCAAAGCGGACCACACTCCCTCAGTGTAATTTCAAAGCTGCATCAGAATGAGCAGGCTGTAAATATGCTCCTGCCTGCTGTGAAGCATTTTAACATGGAGGTCTGTGGAGAGGAGCGCCTCAAGTGGCCACTTGGGGAACTCCAATTTGGCTTCTTTTTTAGTATCTTGATGCATATTTGTTATTCAGCAGTAGTAGTTTATTTAAACCAGATGTCCGTACACAGCTTCACACATTAACAGAACGCTCGGTTAATATTCACCTATTTGACAATGACACACTTTAACTGCAGACTTTGACCCAGAACACCAGGGTTTGTGCCTCCTGAAGTTTCTTTTATTTAACCTTTGTACCCAGGTGTTAAAATGACTTGGTTGGCTTCAAGTCAAGAGTTTGGATTTAAAACAGACAAAGTTGTCCCATCTCTCTCTCTCTCTCTCTCTCTCTCTCTGTGCCTCCCCTGTGACCAGTGCTGCCCTGACAAACACATTAGACCTGCACTGTTTACATAAAACCACCGGAGGGCGCCGCATACATAGACACTGCTCATGTGTGCAGTATTCTTCTCTCTTTAGGTGCACTCTGCAGGTGTTGTAATTTGCAGTTTTACATAAGCTGGACCAAATGCAGATGAGCACAACTATCCAACAAAAACCAAAGACGCACCTCAATAAACACAAAGCAAAACTAAACTAGGGATAATAACAGCAGGTCTCTACAACAAGGCCTATATGTCAAAAATGTTTCAGTACTTTAGCACTGCTGGTATAAAAATGTCGGGATCAGTGATCCGCTTTGAGTCCCGTCCTTGTTCGCTGTGATGGCAGGCGAGGTCAGACAGGAATGTCCCTGGACAACGATGTTTGCGGAGGACGGTGTGATCTGTAGCGAGAGCACAGATCAGGTGGAGGAACACCTGCAGAGGTGGAGGTTTGCTCTGGATGAGGAGAGGAATCGGGACTCAGTCATGGGATAGAACAGAATATTTGTGTGTGAACCAATGGGAGGGAAGGAGGACAGTGAGGTCACAGGGGGTCGAGGTCATGAGGGAAGAGGAAGTGATAATCATCTTAATAATCAGGAACATTTTCTTACAATCTTGGAAGATGGTAAGCATTAACGAGCTGTGCTTATTGGTGTTGGAAGTCATGTGACCATGCTGGAGTTTGTTTACATTGTACTTCATGCTAACCTACATGTTACGTTGCATCATCATTCGTACAGTGTTGTTGTCACATTTGATCTTTTTGCTGTAAATAAATAACAGACTCTGGGTAAACCCCCGTGATGTTGTTGGATAAACACACCCACACACTCTCAGCGCTGTTCTTCCTCCTGGGTGTCAGTGTTGTGTTGGGCTCTCGCAGCACTGATGTGTTGTGACGTCAGTCGGCGGCGCCTCTGTGTAAGACCGCTGCTCTGTCATTAATCACGCTGCTCCTTCCTGAGCGGCCTAATGATACGGTTCATATCTGTACAGTTTATATTTATCCTGTCAGTGGAACCTTTCTGTCTTGTTCTGTTTAATCCTTTCGTCTCTTTACGGCTGTGACACACATGAAGCCGTGTGATGCTGCTTTTCTGTATCTGGAGGATATAATGATGCTGCTGTGGCTGTAAAGCGTGTGTGTGTGTTTGCAGGGAGTCTTTGTGGCTCATTCCACCTTTAGATCAGGCTGAGACAGAAAAGTCCACATTCGTGAACAGAATGAGGGAAAAATGTTGCCGTCCGCCTCTGATTTGCTCTTCAGAGTCCATTCCGCTCAGTTTTTTATTGGAACCTGGAGCCCGTTTACACATAAGTGGTTCATTTACACCTCATCTCCACACTCTCTCTCTCTCTCTCTCTCTCTCACTCTCTCACACACACTCACACTGCCACGGCTCTTGTCTGACCTCTAGTGGAAACAGCAAGCCAATGAGGTTCTTCTCCTCCTGTGTGTTTGTATTTAAAGCATAACATGAAGCTTTCAACATCTTTTTTTGGTTGTGTAAAATAACAGGAGGGAGTTCTGCTTTTCAGTCTGGTATTAATGATGCACATTTAATTTGATAAACCACTGCAGGGGATACATTTAAATTATTGAACAACTTTTAAGACCTTCCCAAACACAGCAGCCGCTCTTCTGTGTTGCAGTGAAAGAATGTTTATGTTTTGTATTTTATCAGGATCGAATCAGCTGAACCATCCATTCATTGAGCGCCCCTCCCTCTGGGTTCGTATAGTTTTGAAATTTCAGACAATTGCTTCTGCAAAATTATCAGAATAAATCTTTAGTGGAAGCTTTTAATGGAAACAGATTTATTCTTTTCTGTAATATAAAGCTGAAGAAAAATGTTTTCATAATGAGCAGGAAGCACCGAGATCTGGATGATCCTCGGCCAGATGTTCTTATTATATTAGGAATCAGAATGACAACACTTTATAAGCTACTGTTAGGGTAGGTTTAACGCAGGTTTGCTGAACTGCAGAGAGATCAGATACTTTTAATTTAAGGCATCAAAACCAAGCAAAGCCCGCTGGCCTGGGACGTCAGGGTTTTAAATGCTGCTGCACTGACACAAGAGGGCGCCACAGGACCAGTAATCCTGGGGCAGTGCAGGCAGAAGAGCGTCTTCAGACCTTCACTAAATCTAAATCTTCTTACTGCACTGCATTATGGGACATGTATTTGATCAGCAGTTCCCCTAAAACCAGGTGGATTTTGTGCATTGATCAGCGTTTAGTCGATAAAATGTCAACAGTAAGGACTTGAAGGCTCCAAAAATGTGAATCACCATCATATAAGTCATAAAATTTAAGGATCAAAGCACTCATGGATAATTAATCACACTGTCGTGACACTAATATGACTCAGAGACTGTTTTAGTTCCCCTCGGAATGAGAAGCAGCAAAACGTTCCTGTTTGACAGCTCTGTTTATTTTCAATATACATTTCATTTGAAAAATATAAATTCTAAAATTTCACCTATTGCTAAAAAGTCACAAAAAAAAAAGTTAATCAGGAACAAAACATATCAGTATGCGGACTCTAAAATGAACCTTTGCTGTCTGTAGGGTGTTGGTTTTGTCCGGCGTGCTTACACAGTGTGACGCACTAATGACTGCCTGCCTGTTAGAGTCAGTCCACTCACTGATGTGGAGGATAAATTAAACGCTGCCACACAAAAACAACTGAAACATGAGGATATTAGTAGCTGTGTCATTTTGGTTTGAGCCGGCATGTTTTTATGTACAGGATTTACAGAAGCAGGCGGCTCCTTCGTCACATCTTCACCTCATTCAAAGTGAGAAAGTGCTTCAGTGTGCTGTCAGCGGGAAGACATTTTGGATTGTTGTTAAAGGAGGATTCTGAAGTTTTTCCAGCTACGGGTCATGAATAATTGACTCCTGTGTTGCAGAGATTCGTCTGTATTATGTATTTTTCAGGCTGACTCAGTCTTTCCAGCCACGTTTTGTTTGGTTTGTTTACATGTGTGAGGCGTTCTGTTGTGTTTTGCTGAATCCTCGTGTACAACATGGTGCATGTTTTTAGGCGTTAATGTGTCGACACTTTTTAGTTTATTTACATGTTTTTCTGCCAGCGTTCACAGCTCCTCAGCAGCTCAATGTGTTTTCTCTATGTTTGTGTGGTTCACACGCTGTAGCTCCAGTTAGACGTTGCTTTCGAATCTCTACGTCAGAAGTATTAGCATGACCCACAGTGCTGCAACCGACGTGTGTGTTAGTGGAAAGAACACAGAGATAAACCAGAATCATCCTTTAATACTGGCCATACACACTGTGAGGTCTGAGTCTGCTCTGGGGGAGGGGGGGCACTGGGAGTAAAAGAGTGACACTCACATTCACACTGTGTGTGTGTGTCTGTGTGTTACCACCTGTTCAAAAGACACATACTGGTAACTCTCTGAACACACACACACACACAGTGTGTGTCCTCTGAGTGTTTCATTCATTTCAATTTTGACACCAGATCATTTAAACAGCAGCTGAGAGCTGGAGCTGCCCCCCCCACTGCACCGCACGGAGGTCCGAGTCCGGCCTCCTGCTTCACATTACATACATATATGTAAGAATTTCACTCTGATCAATCTTTTATAAGCCACTTAGGGTTAAAGTAGTTTGTGCAGCACAAGCAATTAAAATGATCTGCGCTTCTAGATTAAAAAGTTTGGCTGAGAAAAAACAAAAAAAAAACTGGATGATTCTGTCTGACTGAAGGTTTTTTTTCTACTCACAACAAAACAAAAACAAACAAAAACACAAAATGATCTTTAAAAAAAAGCAGAAAGAAAACAGAAACACATGATTTAATTTAAACAAGTAACAAAAGCTTCGAAGTGAGAAAATTAGGTGATGAAACAAAAAGTGATCATAAAAATATTTACTTCATCTGCACACACTCTCACGTGTGTGCTTTGTTAATCATCTGTTAACTTAAATATCTAATTTCCATCACGAGCTATCATACAGTGAGTCTCTTGAATCATTTCTACAAGAGGACAGAGAGAGAGAGGAAATATCAAAAACCCATGCTGCGTCAAAAATCAACATGTTGCGTTTGTTCATAATGAGCGCTGGATCTAAAACGAGAGGTAGAGCTATAAAAACATCATTCTCCTGCTACAGGAAAATGTTATTAGAGTAATTCGGTTTATATATAAAAACTCAAGACGGATGAAATTTGTACACGTTGTTTATAAAAAGAGCAGGGAGGGCGCTCCATGCACGGTCAGAGAGCTGCAGCAGTTTACTGTTGCTCAGCTGTGTGTGTGTGTGTGTGGGAGGAGTTGCATAGAAGAGTAGTAAGGAGTTATATTTATCAGCATTGAACACACACACACACACTGTTTACTGTGGAGGGATGAAACCGTTTTGAATGAGTGTTAGTGGGAGTGCCGGGCGTCCTGCAGGCCGTCGGTTTGGAGCTCTACAGAGATGTTTCAGATCCTCTGCTCCTCCAGTAGAAGGAATTATCATCGTCTGGGTCCATGTCTATTCTAATCTGAGGCACAGACTTCAGCGGACTCATCTCAGGGCTGAAACACAGACAGACACACAGGGGTGGATGTAGAGATGCAGCAGCTACACCAACAGGCAATGATTTCATCTTCACTGCGTACTTTAATACTAAGACAGTATTCATGAGCCGTTCTGTAATGGTTAATATGACACATGCGATGTGAATGTATTGATAAACATTTAGTTTTATGTGCAGAACTTTGATGCATTGATCCAGCTGCTTAACTTTCTGCCGTTCCTTCTCGTGCTCAGTGCATCGTTTCATCTCTGATTCTCTGCTCGGGGTCATCTGAGTGCAAAGCAATTTGGCTTCAGTCTTTGTGGGACAGGATTAGTTCCGAAATGGGAAGGGGGGGGCAGCGTAATGTCATCGCTGTGAGTGAGGCACGGTCTGATGTTGACGCATCACTGACGCTCGCCACGTAAAGAAACGCTTGTTTTTAGCAGCAGTAAAAACACAAACTGTAAAGCGCGCTTGTAGTGACGTGCCTTCAGTGTGTGTGTGTGTGTGTGTGTGTCTGAGTCATGTGACCAGGCTGTGATCTCTGTAGCTGAAGACTAATTAGAAAAAAAAGTCGTGTTTGTTGGCATCGCAGATGTCCTGTCATCACAGCTGCTTTTCACACATTGTCCTAAACACTAATCTTCTTTCATCAGCACCGTTACGACAGTCAGAGAGCAGATGGGGTCACACAGGAACACAGCAGGACCCTGCACACCATCGTGGTCACGGTGAGACGACGTGGACGTGACGGGGAAACATAATCTCCTCTTGAGCATCATAATCTTGTGGTTGTCTGAAAACATGGCTCATTCTGTCTTTTTAAGATTGATTGTGTCTCCACGTGGGGACACTGTTATCTCTCACTCAGCTCTGAATGCATCAGTTGTTCGTGGCAAAAAAACCAAAACAATCAGCAACAGGACTGAAGGCTGAGCTGACAAATGGCAGCCAGCACACTGCCTCCCCTTAGAGAGGGGGGAAAAACGTTTAGCTATAGTAAGCTAATTAGCCTAGCTGACCTTTAAAGTTCAGACTAGCATTATATGCCCGCCTTCTGACCTTTTACAGGCTTTGATGGCTCTGTCATCAATAAATGTAAGAAGAAATCAGTGCTGTTTTATTCAGCTTCATTTGTCAGGTTCCAGTTTACACACACACACACACACACACTCACCTGGACAAGTAATTGGCCTGGTAGTAGCGAAGCTGCTCAGCACGATGTGTGTCGTTCAAGGAATGAAGGGGACTTCTCTCCTGAGGACGAATAAACAGAGAAAGCGGCCATTAGTGCAAACGAAGCTGAGCTAATGAAACATTTATGTTCCAGTCAGAGCAGCAGGTTTTCAGTCCAACACAAACAGGACGGCAACAGCAACAGCCTGGGAAGCTACTGTGTGTGAGACATTAGTGCAAAAACTGTAAAGCTTTGTGAAACAAATCGACAAGACATTTAAAAGATGAAGCGCTGCTGACTAGAAAAGAATGAGGTTAGGTCAAATAAGACAATTATACCCAGAACGTAGAGACACTTCATGCAAGACGGACCTCAGGTTAGAACAAAGATCCCAGCAAAAGAGGAAAAATGTTATCATGCAGAGACGAAAGACAAAAGAAGTGACAGAAGGCGTCAGAGGAAAGCGAAGGCCGGTCAGAGACGAGCAGGAAGACGTTTTTTTTTTTTCTCCGGCGCTGCAGGCGGTTCGGGTTACTCACTGTCAGAGGCCTTATCACCTAAGAAGGGCTCCTGCTCCATCATGTCCATGGGGATTTTAATGCTGGGGACATTCTCGCTGTAAGGATAGTCAGACTGTCGGAGAGAGGAGACACATCCTGAGAGACGGGACCTCCGGGGTGACTTAACCATCAACACGCACGTTCAGTATGACTTAACCTGTGACGACCTTTACTGTATTCTTTAATATAAACCTGATTGTGTTATACTGATCTAAGTTTCAGCTACAGGTCTCAGAGGACAATGTCTACACTCGTGCAATGTTTCTGTGACGCCAGGAGTTTAGGGAGCTGAATGAAAAAAGTTTTAATGGGCTTGTTAATATTTGCCAGTATTCTGGAAACGTGCTCATCAGATGTGATGTTAATGAGTTACCGCCTCTTTGTTTATGACACTACAGCCTGTCTTTAGATGGATTTGTCCCACATGGAGATTCACACAGGACGATCACACCACATCAGCTTTCGCCACAGAGACCTCCAGCTTCACCTGAGGAAAGAACTTAAAAATGAAAACAACCCTTACGTCTTCAGCGTCGCTGTCCATGCTGCCTCGTTTCTTCTTCTTCTTCTTCTCGTCCTCCTTCTTCTTCTTGTCCTTCTCTGGGATGACATCGTCCAGGAAGCTGAGGTCGTGCTGGGAGAACATGTAGTCCATCGCTTTTCTGACAGCGACCAGAGCGAGGATCTGAACACAGAACGGCAGGAGGGTCAGAGAGTGGACAAAGGACCAGAGCCAGACCAGTCCACCAGACTTTTAATGACAAGTTCTTCAGTGCTGTTTTTATCACACTGAAGTGTAACTGTGTAAAACACCATAACAGACATTACTCAGATGAACAATCATTTACATATCAGAACAGTGTAGCCACGATGTTCTGGTCAAGTCAATGATTTTATATTTCTATGAACACGAAGGCCTCTGACCATGACGGGGAAGATGATGGCAGCCACAGTGGACTTGAGGATCCAGAGCAGAGCCAAACACAGGATCTGGATGAAGGTGAAGAGGTGGACCTTCCTGAGGGGAACGTGTCGCAGGTAGATCAGGTCGGGCTGATGCTTCGCCGGCATCAGGAGCAGCTTCAGACGATCCATGAACTGCAGATGGAGGTACAACATGACACGCTCTGCATTCCACCTTTACCTTTACGATGAGAATAACATGTGTGAGATGTACCTGCACTCCGTTCAGAGAGGCCACTCCCATGTAAAGGAAGACGCCGTACAGCACAGGCATGGGAATGAACTGGTGAAACAGACAAGAGGACGAACTGTGAGTCACATTCAGAGACAGAGCTATGTACAAAATTTAGCTTCAGATACAACTTAAACAGCAGAAAATGTTACTTTAACCCTTTCCTTTGTAACTTAATTTAACTTGTAAAATTGCCAGATTATTGTTTCTGTCATTGTGAAGCTATTTAATTAAGCATTATTAGATTTAACCCACCTGATCAAACCCACTATGAGAGTAATTACCTTCAGAATTGGAGACATGAAGACAGACAGTCCTGTCAGGATGAACACAGTCACACCAGTGACCCTCTGCTCTCTGCGAAGAATCACAGGAACAAAAGTTATTATTGTAAATCTCAGCCTGAATCTTCTGCCGATGACTTGAAGACGTCAGCGTTTTGCTGATTCTTATTTTAGTTTATCTAAAGAGCTCGAACAACACTGGTGTTTTCTGGGAAGTTCAAAGTCAGTACGGATGTCTCAGAGTTATTTTGTTAGCTCAGCTTACAGCTGACACATCGGGAGGCGGTGGAGGACATCAGACAAGACAAACAAAACAAAACACCTTCAAAAACAGGAAAAAATGTCTTTTTATCATTTATCAATGAACAGAAATCTGTTTTCGAGAAGCCAATTATGCAACGTCATTGTAGTACGACGGATCAGCGAAGGATTACTCTTTAAAAATTTGAGAGGATTATTTTCCTTCGCAGCTATTAACTCCTAAAACACAGAAGATGAATGTGATATTCTGTGATTTGATGGCGGAGCTGTTAAACCCTCCACTTGTCTCTGGCACTAAGCTTCATGCTCTGCTTTAAACATGAGAGACTTAACAAACAAGCAGGATTAACAGGCCAGCAGTAATCTACTGTGTAAATGTTTCTGAAGTTTGGCTTAACTCACAAAACAAATCAGCTTATTAAGTCAGGCTCAGTTAAATCGGCCACTAAAAGCACTTATTTTAATTTTTTGGTTTTTAGGCAGCATGTTCTCAAAACAAGGGAAAAATTTAGCAAAACTGCTGAGAAAGATCTCTGCCTGAAGAGTCATTTCAGTGTGTTTATTTCATCTTTAATCCTTCTCTTAATGAAATATCTGGATACAGTTTTCCATGGGTGGATGATGATGTATTGATATTGATTCAGAATTCATCTGGATGGTACATTTGATATATATTTAACCTGTATCACAGTATAAATGCTCCAAACAGGGTACTTAATAATGAAAATTGCTTCATTTTCTTTTTTCTTTTAACTAAAATCATCAAAATGTAAGAAGATATTTGAGTTTTGCACTTTCTTTTTATGATTTTTACTGCTTCTGTAGGGCTGCTGGACCTCATGTTGCAGTGACAAATGAGCCCCCACAGTGCAGTGTTCTCACCTCACGCCCAGGAACTTGGGCTGCTCTCCGGGAGCCGATGTTTCTGTCTCCATCTTCAGACTGTCGATGTGAGCGATGGAGATGACGGTGGCAGCCACGTACCACGGCAGACCCATGAAGGAGCAAATGATCAACAGAACAGCCACCCAGAAGAGATCCAGATGGTAACCTGCCCCTTTCTGGTACAGACAACAAACAGTGGGTCAAAGGTCAGACAGTGTGCAGAGCACAGCTGCAGATTCAAACTGCTCTTTAGTATACAGATCAATACAACAACAATACTGTCATGATTCGAGTTTGAATCTTCAGCAGTGATTCCCTGAACACTGCAGGCGGTTATGTTTTGACTTGCAGCATGTCCAGTCACTCTCATGAAACATCTCTCACTCCTGTGAGAAGAATGATATTTAACTACAGTGTGAATGTGGCTGGTCTGACTGCAATTTGTTGTGGAAAATGCATGAAAATCCTCACGTCACATAAATCAGGTAAGAGAAACCAGACGAAGCAAAGCTTCTTTAACTCTTCATGTAAGCGCTGCCGGTTTGAAGACATGTATCACAGATTACCAGCAGGCTCAGTGAGCACATTTGTGTCTTTATTTACCTTAAGCTTGTGCTCCTTCCTGTTGACGATCACAGCAGTAATCTGTTGGTCCATAAACACCAATATGGTGACCAGAAGAGCAGGAAGAGCTGATGCCAGGTAGACCCACCAGGGGTTCCCTCCGAACGGGGGCACAAACCAACCACGGTGTGGGCTCGTTGGCTGCGAGGGAAAGACGTCAGAAGACACGAGTCATGCACACCTCACAGACAGAGAGACGTTTGAAGCAGCTTTGTATCATTAAAATGTGTAAATGAACGATGTCTCCCCTCCTCGCTGCAGCCTGCTCCCAAAGCTGCTCATTCATGTACAGAAAACATCCTTTAGACCAGATGTTAGAGCTTTAAAGCTCAGTGTCAGGCCGTTGGGGCTACTTGTACAAGCAGAAGATGGTGCAGTGCAGAGCTGCCTGCTGATGGGCAGGGACAGCTGGTGGAGTCGCTGTCTGCAGGGGGTCCTCTTGTTTTTAGATGACAAACATTTTACAGGGAAAGCTTTGGAACACACGTGAGCAGTGGGGAGCTGGATACAAATTTCACGATCCCCAAAAGAAACCCTCCAAACCCAGAGGCCTAAAATTCATGTAGCTTAGAGAGCAGTTTGTTGTTGAGCTAAAAGAGGCAATGAGCCCAGTGCATTGTGGGTGTTCCTTCCTGTAGCACCATTTCAGGAAGGGACTCACCTTAAATTCAGTTGGCACAATGAGTTTCGGAGTCTCGACTCCTACGAGCTTGTCGACTCCGCAGAAGATCAGGATGGCCAGGATGATGGCGAAATCACTGATGAGTTTCCTCACCTGTGTGGGAGTCGAGACATAAATGTTCTCTGTAAACCAGCTGATGCACTTCAGTGTCCATCACATGTGACCTGTCAGGCGCTCACCGTGGTGGGGAAGAAAGGGCTCGTCTTGAACTTTTTCAGACACATGGAGCAGGTGTAAGTGCCAAAGAAGAGGATGAAGGACATGAGGGCGATGTCCGGGACGAAGTCGCACGCCTTCCCCACCAGCTCTCCGTTGTACTTCAAGCACTCCGTCTTTGTGAGCGACGACCATGACGCATTCATCGGCTGCACAGGAGACACACCATAACTGTAAGCCTTTACCATCAGGAGGTGATAAGATACACCCTTTGTTGGAGGTTACTGTGACTGTGTATGTCCTTATCTTCAGTCCTCACTCATAACAGTGTTATGAGAATATAACAGCTGACCGCACAACTGTCTTTCTCCGTCTTTATCTAGACACTTGTAACGAGCACAAGGTTTGTGACCCAGTTTCAAGAAGCCCTCTAAATCAAAGAATCCCAGGAGTCCTTCAGCTGGGGCAGTGTAAGTAAACATTTGGAACACACACTAGAAGGTTGCTTGAGACAGCGTACAGCAGCACAGATGATTTAACACAAATTACAGAAAGAGGAAAGAGGAAACACTTACCAGATCAGTGTTGTTCCAGTACCAGACTGAGGTACCGTCTAAAGGATCGCCAATGATCTCTGTACTGTTTTCTGCAAAAACACACACCTGTCAGCGTGATGCTTTAAAACGCATTCAATTTAAAAAAAAAAAAAGTTCTCCTTTAGTTCTTCTAAAGTGTGAAATAATATCTTACGGTATATAAAACTCGCTTTTTGTTCTTAGACATACCTGAACATGTATTGGTGTAAATGTACAAAGATGTATTGCATACATGTTACACTAAACACATTCACGTGTCCATTTTAAAGTAAATTTCTCTACCATGTTACCTTCTTAAGGAATGATTTCCACTGTTGCTGTCCCATAAATACTTTTTTTTTTAAAAAAAGATTGGCTCGACAGAGGCTTTCCCTCATCAAACCAGTGTCTCTGATGCCAGCCGGGAGTTCCCCTGACTTCCTGTCTGTGTTACACCAGCCTGTCTGGATATGTCAGCTGCTTACTAAGCTAAAGTGGGCATCTGTTTCCACTGTCCTGGTGTACAGTGTACAGTGTACTCTACAGTATGTGGAGTGGTATGAGGGAATAGTATATTGGGGATGGGTTATTTTTGCATGCAGCAGGGGAACACCACAAAGTTAACGCTGCTACTTCAATAGAACAATACAGCCTATAATATACCTATAATACAGCCAAACAGTAGCTATCATCCTTAAGGCTAGAACAGCAGAGTTAGTGTGTGTATAGAAGCTAGACGACATTCTTACCTAAGACAGTAGGGCCCATGCAGAGGCACTCATACTGTGTGATGTCGTCCATTCTAAAATCCGAGTTGATGGGATAGTGGTGAGCTAACTTGATCATCTTCTTGAAGGCATCATATATGAAGATGAAGCTGATGAGACAGGAGAAGCCCTCCTCGGTGAACCGGGTGAAGTACTGAACCAAGAAGCTGGCGTCAGTGGCCACCAGCATCAGGCAGAAGAACGCCGACCACAGGCCGATCCACAGCCGGAACTCCAGGTAGTCAAACTCATTATCTCTGAATAAAAACAACAGATATTCAAAACGGGCAACCCGACAGAGCATAAACCTGTCATACTGGGGTCTGTGATGACTTAAGTGGGCCTCTGGAAAATCCTGCACGTACTTGCTGAAGTTGAAGAGCAGCCGTTCAAACACTAAAACAGGACCAGTGCTGCTGAGGATGGTGAGCGGCTGGCCCGCCAGCAGACAGAAAAACCCTCCTGCAATGGCTGTGCCCAGAAAACTCTCCAACACACCCTGTTCACATGGGGGGAGCAGTTATAGAAGAGCTCAGTGCCCTTTAAAGAGTAAAAAGCTTTAAATCTCCATCTGACCTGCATGTTTTCCGTGGCATCCCCTAGCAGACCGCCAAACGTGATGGCGTTTGTCACAGTTCCCAGGTAAATAAACAAAATGGCCGACAGGGACTGAATGTTAAATGCATCGGTGAAGTCACTGAGAAAGAAAGGCGCTTTTCTTTTTATGTCAAGTATGAGGCCGCCACAGAACCTGAAACGGAAACAGGAAATGATCGCACAAGCTTAAACACGACTGTATGCACAACAGTAAATGTAGACCTGCCACTGAACATTTGTAAAACTGCACAGTGACATGGGAGGCTAATGTTAAAGTGCACAAAACTGCAGTTTCTCAAGTGGCCACTTGAAGCTAGCTGCAAAAGTGGGTCAATCCCTGTAGTCGTCCATGTTTAAAAAAAGATCCCAGTCCATTAATTTATGTATAATTAAATGGTGTAACTACTCTGAGTGACAGATAAGTGTCATCTCAGTCCAACACAGCCGCTCGGGAACCTCAGCTCCACAGAGTTGGTGACATCCCAAAAGTTTCGATGTCATGTCTTCATCGCAGGCAGCATGTTCTAAATGTGACAAAAGTCTTTTTAAACTGAACCACTTCCTAGATGGTTCCATTTGTGCCGTGTCATACCTTCCAGTCTTCTTCAGTTCTTCTCCTATAGTGTGACCTCCTCCTCCGTGACCTCCATCATGAGGCATGTCTCCATTCATCTGAGAGTCCCCTCCAGCATACATGTTTTTTCTAAAGTACATGTAAATACACAGTCAGGCTCTTTAGCTCCCGATGACTTACTTGCTGATTGATAGGTGCATATAAACAGTTGAGTCATCCCTGATTTATATATATATATAAAAACCTCCTGCCCCTCTTTCATTATTGAAGGCTGTGCTGAACACCTGGATGCACTTGAGTGATTTTTGCAACTTGTGCTTTTCTATCACATTAGGTGCACACACAGCAGAGTGAGCACAGGTCTATCTGTGGCTCCTACATGTTTAATAAAGACATCCTGCAGACTCAAAGCCTTATGACCTCGTTAAGGTCAACACAGAGCGGCAAATGTCTGTTTCATGTGTTTACAGACCTTTTGTCGGAGGAGGGCAGAGATTTCGGAGGTTCTATCCTGATCGTCGGGTCCCACTCTCCAGGTGGGAGCACGATCACCTCATCCAGAAACTCATCAATACCGGCCAGCAGGTCTTGTCTGTCCTTGGCCTTGTATGCGATGTCATGAAAGACCTGAACACAGGCAGAGAGAGAGGAAGCATTCGAGTGTGAAGGAGACCTGTCAAAGCACGTAGTGTCAGCAGGCAGCTGACTGTGATGTTAGAAGGTTAATAAACGGGGAAGGAGGCTGGATGGCACACACGTACACACACAGACACACACACTGGATATGAACTATTCACCACCGAAGACCTGGGGGAATCGTTAAATAACAAACTACTGAGTTTCAGAGTTTAATGTGACATTGCTGCATTTCTGCTTCAGTTACTGGACAGATCACTGAATTTTTTTGTCCTCAGTAAAATCCCAACATGCATGTTCACAAATTGTAGAGCTATTCTACAAAATATTGTACAAATTAAAAATGTTAATGTCAAGGTTAACATAACTTAGTGTAGGTGTAAAATACCTCATCTGACATCAGCGTAGCGATGGCTCTGCCGATCTCATGATATGACTTGGCTTTGCCTTTGGGGCCAAGCAGGATGAACAAAAATCTACAAATCAAACAGAAATTATTATTAATCACGTCTTTTTTCCATACACACGTGTTCACAGCATCTTTATTTCTACATATCACACATGAGTGTTTACATTCAAACACAAAAGCATGTTATTGCCTCACAATCACTCCACAATGATGGCAATAAAATGCTATTGAGAAACTTCAAATATGTCCCGATAGCTGTAGACATTGTTATAGAAGTTGATTGTGCTGCCTCTCCCTGGAAACTTTTAAAGCAGTTCCAGGTAGTGAAATGACTTTATGGCTGCTTGGTTACAACACCTTGCAGCTTTATGACACTCATCAACACAACAGTAGATGACACGATAAAATACACCCTCGTATATTAATCTGCTGTTTCATTAATGGAAATATTAAAAGTCTAATTTCAACGAACCCACAACAACTCCAGCTTCTACCATGTTAAACTTTAGCTCCCATTTCTGAAATAACGTCGGGCACCTTGTGGGAACGGGGACCTCCGTCAGTGCTCCCAGCATCACAGCTTGCTGCAGACGAACAAACGCCACAAAGGGTGCATCCAGGAAGTCCACCTCCCCCACCAGCACGTTGGAGGCCTCTGCGTCTCTCGGCAACTTTTTCATGAACTTGTTCCTCAGCTGAAAGCACAAAAGATTGAGGTGTTAAATGTTAACGTTCACACCAGCAAGCTGTCTAAAGCGATCCGCTCTGAATTAAAGGACCTTTTAATAAAACAGGACAAGCTCTTTTAGTTTAAATACCAACAGGCTCTCATGGTGTGTAAAAAGCAGGTGAGGGAGGTCTGTAATTCTCTCTTAACGTGGCAACAGAGAGATGTGTGAAGGTGGAGGTCAGATACCTGCTGAGCTCCAACATTTTCTCTTTCAAAGACAGTCTGGGAAACACTACGCACGTTACTGTGCAGCTGTGATTTAAAAACCTAGATAAGACAGCAGAGAAGCATTCGCTAAGACATAACCATTGACAGTTCATAGGATAACTATGTACATACGTTGGATAAAACAGACACCCTGAGGCTGCAGGTAGACAACATGCAGCTTATTGTACCATACAATAGATTTAGTAAAGTGAGATGGTGCAGCTACACCAAGCCTGGGCTTTCTTTCTTTTTATGATTCATCAATAATTCCTGCCATCTCCTGATTGTTCACTGCCGTCCTCAACCTCCAAGGACTGGAATCCCATAAACTTGTGACCTTCAGCTGGAAAGATCTAAACGGATCCAATCAGAGGCCTTTGAGCCATCCTGGCAAAGAGTTTGTCTGTAAATGATTTAGGAGTCAAGAGGTTAACCTGCGTAACTGCACACCCTGACCTGTGTCTGATCGCTGCTAATCCACAGCACACTGACCCCCCTCATAAAAACATCTATTCTCTGATCCAGTCTTTGTTCTTCTCTGATCCCCTTTGGTGTGACGTGAGGACAGGAGGGGCCTTATAGAACAAAAGGCACATTTTGTTATCAGGTATAAAATTAAACACAATCCAAGTTTTCTAACAATAAGTATGTACGGTATCTCAGCTCTCATCTACTCCTTCGTCTTATCTCTACGACTGTACCGCAGGTTATCACTCCCACAGTCTGTACGGAAATGATAGCTGCATGTGGAAACTTGTTGATTGTATTTATAGACTTCGTGGGTGTGGAAGAGTTTAGGAGATGCATTTCCTGTCCAGTTGTCTCTTTGCTGCACCACCATCTGTCCCTCAGGAGCGCTCACTGGGTCACTCTGACCTCATTCGGCTCTCCCAGAGAGGTCTGAATTTGGGACGAGAGCGTGCTTTATGGACAGAATGGCTGCTGTGAACAGGGTGGTGTGTCCGCTCTGGGCGGGGCTGATGCGTAAGCACAAGGAGAGTGAAACAGCAACTGTCTTAAACACTCTGGACAGTGACAGGAGTGAAATGCATGCACTAATATCACCCTGTACAGGCCCAGAAACTGTAGAAACTAAACAAATGATCATTTTTTCAACCTCCCATTGGCTCCCTGAAGACATCATGTGTCTTGTATAGTTGTGACCAAATGTTTATTTCACTTTATACTTCATGTCTAATTAAAAAAACAAAGCCTACACTAATAGATTCTGTAAAAAAACAAAATAAATCTGCACTACTTGGAGCTGATCTGCAGGCTTTCTGAATGTGCAGAGCAGAGTGAGCTCAGCACAGAACCTGCTGCTTGTTATTGATGAGGCTCGCAGTTTTAAAATATGTTAGTATCTTAGTTAAAAAGGGGCAGCGTGAGCCACACAAACACCAGAGAGCAAAGGAGGAACAGCGTGTTGGGAATTCAGAGGAACAAAGCCTGTCTGGGTGTGACACATTATCACAGTGGACTGTAAAACTGAAGTAGAAATTCATCGGATCAGCGCACACACATGAGCATGTGTGTGCTATGATATTTAATCATTTACCTTCCTCCCTTTCTGTGACTGACTGTTAACAGTCTCGCCTCTATTAACCATTAAGGCAAAAACGTCATTACAGTTCTGTAGAAACAGACTAAACTACGCATTGCATAACCAACACATCTGCAGGCTGCAGCAGGTTCACAGCAGATGCAGCACGATGACAGCAGCTGTTGGGACAATGCACTGTAGACAAAGTGATCTCTGACTGGCTCCTTCAGCTCTGCAGAGGATGAAGCTGCATCAGACCGTCACTGATCTACTGAGGCCTGAAAGGCATTTAGACAAGTGTCATTTGAAGCAGGCTGTTAAATAAATGATGGACACCTCTCACGTCTACCGCCCCGACTCGACTAATGAGTCACTTTGTGGCTGAGACACCAGACATGCTGTTGATGATGACTCAGTCATCAGTAATCTGTTTCAGAATAAAAGGCTTATTTTGTATTTATCTGTTATTTGCTGCCTGTCTGATCTCAATAATTAATCTCATATTGCACACATCTGTCCAGAAAACAGCTGTGCATCCTTTGTGCTCCTACAGCATTTAACAACACTCAATCAATGCCCTAAAACCTCGACATGCTTCAGGAAACTCACAAGATTACACTAATTTTTAGTCTTAAAATCAGTGGCTGCTAATGAGATGCTAAATGAGACTACAGAGACTCATTTAGCATCTAAATCCAGTGACACAGATCATGTGATGTGTGTTTTTTTACTGAGGATCAAAGTATGCTTAACAGATTCCCACCTGGTCTTTTTCAGGTTTGTCAGAGATGTCGTTGAGGCTGCTGGACGTCAGGTTGCGGTGAGTTGTGGTTGGACTGTCTGTTAAAAACGTAGCAACACTGAACAGTTAGACAGTTAAACTCCCCCCCCCCCATCATCAGCATGTAAGAGCTGAGAGGAAACGAGGACGGCAGAGACCCAGGAAGAGACAGTGGCCCAGACAGTTTGCTCCGCATGCAGCACCAACAAGAATAACAAAAGACAGCGGCCAGATCCATGCACACGTCAGGATGAGGAGACACCATCATAAAGTCTGAACGTTAAGCATTCAGCTGCACAGAAACTGTCCAGTAATTTGCTGAAATTCCTGCAGGTGACCGTCAGACTCTGACTGATGCTCTGCTGACTTTCACGTGTCAGCTTGTCAGAGCTGTGACAGCTGACCTCACTTCAGCTGCTGCAGAGCACAGAAGGGAAATCTCGGTGAGTGCAAAATCTGGTGCCACTGTAGTCTTTCATACATCTGCCTCCTCCCCCCCAAGGATTGTGGGTAATAATCTGCGTGTCAGTATGATGCAGCCAGTGTAAATAAATGTCTTAAAAAAAACTAAAACTGGGTAAGATAAGGGATCAGAGCAATTTCCTGACACTATTAAAGGGACTGTTCACCTTTAAGTAAAAAAAATCAAAATTTGTTTACTGTTAAGTTAAAATATTTTGATGTGAGCTTTGAAAATGGATTTCTGTCTTCTCTCCAGTGTAGTAGTAATTATGTGGGCAGGTCAGAATGAGCTGTGTGATGGTAGAGAAAAGCCTGTAGCAGAATGTATATGTGTCCAAGGAGAGACTTACACACTTATCAGTTATATGTAGGATTACAGTGTTAGAGACCCAGAGACCCAAAGCTCACATCAGATAAATAAAAATATGAACTGTCCCTTTAAGCATAATTATTTAAGCAGTAACCTGGTTTGCATCCAAGTTACCTGTGACTATGTTCATATTGACTATGTTGGCTGAGTCTGTCTGAACTTACTGAGCCAGTCCATACTGGTACTCCTTTCGCTCTGCAAGTCCTCCATTGAGATGCGACCTGACAGACAAGTCACTGAGGTCTCAAGAGGACTGCGGGCTTTTAGTAGCAGCAGCAGCAGGTTATCGTCCAGAGAAGAAGCACGAAAAGAAGGAAAGAGAGATGACAGAGAAGCCCGTTGAGCCAAAGCAAAGATTTGTTAGGTGAACAAAGTCAAGTGGCTGCTAAACGAGCATGTATTTTATAACAAACCATGGGTCAATGGACAGAAGCGCAAATAGTATTTTAGCAATCAATACATGCACTTTATCCTTAAAGAGATGTGATCAATTAATGATTATCAGTCAGGGTCTTTATCTTTACTGTCGCCCTGATAACAGGCTCAGGCCTTCATGTGATGACTTTCCATTTAACCACAGAGGGAGCCTTTTATCTGCTCATCTGATAGCCGGTCATAAATGACTGCACTTTCTAAAGACCCATGGCCGGTATGGGGTTAATTACACAACAACAGAGTGAGACGGCTGATTACTCAATGTGTGATAATCACAGCACATAGTATTAGACTGAGCAGTAGGGCTGTCACTTTCTTCAGGTCACAGAGACTGAATGTTTTTTATTCAATGAGCCAAAACAGCACATTCATGTTAAATCCATTTCATATAGTGAGTCAAGTTTCTATTTTCTTGTGATTCAGTTTCTACAACAAAGTGACAGCCCATCCTGTGTGAAGAAAAGAAGTGTTATATATAAGCATTATAAAACCAGCATTTTCACAGTTAAATTAAATATTAAGTAAACAAAGTTACTCTGAAAACATAAAGTCAAAACATTGGGTCAGTTTTATGATCTGGCCTTGGACTTTTCTCACTATGGTCATAAAAATCATGCAGCGACTGATTGCGGGTGAAGTCAACAGAGGTAAAGTCCCGTCCTGTTGGATTTCAATTATGTTTGTCAATTGAAAAGATTATTTTAGTAAGTCAAGAAAATGTGTTGAGGATAAAAAAAAATAGTTTTTGTGTGGAAACCACTTAGTTAAAGTGTATTTCAAGCAATATATGTGTCACCGACATAGCCGTCTGACCTCAGATTCCAGATTATGAGAAAGATAAAGATCACGCCGGTGTGGCCGCTCTGAGAGCAGGGATGTAGTCTGATGTTCAAAACTTTAATGCACTTTTGTCTTAAACAACAACACAACACCATAAAGTGGCAGTAATCTTACGATATTAGTCAGACTTTGGTGTTTTGCAGTGGGATTAGATCTACAAACAGGAGAAAATACGCAGCCATTAGGAAATTCTGTGTGAACAAACTAAATGAGGGCCAAGGGAGCATGCTGTTTTAGAGCTTAGCAGGGTTCGCCTGCAGCATCGAATTAAATGACCCTCACTTCAAAAGATGATAGCGGAAAACATGAGCTTTTATTTCTGAATGTGTTTCTTTTGTTGGCGAGTTTCAGATTTACGGACAGCACCTGAAGGCGTCACCTGTCATACACATTCAGATGAATGTTTCTAAGGTCGTCCACCATTAGGCGTATATTTTAACAGTTTAACAACAAACTTACTAAATTATCTGGTAAATTGACAAACAATGTGTGTGTGTTTAATATGAGGCACAGCTCACACACGTGTTGTTTTTAAAAAGGCCCTGGGGCTGTCGAACTTCACCTCTGTTCATGCTGTTAGTACAGTGGGCTACAGCAAGTGCATTTAAAGTGTTGTTAGTGACAATAACACAAAAGAATTATGATGAATTAGCAAATTTTCACTAATTTAATGATGAGATTAGTCAATTATACTATTAAAATGTAGTATAAGAGCAGAGGTTGATATTTTCCAGCATCTGCTAGTAAAAGCTGAAACTTATGTGGGACTATTTAGTGCCACATTAGTGGGACCAAGCAGAGGAGGGCAGCAGTGTGTCCCTTCACAAAATCTCTGCCCTCAGAACTAACTGTAATACACCTCAAGTTCTAACTGAATTAAACCCACTAATCTCAGTGTTTGTTTTCTTAAAAAAAAAAGAAAGAAAGAAGAGGACTGCACCAAACTGGCTTCAGTATTACCGGTTTCCTGGTTGGAAAACAGCCTACTTGCACTGGAGACCGTCTTGCCAATGTCAGCCAGAGAGCGCAGGTTGGACTTCTTGGTTTGGTGGCGATGTTTCCGTAGCAACGTGTACATCACCTTGTCCTTCAGGTCGGCTTTCAGCTGGCCGATCTCTATCTGGTTGTCAGTGATCATCTCTGAAGAGGAGAGAGAGGAGAGACGATTGTGAGGGACCATTAGCAGGACATGCTCTAATTGTTTTAAGAAATACAAGATTATATAAACAGTTTTTATTAGAAAGCACGTTTTTTTAATAAAACTATAAAAGCTCTTTTGTAAAGTGTGCACCTAAAACTGCACAGGGCTGTTCTTATAAATAGTGTTTTCATTTTGGGTCTTCATGCAGCCACACTATCGCTCTAAGCTCCTCATAAAAAGTCTCTTCATACTTGTAAGGACTCAATTAGTGCCTCAGACTGTAATGCTCCTGTGCGAGAGTCTTCGTGGCATCATGAAATGGCTCAATCAAAAGGTATAGCCTATTTTTAAAAAGAAGGTCAGAAGCCTGAATGCCGACAGAAAGCAGCCTCGGGGAGATTCTCTTCTTGTGGAGGGGTAGTGCTGTTAATAGCCCATCAGTCAAGTCGGCAGGCCTCAAAGCTGGAGGCCCAGCTCCACTCGGCCTGCGCAGTCCATGCAGCACAGTCAATTACTTCACATTAATCACTCCTCGTGGTAACTCTTCCTCCTGCTCCCTCATGCGGACAGAAATTTCGGGGTGGTGGCATGAGATGGGACGGAAGAGAGACATAATCAGAGGGCTGGCTGTCCTCAAAGTAGGAGTTTTTTTGTTTGTTTTTTTTCTGTCGCCATTTAAAAACTACAATTGAAGAGTGAGATTGTTTTTAATATAAAGTACAGTGAGCCCGGACTTCAGCCGTGGCCTTTTGTTACCCTTAGAACAAAAGAGAGGAAGGATGTGATGTGCATCGATCCATGAACCTGCACGCAACACTGCAGACCAGCTCCGCATATACAGCACATCACAGACCACAGTCCCGCTGCCAGGCAGGGTCTGGTTCCACAAGCAGGAGGATGCCCACTTATGTCAAGTGGAAGGATGTGTGAAGACGAGGGAGTAAAAGATAAAACATGATGCCCTGGCTCATCTTGAGGAAAAAATAAACAAATCATATTATTGTATTGTGTACAGTGAGTGAGATGAGCTTACCAACAACCTGAGGCAGAGTGGAAGCTTCCAAATCTAGCATGATGGTGCCCTTCTCTATGCAGGTCCGCAGTTCAAAGAGACTGTGTAAGGACAGCGTCGCCACGTGAGGTTTGCTCCAGCGCTCCCCTCCTTTCTCCACCTTCTCCTCAAACTTGATCCACCTGGAGAGGTAAACCAGTGACAGTAAAAAAAAAAAAAACATTTAGTGTGGACTACTGAGCTGTCTGCTGGTGGACGGGTGCATCAAGTCTGTATGAAGACGGTCTGTGTAAAGAGTAAATCCTCACCTGGATGCAGTGTTATGAATGATCCTGAATGTTTTGAATCACTCCTCCCCTCCCTCACAGTCAGAGGGATGACAAACTGAACTGGTACTGAGCAGCTGTTTCTATATCACACTTTTATTTGGCCAATCCGGCTGCCAAAATGGCCCTTGGCGGACAGCCAGTACTACCCGGCACTTGTGAGACCTTTTAATTTATTTGGAGTTCACTTGAGTCACGCTGCACCAGT